>NC_139217.1:38617880-39012359 GCF_055691185.1 Crinia signifera
CATATATTTTAATTTCACTTTCAATTTTGCCATTAGTTATTATGGATTCATTTTGCAAGCCCTCTAATATTTCAAGTGCCTCGTTGTCTCCCTGATCTAGAAAAATAGGGGAACAGCCAGTATTATTTGTGTCTTTTAATGCTTTATTAGCAAAAAACCTTTTACGGCTCAAAGTTCTTGTATACCTATTTAGGTCCACAAAGAGTTTAAAAATATTAGGTTTGCTAACAGGGGCAAAATTTAGACCCTTTTCTAATAGTCTGACCTCATCCTCTGTCAATTCTTTGGATGAAAGGTTATATATTCCTTTCCCACTTGGGGCTATCTTATGCTCAGAGTCTTTTTTGATCTGGACTCTTCTGCCTCCTCTGCATCCCCTTCGTCTTTTTCTCGATTTCTTTTTAGTGGAGTCTTTGTAGGCCTCAGGCTGGTTTTGCCCTGGCCTAAAAAAACTCTTTCTCTTAGGGGTGCTTCATATTCATCCTCAGTTTCGGATGGGCCGCTATTAAATCTGTTTCTTCTTTGTTTATAATAGGGCCTCCTTGGAGACTCATAGTCACTCAGACTTGAGTATCTATTTGTGTAATCCTCTCCATGGTTATAAGAATTATTTCTTTCTCTTCTCGGTCCTTTATTAAATTCTCTATAGTTCGTCTGGTAATGATTTTTATTATTTATATTTTGTTGGAATCTTACTTTTTTAGCTGATTGTGGTCCTTCTCTTGTTCTATATGAATTAGATCTCTTTTTTTCTTGGAATTTTTTATTATATGTATAAACCTCATTTCTTTCATAATCTCTGCTGTCCCTATCCATTTTATTGTCTTTACGTGCAATCAATTCCTGCTCAAATCTTTCTATTTTTTCATTTACCTTATTGTCTCGTTCCTTAAATTCCTGATTATTTTCAAATTTTTTTAAAGCAAGATGTGTTTGTTCAATTTTTTCCTGTATTACTTTTACCTGTTCCTCTCTATATTTAATTAATAATTTGATCAGACTCTTAGAGCAATTTTTTAAGATGTTATTCCATTCTTCTGTAAAAGTCTGATCATCGCCAAAAGTGGGAGATTTATTCACTCTCAGACCTCTTGGTATCATGTCACTGTCCAGATATTTCTGGAGAGTGACCTGGTCCCACCAATGTCTTGTTTCTGCTAAACAAAGATCTTCCATTTCATTGAAAACCCTATGCATATCCGTCGGACCGCCATCATCCCTTACATTAGATGATGCACCGCCCGAGTTGCCCTTCAGATATAGACTCCTCCTTTCTATTCTTTCAGAAATGCACCTAAGGGAGGCCATTTCTTTAAATTAAAAAAATTAAATCAATTAATTATTTATAAATATATAGTTGTATAGTTCAAACCCCTCGCTGCAGCTGGGCTTATTTAAGCTAATAGATAGACAGAAGAGGAATTTTGACTAAGTCCTGCGCTGCGGGTGGTTTGACCTACCTAATCCGTAATATAGCACGGACTATCACACCTCATAGACTGCTGCTGTTCTGTAGGGGGTAGCTCAAATCCCCAAGTTAGTTACCAGAAAAAAACACAAAGTAGAACTGCGCAGTAAAGGGGGAAATAGTACATGCAATTTAATTATACCAATATAAAACACATATAAAACATACACAAACAAAATTAAAACACAATTTATAGGCACAACCGGTTGTGTCAGGATTAATAGGTTTAAAACCAAATAAATTTTGCTTCCCTTAGCTTATCACAGTCATGTTAGTATGTTAGTTGTGAAAAAGATACTGGTTAGGTAACAGTCTTTGTATGGATTAGTAGATATTACTGTCCAGGTTTTGTTTTGTCTGGCCAGACTGTATTGTATTAGGGGTACCTTACAGCTGCCACCTGTAGTTCCTCCGGTCTCCCAGTGGATGGTGCTGAATCACCTGTACTTGTCCAACTATGTCTGGAGTCACCTTCGGACTTGTGGGCTGATGGTAAGCCTGTATGGATTCCCCTATGGTGACTCCAGACATAGTTGGACAAGTACAGGTGATTCAGCACCATCCACTGGGAGACCGGAGGAACTACAGGTGGCAGCTGTAAGGTACCCCTAATACAATACAGTCTGGCCAGACAAAACAAAACCTGGACAGTAATATCTACTAATCCATACAAAGACTGTTACCTAACCAGTATCTTTTTCACAACTAACATACTAACATGACTGTGATAAGCTAAGGGAAGCAAAATTTATTTGGTTTTAAACCTATTAATCCTGACACAACCGGTTGTGCCTATAAATTGTGTTTTAATTTTGTTTGTGTATGTTTTATATGTGTTTTATATTGGTATAATTAAATTGCATGTACTATTTCCCCCTTTACTGCGCAGTTCTACTTTGTGTTTTTTTCTGGTAACTAACTTGGGGATTTGAGCTACCCCCTACAGAACAGCAGCAGTCTATGAGGTGTGATAGTCCGTGCTATATTACGGATTAGGTAGGTCAAACCACCCGCAGCGCAGGACTTAGCATCCTCTCTGGCTGTTTGACTCCGCCTTACATTTGACTTCTCTCGTCTCGGAGTTGACAGCTGACGTCAACACTTACTAATCCTTAACAAGGAGTTGACACAGGGTATAGGTTAGTCAGTTTCACAATTACATCAGACACTTTAAAATAACTGGTCCCATTATATACGAATGGGGGGGGTATTGCTATTTCAGCATTAACAGTCTAATTGCATCTTTGTCATCACTTTTCCTATTGCCATTTTCCTATACCACAGTTTTAAACAAACACTATGCCTCTTCTTACCTCGCGTTTGATGAGAGCAGACATTATTTCCAATTCTTATTGTGTAATTCATCCGGTTCGAAGCTATCAACACTGGGAAATTCTAACTTGCTGCCTGTGTATTCCTTTTTCATTTCATTTGGTAAACAACTGCTCGTTCACCGTGCTCACAGCACATCATAAAAGCAGCCGATCCTTTTGGCTGGCTTGCTTCCTCCCTAACATGCACGTTATCACAGCGTGACCCGTTATTACCCATAAATACAGGAATAAACGTTCACAGCTTAATAGATATCGGTGGGTTATTACTTATCTGAGAGCTCCCCAAACACTCACTTCTACAGCTTCCTAGAACATCCCACAGTCAAGCAGGTGCGAAGGATACGAGGTACGATACTCAATCACCAAGTCTTTCAACTAGCAGCGAACTTCTAGCCAACTTGCTTGGTGCGGCACAATTTTTCCAGGGTACAACAAACTTGTTTTCCTATACCCCCAAAAATTGGATTTCTAAAGTAGCTAATCGGAAACACTGGGTTCCGATGTATCTTCTTGTACCCTCCTAGCGGAATCAATTCCACTGAAGGGGCAGTTCCTATGTGTACGTCGGCACGTACACCCTGTCCTACCCTGGACTGTCCTACACTGGACTACACTGCGCTGAGTCGTGCCGTCACACACCCGTTCGCCTCAGTTATTTTTCACACTGGGCGCTATACATCTTACGGTCTTATGCTTAAACTTGAAATATTTCTGTACAGAAAATCTTCCTAGGCTGTTAGCTCTTTTACTGGATGTCACACGAGTGTTCCCTTGACTATCAATGGGAATTTAATCAATACTATTTGAATTTCTTGAATTTTGAACAATAATAAAAGAATCCTGTTTGTAACTCAACAGGAGTCTTACTCAATATGTATGAATTATAATTATCACTCAATTAAGTATCACTACCCATCCTTGGGCATTTACCTGTACAGCGTACCTAGGCAATCACACGTGCCAGCACATGTGTCCATCACGCAAACAGTGTCTCACTGAGCGGCAGACGTTGACACCCATGTGTCCGAGTCCCGCCTTCTTTTGTATACTTTGCAAACCTATTTGCACTTCTATTTAACTTAACTCTTCAAGAAATCCAAATAGCACACTCTTTCTATAACATTTGTGGTTAGCAAGGATATGGCACTATGAATTTAACACCTCTTACAATACTGTAGATATCTCACATTCACAGGGGAGAACAAATGCAATTTTACTCTTAACAGGTACAAACAAAACTCCACACAGTACAATACCTCTTACCAGTTTTTTTTTTCATGCACTTATGCATTTGGGATAAAGATCACAATAGTTACAAAAAGAAATATTCTGTCTATTGAGCCTATTCAAAACTACAGTTGCTGCTGAGGGAGAAAGCAAATAAATCAATCCTATTCAAATGCCCCCTTTCTAAGAGAAGTTGCTTTGTCTAAGTTTCAAGGTTAAATCTATTGTCTCAACACCTTAATTTACATCTAAATACCCTCTGGCTGGCACTTTTAAAAGTTAAGAATCTTTTTCTGTCTTTTAACCTGGAATAAAAAGAAAAAAATGTTATATATCATATTTGGTAACAATTTGTTTTAGTTTTAAATGTAACACTTTAGAGTAACATTCAAAATTTCATACTGCTTGGAATTTGTTGATTTTAACTGTACCTGATTTTTCTATTGACTGGTATTTTATCTCTCTCTGCTTTTATCTTTCTAAAGCAAAAATACTTATGACTCAATCCTATCAATTATGGGAATGAAAGTTTACCATTAAACACTCTTAACACTGTCCTATTATTCTCATTACCATATGTTGACAGATATACTAAAAATAAAATAAATTTATTTAGTAGAAATAGCATTTTTACCCAGAGTTCTTTGCAACATACAATTATACAATGGCTTTCTCAGGTTGAGATGGTCTGCAGTAAAATACCTGCAATTTATGGCTATACATTATTCCCTTATAATCCGCTTCTGCTGCACTTATAAAAGATGTGCATTTATTTAAAATTTGCACTGCTTATAAAACAATTCAAATTTAAAAAAAACAATTCAACCTGAAACAGCCATTGCTAATCATATCTGACTATTATTTAAAAGATAAACATCAAAAGGGGATAACATTGCATGTGAGAAAACAAATTATTATAACAAATATATACTTATAGAATCGCATCTTGGTATTTAAATATAAATAAATGTTTTTCCTTTTGTCCCAAAGTTCAAATTAGAGCTTTGTAATACTACAGATCCAACACAGGCCCCTAACCGGCAGTAATATGGAAACACACAAAATGCACCAGAAAAAAATAAAAAAAAAACTTTTTTCTTCTTTTCTGGTAGATGATCCCACACCTGCCGATATTCGCAAACCTGCGCATATCTGCACATCGTCAAATGCTTAATCCCGAGGACTGAGGCCCCATCTATGGAAGTACATTTATTTATATATGCAAAGTCTATCTAATTTATTCATGTCGCACGCAATCAATAAGCGAATGTCCAGAATTATAACCAATGAATAATATTTATGAATGTAAACTGATGAAACTGTATCATGGATTACAAAAATATAACAATACAGGTATTATACATAATAACGATTATTATGCCAGCATCCTTAAATACAATTAACCTCAGTGTTAAATACTGTGTATGCGAATACAGCGCGGGAGGGGGCGTGGCTATGAAGCAGCCATTTTGTGATACCAAGTCTTTGTGTCCGCCATTTTGTGTACTGCCGCATGGCACACAAAGGAACCTTATTGTCGGCCATTTTAGATTCCACTACATAGCAGACAAAGGAACCTTAACTAAAGACTAATAACTTCCGCCTGGCGATCACACATAAACTGACTGTGTACTTTCCTTTGTCTTTCCACACCATTTACTCCAAATTTAACCTCTAACCTGCATCATGCAATACTCACAATCCTATTATAACTCGCACATTCAGCAAACACACTTTACCTGCAGCATACACAATTGAATATCATTTAAGCTACAATGTACTTCTCTGTACAGAACACCTAACTGGCACTATACAATCTATGGCCTTGCTATATCATACTCACATCACATTCCGTTACACACACACCATCCGAGCATCATGCTATCAACATTTGTTAGCATATAAATTGGATTTATCCGATAGTTTATCTAGATATTCTATCTGGATATTACACAAAGCGTTCACACTACTTCAATAGAAACAACTCAGGGCTAATCCATTCTGAGACGCAGACACACACACTTCAATACAAAGAATCCAAACAATAGTGGACTACCCTCACAGCACATGTTATCTTACAGTTACATCCGATTATCTAGATAATCTAGCCAGACAATATACTTTAAAAGCTTTCAGTTTTACACCCACACATGGACACACAGTGGCTAGTCCAAATGTTAGCCGTTTACCTACACAAAAGACTCACTGCAGGCCGGAGCCTGCAGCACATGTCTACACATTCTGCTTACATAGTAATAGCATCCACCATGCTCAAATCAGTATAATCACTACAGCTTATCCTTACAAATAAACGTACACTGCTATCTCTACCAATTTAAGCATATCCTTGTTCACAATTCATAACTACAGGCTAGCTAAACATCATTCACACAGATCACCTTCAACTACAGACAGAAGCTTTCTTTGTCCAAACCATAGGTAAACATACGCTGGGCCTATGCACATGTTAATATCTGAAGACAAACTAAGAATGGAAGTTAACTACTCTTAAACTCTCTAGCATAATCCATATACCATAACCGGGGTCCTAGTACACAATATATCGGTCCTACAAGTTTATACATTACTCAAAGCCATGTGTCCAATCTTATCCAATCTTTCTCCAGGACTGTTGCACTGCATCTTGACTGGCTCAGGTTCCAAAAACAACTAACTGAAAACTGTATATTTACTTCCCAAGAGAACTCCCTTTGCTGGGCTCATTCATCATTGGCACACCCCTTTGTTTACAGTATCTTGTGACTGGCTTAAGTGGATCCTTTTGTTTTTCCAGAAACCATTCAGTCATCTCCTTTCATTAGCCTACAGACACGCCCCTCTGTTTGCTGTATCTTAATCTGGTGTGAGCTTATAATTTGTAATAACATGTGAGTGCAATATCATATGGAATTCTAATAACTGTCATCTGATAGCTAATGTAATTTCGCTCATTTAGAGACTAAGCATGACATATATGGGATAAAAGATTATTTATCCCTGACTATTTTTAATGTTATGGGCATGGTTATAATTTATAATTATGGAAATTATATGCTGGGAAAAATTAGGCATTGACAATATATATATATATATCTATATATATATATATATATATATATATATATATATATATATATATATATATATATATATATATATATATATATATATATAATAAGTTGAAGAGTCTGTGTGCATGTGTGTGTGTGTGTGTGTGTGTGCGTGTCCGTAGCATTGCGGACACACCGTGGCACTCAGAGACACCAAATTCAGCAACAAGATACCTATGAACCCGGTGGTGTGCACCTCGAAGCCGTTTTTGGGAAATTTCACTTAGAAATTTAAAAAATACCAAGTTGTAATTTTCTTTCATTGATGTTATGGGGAAAAGATCGATGATCTGGGAAACCGTTTGCGAAAGAACAACTCCACATTGCTGTCATTGAGTATGAATGATACATTCTAACATTATGGGGAAGGCTTTAAACAATTAGAAAATAATTGAGGATATACATAGACCACACAACACACACACACACATACACATTGTACACGCACACACACAGTACACCACATACGCACACATAGCACACAACACACACATTTATACGTAGAGCACCTCACACACTTACACATTGTACAGATACACACACACACACAACACACCACATCCAGTACAATACAAATCCATACACACTACAACACACACCCAAAAACAGTACAACAAACACACAGAAAACACACTTAAACATTGCCAGGATACGCAAAGCACACTACACACACATTTATACGTAGCACACATCACAAACTTACACATTCGGCAGATACACACAACACAACACTCACAGTACAACACACACCCACATTCACTACAACACACACCCAAAAACAGTACAATACACAAAACACAAACTTAAAAATTGCACAGATACACACAGCACACTACACACACACACAGATTTATACATAGCACACCTTACGCACTTACACATAGGGCAGATACACACAACACACACACATAACATACCTCTAACAGCACAACACACACCCACATTCACCACACACACCCAAAAAACAGTACGACACACACAAAACACACACTTAAACATTGCACAGATACACAAAGACACAACACACACATACTGTATATACGTAGCACACCTCACACACTTACGCATTGGACAGATACATACAATACAACACACACAATCACATACACTACAACACACACAAAAACAGTACAACACACACAAACACACAGAACACATAAAAAATAATTTGCCGTTTATTTAACCGTCTGTACCGGCAAATAAAAACTGTACCTAATGTACCGTTTATACTTTGTTCCCCATATCCGTCTCTCCAGTCCTCCAGCCTGTCACTGCGCTCCCCGGCCAGTTGCAATGAGAAATCTTTGTCCTGGCCAATGCACCCATTGATCAATACAAAGTGGGTACACTGCACTCACCCTGTTAGTCAGTTGGATATCAGGCACTGCTCTGCCTTAAGGGTTTCCCAGACTCTTTTGGTTCATAGATAATGTTTGGTCGATGGGCATGAGCGCTGCATGCATTTGTTTGAATGTTATGTGTATAAGAAGTTGAAGAATAAGACTGAGATGAAGATTTGGCACTTTATAGTGTACAATTCACTCAATAAATCGTGAAAAAAATATGTGTACATAGAAGTACAGTACAATCAAGAAATGAAAGTAGGATTAAAAAATTAATTCTGATTCAAACTGATAATTGTTTGGATGGCGGTGGGTTGCGAAACAAATCTATAGGTGGAGGGGGTATGGATATTGTGGGCATAATTGGTGTTTGGTACACCTACAGGGGGTCCCCAGTTGATGAGAAATTCTCACTACAGTGTCACCGTAGGGGGATTTCCAATTGAGGTTCAGGTGGTCTCTTAGGGACCCCTTTACAATCCCGTTGGTCTACGGTCTCCCTCAGTGATTGACTATAGTTAAGGGAGACTGTAAGCTCAAGGAGAAGAGACCTACAGGATTGTAAAGGGTCCCTAAAAGACCACCTGGACCCCAATTGGGAATCCCCCTATGGTGACACTGTGACCGTGACACTGTAGTGAAAATCCCATCAATTGAGGGCCCCCTGTAGGTGTAACAAACACCGATTATGCCCACAATATCCATACCCCCACCTATAGAATTGTTTCACAACCCACCCCATCCAAACAATTATCAGTTTGAATCAGAACTTATTTTTTAATCCTACTTTCATTTCTTGATTGTACTTCTATGTACACTTACATTTTTTTCACGATTTATTGGGTAAATTGTACACTTTGTAACATGGAAATTCTTTTTCTCAGTCTTATTCTTCAACTTCTTAAACTCCAAACCTTATCAATGCATCCATTGATGATTGTGATGGCTGGATCAGTGGATTGGCCCGGCGGGTGTAGGGAAGAATTTGGCCCATAGCACCCATTCCCAGTGGTGCATTACAGTGGTGTGGATAGTGTGCGTCGCGTCATGACATCATGTGACCAGGCCCGCGGACCTGCTCCCACACTCAGGGGCTGCCCCACTGTTTGGTAGAGATGCTCGGTGCATGTGCTTTACAGATCCCCAGACCTTAGAGACTGCTGCAGGCAGGTTCAGTGAGGGGAGTGGCAGTAGCAGGGAGCAGTGAATTTTTAATTAATTATGGCGCGGTAAGTAACGCCCACCCTGGACCCCAAGCACTCAGCGCCTGTAATTACACACCCTAGAAACTGTACCAATGAAAGTATAGAAATTGAGATGTGGACATGTCCCTTTCTGATTTTGTACCGATTTCTGACCCTCAGATGTTGGAGGATATGTCATACAGTAGGTGCTAAATCTCAGGAGTGGATGTGGAATTCATCAACACATACAAGTTTTCAACTCAGGAGCGTTGTGTTTCAAACAACAACACCACACCTGATTTCATTGCCATCATTGAGTATCAATGCAAACACATTCTAACATTATGGTGGAATCTATAACAAATTACAATCTTAGGTCTTTGTCACAGCATACTGTAAGATGACATTTTTCAGCAATTTTGGAAATAAAGAAACCCCAAGGTTTTCCCGGGCAACGCCGGGCGGGTCAGCTAGTATATATATATATCCTGTTTTATGTCCTGAAGACGGGCTATGGCCCGAAACACTGTTGACCTACAGTAAACTCGTTTTGAACAAGCACCTGGAGTGACGCTTTTTTCTACATGCTATCCATACAAGCGCTGGTACAGCCAGCACACAGCGGGCACCCAGGTCAAGGTACAGAGTGGAGCAGGGGCAAGTGAGGAGTGCCGGACCCTCGACTATATATATATATATATATATATATATACACAAGTTAAAATATGTCACATCAAAAAGTTAAGGACAATTTAATGACAACGATGTAGAGTGCATCCATCATTGGATGCGCTACATCGATGATACTGTATATTCATTATTTGGAAAGGATCAAAGGATCATCTACTCATTTTCATCACCAAATTAAACTCGAACGACTTGAACCTTAGGTTCATCCATGAAAGTAGCTCTACAAGCATTACCTTCTTGGATCTACGCCTGTATCGAGCTGATGACAATAAATTGAGCACTGAGCTCTACAGAAAATCCACTTCCACTAACAATCTACTATATAGCACAAGCTCCCATTTTACACCAACAGTAAAAAATCTACTCAAAGGCAAATTTCTAAGAGTTTGCCGCAATTGTTCGGATGATACAGTATTTGTGGTCAAATGTGAAGAATTATCATCTAGAATTCGTGAAAGGGGATACTCCAACCGTTCAATCAAAAAAGCCAAAAAGCCGGTGCAAACAATTACTAGAGATGAAATGCTCTTTAAAAATTCCCCCAAAGACACTGAACCACAGACCATCAGAATGGTAGGCACCTTCTGTCAAGAATAGAGGGACATTAAGAGTATCAGCCAAAGACACTGGCCCATCCTTCTAACAGACAATTACCTAGCCAGATCTCTAAAACCCCACGTAGACCTTAGTTGGTGCAGAGCCCCCAACCTTAGAGACAACCTGATTGGGAGCCACTACGTTAGAACAAGACAGAATGAACTCAAAATCAAAGGCAGCTACCCATGCGGCAACTGCAAAGTCTGTGGACATATTAAGAACACCTTAACCATTGACAATCGCTTTGGGGGCCCCATCACCATTCAGGGATACTATAACTGTAAGAGCCCAAACATAATATACTGCATCTCGTGCCCCTGTATGATGAAATATGTGGGGATGACGTCTCGACCTCTGAAACAATGGATTTTGGAGCATATTGGGAATATTAGGAATGCAGCAAATTATAGGATTAAGATGAAACAACTCACGTCAGTTGCCAGGCACTTCCTTAAATTCCATTCCTCCGACGATTCTAAACTAACATTATAAGGACTCGAACAGATCCAGCTTGGATGTAGAGGTGGTGATATCAATCAAATCCTTCTACAAAGAGAAAGCTGGTGGATTTCCCAGCTGGTTACCCTTTCACCTAAGGGTCTGAATGAGGGCATGAACTTCAGTGCATTCTTATAACAACACCCACAACCTTCCTCTTTGAGTAGTTCTTTCTTTTTTTTTTCTTGTCTAAAAGTTTTATAGTTTTTTAGCTTTAGCTCTTTCTTCTCTTTCCAAAAAACCTTAAATCATCATCTTTTAGCCAATGTTTGGTTATCACAATATATCAAAGTCTTTGGTTCTAACCAAATCAGTGAATATTAACACTTTAACTTAAATTTTATTGTCACAAATTATCTTGTCATATATTATTTGTAAATTTATCTGAATTAAATTATACCAACATGTCATGTAGGCTATTGATACAGACACTACTTAAACTCGTCTGTATCAAGAATACCACTATAATTACTAACATCAGATGATTGTTAATTGGAATTATTTACCACAATGATATTTAAATGACAGATTATTATTCCATTTCATATACTGTATACATAAATCTACATTAGGATTATTTTCCTCCATAACTTTCCTCCAAAAGTATATCCACCCAATTTTACTTAATCTTGCTCCATATTATATCCCCTATCAATTTATTTTCAGATTTATGTTTCCTTAGATACACAATATACTGTATGCAACAACACCAGCATATTTAGGTGGATATGTCTGTTTTCTAGTAAATACAATATAACGTTCTAGCCCACATGACTTTAGTTCTAGATTGCCAAAGTAATTAATTAATCTCCTAAATCAGGACGGCTGCCAACAATGTTATCGCTCTAGCCCACATGTCCTTAGTTTTAGACTGCTTAAGTAATTAATCTCCTAAATAAGGACAGCTGCCAACAATGTTAATTAATCCTAAGGAAAGTCATAATCACATTGGTCACAATGTCTGTCCTTCAATGTCTAACTGTTTTCATTGGTCAGCTATATCCCTAAATACAGGCAAGGAGATCCCACGGAGTTACGTCACAGTGAACAAGCCCCCCCAGGTGAAACACGTGTCTGTTTATACAGGGAATCCAATGGCACTGACCCACACCTCTCTTTTGGTAGCATCTCACACGGGGTAACACCCGCCACTCAGACCGGCATCCTCACCATACCCGGCCGGCTCTCGCGATGCGCATCGGTGATCTCAGGTGAGCACGTGCTGGGCACAGTATACAGCTGTCTTCCGCTACTCACAACGTTGATCTAAGGCAGGCGCCTGCTGAGTACAGTCATCAGCTGTCTCCCGCTGCGCAGAACGCTGATTTCAGGTGAGCGCCCGCCGGGTGGAACACAGCTTCACTGCTTTCCCACCACACTTCCATTAGCTGTCATCTGCTTTTATTAACTCCTGCTGCAATTTTTAGCTCTGAGAATTCTATCTAAATACTGCTGTGCAATGCTATCTATCTCATTGGTGTGCTAGGAATTGTTACATCATCGGATTTTTGTTACAGTACCAGTATAACTGCTAATATGGTTACACTATATCTTTGTATCGTACAACAACCATTTCTCCTTTTTTCTTTCTGAGTTACTCACAGTAACCCTTGATAACAAACACAGTAAATTAACCAGGAACTGTATCAATCAATTAATTATTCTGTTGTGTTATGTTGGCCCCCAAGTTATAAAAATAGTCACATTGTATTTCTGGTATCACACTGCAATCATTGCAGCGGTGTCACCTAATAAATTAACAACCGTCTTGACCGCTGTTTGTGTATGAATGCACAGCACTATCCATTGCTGGCATTTCCAACACATCCCTGAAAACATTGGGCACATATCCATTTAAATTACCATATTTACTATTTCCTTATCATTCCCACTGTTCATTATCCCTATACCCATTCTGCCACTCTCTCATTCAACTGGGTCACACCAGAGGAACAGCAGAAGTGGCGCTTGGCTCCTCCTACCACTCTGGGGCCCTCTCATCTACAAGGTTATACTGCCATACATCACTGTGCATCCTAATCCCTTCCAAACTCAGCAGCTAAGCAGTGACTGGCTGGATCAGTACCTCTTGGGAGACCAGGAGAGAATATTCGGTGCTGTATTCACACCCAGACAGCAGAAGCACCAGGTAATCTCAAGAGAAGCTTTCCTCTATATTTCAATTTATTGGATAATTCATCTCCCCCTATGTGGATGCTTACCTATGAATTGCTAAAAAAACTGAGGGGCAGATTTATTAAGCTTGGAGAAGAGATAAACTGGAGATAACGCAGAGAAAAGGTAAAAGGAGATAAAGCACAGCCAATCAGCTGTGTTTGAAAAAGACAGTTGGGAGTTGATTGGCTGGTGCTTTATCTCCTTTTGCCTTATCTCCGCTTTATCTCCAGTTTATCTCTTTTCCAAGCTTAATAAATCTGCCCCACAGAGACATCAGTGTGGGCCGTGTGACTAGATGAGCATGTTTAAATGAAAGTGTATTACAACACCAATTTTTGAATTTTTCAAACATCTCTAGGGCTCACGTAGATTATTTGTAAGTGTAATCAACCGATATTTCCCTGTAAAGCATTTTCGCCTAACTTTGATGTAATCTAATTATTTATTTGTTCTTTGAACTTCATTTGTCATGATACATTAAATTGTCCTTAACTTTTGGACGTGACATTTTAACTTGTGTAATAAAGGTTATATTTTATTCTCACAATTATATATATATATATATATATATATATTTATGCAATTCTTTACAAGTGTGCCCCAAAAACCCATTTTGTTCTTCCTTTTTGTGTTTCTTAGACAAACACATAAAAATCCTGTGATGTCAGCCAGCCGCCCCGAGAGGGAAACACCACACCTGCATTCCATGGGCAATGCCTAGCATTTTCATGGGGATGCAAAAATGGGGGGGGGGGGGGTAGTAAACTAATAGCCTTGTGGCTAAAAGTGTTACAGGCGCCTAATAGGGTGGTTTGTCAAGCTGCTCCTTCTAGGGGGTGTCACGCCCCTATAGAATATATACAGAAGAAAAAATAAAAGATGGAGCGCTAAGAATAAGTATAATGGTTAATTGAATTAATATAAATATTTATTAAATACTGTGCCTTTAAGCACTGGGTGTATGAATATAAAAACACATATATTGATCAGAGGTCACAATTGTGTACAATACAATCTATATAATAAGTTGAAGAGTGTGTGTGTGTGTGTGCGTGTCTGTTGCATTGCGGACACACCGTGGCACTCAGAGCCACCAAATTCAGCAACAAGATACCCCTGGACCCGGTGGTGTGCACCTCGAAGCCGTTTTGGGGAAATTTCACTTAGAAATTAAAAAAAAACACCAAGTTTTAATTTGCCTTTATTGATGATCTGGGAAAAAGATCGACGATCTGGGAAACCAGTAACAAAGGAACAACTCCACACCTGATTTAATTGCTGTCATTGAGTATGAATGACACATTCTAACATTATGGTGAAGGCTTTAAACAATTAGAAATAATTATGGGTATACATAGACCACACATAACACACACACATACACATTGTACACGCACACACACACAGTACAACATATACGCACACATAGCACACAACACACATATATACGTAGCGCACCTCACACACTTACACATTGGAGAGAAACACACACATAACACACCACATGCAGTACAACACAAACCCATATACACTACAACACACAGAACACACACACTTAAACATTGTGCAGATACAGAACACACACACTTAAACATTGCCAGGATACGCACAGCACACTACACATACATATATACGTAGCGCACCTCACAAACTTACACATTTGGCAGATACACACAACACAACACACACATAACATGCCTCTAACAGCACAACACACACCCACATTCACCACAAACACCCAAAAAACAGTACAACACACACAAAACACACACTTAAACATTGCACAGATACACACATACACATACTGTATATACATAGCACACCTCACACACTTACGCATTGGACAGATACATACAACACAACACACACAACCACATACACTACAACACAAACACACAAAAACAGTAAAACACACACAAACACAGAACACATAAAAAATAATTTGCCATTTATTTAACAGTCTATACCGGCAAATAAAAACTGTACCTAATGTAGTGTTTTTTTCTCTTTTTCCATTATCCGTCTCTCCAGTCCTCCAGCCTTTCACTGCGCTCCCTGGCCGATTGCACTGAGAAATTTTGTCCTGGCCAATGCACCCGTTGATCAATACAAAGTGGGTACACTGCACTCACCCTGTTAGTCAGTTAGGTGTTAGGCACTGCTCTGCCTTAAGGGTTTCCCAGACCCTTTTGGTTCATAGATAATGTTTGATCGATGGGCATGTATTTGTTTGAATGTTATGAGTGTAAGAAGTTGAAGAATAAGACTAACGTGACAAATCTTCATCTCAAAGTGTACAATTTACTAAATAAATCTTGAAAAAAATGTGTGCATAGAAGTACAATCAAGAAATGAAAGTAGGATTAAAAAGTAAATTCTGATTCAAACTGATAATTGTTTGGATGGGGGTGGGTTGCAAAACAAATCTAGGTGGAGGGGGTATGGATATTGGTGGCATAATTGGTGTTTGGTACACCTACGGGGGGTCCCCAGTTGATGAGAAATTTTCACTACAGTGTCACCGTAGGGAGATTTCCAATTGAGGTTCAGGTGGACTTTTAGGGACCCCTTTACAATCCTGTTGGTCTCTTCTCCTGGAGCCTACGGTCTCCCTCAGTGATTGACTATCATTAAGGGAGACCATAGTCTCAAGGAGAAGAGACCTACCGTATTGTAAAGGGTCCCTAAAAGACCACCTGGACCCCAATTGGGAATCCCCCTATGGTGACACTGTAGTGAAAATCCCATCAATTGAGTACCCCCTGTAGGTGTACCAAACACCAATTATACTGAGACAGAAGCAATGGATACAGTATCCTACTGGCGCACAAGGAGCAGCAATAGAGACAGGAGAAGGAGGGTCACCCAACCCTCAATATGGACAATGTATACAAAAAATGGTTTCTCCTGTCGCAAACCGCGCTCACAACCTATTACTATATTATCAAATAATAAAGTCTTTAGTATAGTCCAATTTCAGATGCAGACTTTTTCTGTTTATTTCTTTCCCTTTTCGCGATTTTTCTTATTTTCTCCAAGGGGGAGTAGGAAAAAGAGAAAGAAAAATAGAGGATGGTCTGTTATATATTCTCACAGTCATGCTATAAGGAGATAACAACCACCGCTATACGGAAGTGGGTATATTATTTCAAAAAGGGTGGCGTACCCTACTCACACCAAGAAAAGGTTGTGCTCCACACATAAAGGTATCTTTCATCCGTGATAGAAAGAGCAGACTCCAATTCAAACCACGACCTTTGCCCTTTCTGATATAGATAACGTCACCATGTGTATTTCCAGATAAATGACAAGGGGGACGTACCCCACTTACACAGCACAATGCGTTGTCAATCCTATCTCGGTATCTTTGTGGGAGTACCCTCCTCCCAGTATTGTTGTATTCTTTTCTCAATAGATGTATATAAGAGAAGAGAAAACGTACTTAAACGTATAACAAGTCTTTATTCTTCCAAAAGATACAATTAAAATAGGACAAAATTAGACCACAACAACTGCACAACAAAGATGAAAAAAGGCACTTAACTTTGTTCAGGGGATCAGGTCCGGACTGATACCCCTGAGTTGAGAAGTGAGGCAATGCAGTAGTGTAGGTCTTTTAGATATGTCCCAGACTCTCCATCAACGCGTTTCAACCGTACCGACATCCTGAGGAAGACCTGGTACGGTTGAAACGCGTTGATGGAGAGTCTGGGACATATCTAAAAGACCTACACTACTGCATTGCCTCACTTCTCAACTCAGGGGTATCAGTCCGGACCTGATCCCCTGAACAAAGTTAAGTGCCTTTTTTCATCTTTGTTGTGCAGTTGTTGTGGTCTAATTTTGTCCTATTTTAATTGTATCTTTTGGAAGAATAAAGACTTGTTATACGTTTAAGTACGTTTTCTCTTCTCTTATATACATCTATTGAGAAAAGAATACAACAATACTGGGAGGAGGGTACTCCCACAAAGATACCGAGATAGGATTGACAACGCATTGTGCTGTGTAAGTGGGGTACGTCCCCCTTGTCATTTATCTGGAAATACACATGGTGACGTTATCTATATCAGAAAGGGCAAAGGTTGTGGTTTGAATTGGAGTCTGCTCTTTCTATCACGGATGAAAGATACCTTTATGTGTGGAGCACAACCTTTTCTTGGTGTGAGTAGGGTACGCCACCCTTCTTGAAATAATATACCCACTTCCGTATAGCGGTGGTTGTTATCTCCTTATAGCACGACTGTGAGAATATATAACAGACCATCCTCTATTTTTCTTTCTCTTTTTCCTACTCCCCCTTGGAGAAAATAAGAAAAATCGCGAAAAGGGAAAGAAAGAAACAGAAAAAGTCTGCATCTGAAATTGGACTATACTAAAGACTTTATTATTTGATAATATAGTAATAGGTTGTGAGCGCGGTTTGCGACAGGAGAAACCATTTTTTGCAAACACCAATTATGCCCACAATATCCATACCCCCACCTATAGCTTTGTTTCATAACCCACCCCCATCCAAACAATTATCAGTTTGAATCAGAACTTATTTTTTTATCCTACTTTCATTTCTTAATTGTACTTCTATGTACACTTATATTTATTTTCACGATTTATTGAGTAAATTGTACACTTTAACATGGCAAATCTTTATCTCAGTGTTATTCTTCAACTTCTTTCACTCCAAACCTTATCAATACACCCATTGATAATTGCGATGGCTGGATCGGTGGATTGGCCCGGCGGGTGTAGGGAAGAATTTGGCCCATTGCACCCGTTCCCAGTGGTGCATTGCAGTCCAGGAAGTGTGCCTTGCATCATGATGTCATGTGGCCAGGCCCGTGGACTTGCTCCCACACTCAGGGGCGGCCCCACTGTTTGGTAGAGACGGCCGGTGCATGTGCTTTACAGATCTCCAGACCTCAGAGACTGCTGCAGGCAGGGCAGGGCACTGTAATTACACACCCTAAAAACTGTACCATTGAAAGTATAGAAATGGAGGTGTGGTCATGCTCCCTTTTCCGTTGCCACATCCCTTTCTGATTTTGTACCGATTTCTGACCATCAGATGTTGGAGGGTATGATTGATATATATATATATTACAAATAATAGAGGGGCGCTCCATGGTGCATGTAAACGATATATTTAATTCGGAGACAGAACACTCCTTCAAGACAGATAAAAGCAGGTACTCGTACCGAAATAAAAGACACTGTGGGCTGGTTACCACATGATATAAAACAAATACCACGGCAAACTGCTCCAACTGCCGCTCCACTGACATCCGATCCACAGGAACAATCAGGCGCTATCCGGAGTGAACACTTACATTCACTATCCATTTACCTAAGGGTATGTACATTCTGGGTATTGAAAAGTAATTACTTAATTGTGTATATACTAAATTAGTAATATGGCCTTTCTCCACCACCTAGAAAGTTACCCCTGAGGAAGTCCTTTTTTGACGAAACGCGTTGGGAGTTTTTCCTGATTATATCGATTCGACTAACTGACTGTATACAAGCAAAAATGTTTTTACTTTGTTTTTAAATGAATTGTATTAAATACTGTTGTACAGTGACCTGTCGATATATTTTCTTGATCCTTCTGGTGGTGGATCTCCATAAATAGTGGCACGCTCTGTCTTCTATCTTTTTCTTTTATTTTCCACTTCCCCCGCTAACAGGGGGGACTGACAGAGTGCTGCCCAATATACTTCATCTAGCGCATTGAAAGGGTACCCCACATATATATATATATATATATATATATATATATATATATATATATATATATATATATATATAATTCTTTACAAGTGTGCCCCAAAACCCCTTTTTGTTCTTCCTTTTTGTCTTTCTTAGACAAACACATAAAATGAGTTACCCAGTTGAACTCCTTTTGGGAGCACCGCCAACCTAGTACCCAGCCATATATACAAGGTTAATAGGTCATATGTTGGTTTTCTAATACTATACTTTGTTCTAACTGCCGTTCTATTGTGCTTGTGACAATCCCACCACATAGTAAAAACTGACATCACGGGATATCAGGCCCGGCCTGTCTTTGGCAAATAGATGCAGAATTAAAAGTCAGTTTTTACTGACTTTCATTTGATGGTCGGCAACCATTGAATGATTTCTCTCCTGTTAGGCTACATGAGAGGGGTTGGGTTCATGTACATCCCATTGCATGACACCAAGGCGGTGGGAGGAAGGGGTTGCAGGCATACGGGTTGGCAGCTTTAAGCTGCTCACTAAGCAGCGAAAGGCCGCTGCTTAGCGAGCGGTACTGAATCAGGTCCTTAATTTGACTAAGGTTAAGAACAACTTGGCCCATCTAGTACAGATGGAGCCAGCCTCTGCCAGCCCACCAGTGCAACATATCAATAGCGCTGGTGGAGGCTGGTGGGGGCGTCAGAAGGGGATGAGCGACCAGCTAACTCACTTGTGCGTCCTATCAGCAAGGTGGCGGGGACCTTGGGCTTGCCTGCCCATCTCCGCTTCAGAAAGACAGGCAGGGAGCGGGGAGAGCAAGCAAAATGGGCAGTGGCGGTAGGCGGCTGCAGGGCCTTCTGACGGAGGAGCGGGGCAGAGGAGCGGAGGAGCGGGGGACAGCGCAAGGTGATTCTATCGCCAGGAGCCGCTCTAATGAGAGCGGCTCCATCTGTATGTGCATCTGTTTCTGGGATCACAGCCATTCTGTTCATGTTGATAATTGTAAAACAATGATGCACGCTTACATTTTTGGGGGGACTATCTCTTAAAACAGTGTTAGTTTTACCAGATTGTACATGAGGAAAGTAAAGGGACATTGGGATTGTCTGTGTCAGGAGTTAAATTGGTACATGTGACATGTATCATTATAATATTGTTTATCAGCCTATAACTGAGCTCTCCCATATTCAGTGCATCTGCCTGGGGTATAATGGGTGAAACGGTTCCGTATAGATTATACAGTTCTTATCCAATCTGCAGTATGGCTATTGGCCAAACCTTCAATGGCCATGTATGGGAAAAGAAGAAGAAAAGAAGAAAGGATTGTCTCTTTGATGGCGCATGTTATGGAAAGAAATTTAAATATTTAAAATATACCTTTTACTATATACTTACAGGTCGAGTATCCCGTATCCGAATATCCATTTTCCGAATTATTCTGAAAACCATACATTCCAGAAAGTGAAAAAAATTCTATTTTTTTTGCTAAAAACTCACTGGGGACATTTGTAACAGCACTACTGAGGGAATGATATGTAACTGGCACTACTGAGGACATGATATGTAACTGGCACTACTGAGGACTACTATGTGACTGGTACTATATATGTACAAGAAAATGATTGCTTGGCATTCAAATTCAATATCTACACACATTTAGTATACACATTTTGTTTCATGTTTTGAAACCTTGTTTTTTGAACAAATAAAATATATTTGATTGTATTTTATGTGGTAATAAAATATATTTGTGTGTATTTTATGTGTTTATACAGCATAAATGCAAGATACTTCAAAATACATAATTGAAATATTAAAATATTCAGAAATACGGAATAATCCGTTATCCAAAATTCTCCTGGTCCCGAGCATTTTGGATAAGGTATACTCAACCTGTATTAAAAATCATCTACTAAGTGAAATATAAATAATATCTTTGTGTGATAAATTTTACATTTCTATTCACACTATCTATAGCTTAGACATACGTTACAGTAGAGGGCATTCAATGGATTGGGTACTTTTTATCTATGCGGGGGTGCTGCCTCTTGGCCCTAGGCGGCCAACATGTGTGCCACATGAAAGCTATGCGAAGCTTGTGCCATACCCTTCCCTCCTCAGCCGTGCCGGCTGAGGAGGGAAGGGTATGGCACAAGCTTCGCATAGCTTTCATTACTTCATTTATAACTTGCCTAAACAAGCATAAAGCGTTTTCCCATACATGTGCAAAAATTGGCAAAAGGGAACAGGGAATTCTGCACTGGTCAGGACTCATAGTCCTCTTTGGTATGCCCCAAATACTACAGTATATCTGGAGAGGCCAACCAATCAGAGACCAAAAAATATGTTATACTGTAGTAAGACAAAGAGCCGGTAGCATGCAAAAAAATGGTAGTGATCTAGCTCCCACAAGGCCACACCCCATTTTAAAATGGGTTATGACCTAGCTGACACAAGGCCATGCCCCATTTTTGTGTTCTCGCCTTTGGAATGATGCAGCTAGCACTCACTACACCAGCACCTTAACTAGTGTATTATTAGCTCCTGTAAATTGCAATTTATGAACGATTATACAAAAAGATTTCAGACCATTAAGGAAAAACATGTTTGCATATCCCTGACAGCACATCACAGCTACACTGCATTAGTGCATGGTGGTGATATTTGGGTAGCACTACACTGTATTGCCACCCAAATATCACCCCTGTGCACTAATACAGTGTATATCACCCCCGTGCACTGATACAGCAATATACCACATGTTCCTCCCTCTGTAGAGCGACCCCTGCTGTCACTAGTCTCGCGCTCAGTCTTGGCGACGGGCTCAGCTAACCCTGCATGCCCATTGACACAGCAGCCAAAAGGCTGTGTGTATTCCAATAGGCGGCAGTGGCATGGCTTAGCCTGAGCTCAGCCAGTGAGCCGAGTGGCGCCGGTAGAGCCTCCGGAGCTGGACCAGGACCGCAGTACACTATCATTCATGTGCAGCAAGTCTGACTTTGAGCGGGCAGCAACGAGTGACATGCGCTGTCGCTGACATGAATCATGTCAGCTGTGGTGCCGCTCGTCACTGAGCATTCATAATTTGCCGCTTGTCACTAGCCACTGCCGATTGACCATGCTTGCTGCTACCGCTGCCCGCTCCTCCATCTGAACCAATGCTTCCTGTTGCTACGTCAGTCAGTCACCACTCTGTCAGTCTGACTGTGACTCACAGCTCCTGATGAAGGCGTGTGAACACGCCGAAACGCGTTGAGCAACAGCACCAGTATTCCAGCTCATCTTTGGAGAGTAATCCCATTCCACACCTTTCTCCAACTTGGAGCTATCTTACCAGACCCCATCCGGACCAGTTTTTTGCCCTCTCCTTGGACCTCATTGGTGAATCCACATTGCAGGACTCAAGCTGGGTATAGTTATACCACAAAACTGCACGATTCCAAATTGGAGTATTATCATTGGCACCTACCACTGGGAAATCACCGGGACTTTGTACAAGTTCTTATCCAATCAAGGACATTCAATTATTCTGGTAAGTATAAATTCTATGGTGTTTCAGGGATAACAACTGACTCTCTCCAACGCATTTGCATCTAGCTGGAATTCACTCACAGTTTTAAATTCCCCCCATTGTGTTTCTTGAGAATTCTCATATGAAATATACATTGTGATATTTTTATATTAATGTATTGTTTTTTAATTTATTTGTAATAAATTTACTATATTAGAAACCTAGCGCTGTATCATAGATTAATCACCTTTTACCCTTGTATTTTTTGGGAGCCTCACACCCTCCTGATACAGCTGCTTTAACAACTCCTGTGGTTCACTCTTCTTTGTGACTCACAGGCAGCCTGGCTGCCTGCTGCTGCCCATAATATTTGCCGCCCCATGGCCCGTGCCTCATGGGCCTAGTGGGAAATCTGGGCCTGGTTGGAGCCACTGTCCATCAGACTATGCCCTCTCTCTGTGTCCAACACCTCTTGTGGTCCAGTGTAAAAATCGCCCTCAAATCATAGCAAGAAGGATGTATTACGAATCCAAGACACGTGAGATCCAATGCTGGGAAGATTAAGTTTTGCCTCATTTTCAAATCCAAACATTCAGGGGGTTGAGTCTGTGCTTGGATACCCTCAGAAAGCAGAAGTTTGGTGGGTTCAGTTTCTGTTAGTTTGTATGTTTTGTATTGTGTCAATAAAATGATATATTGACGATTCGGGTAAGTCTGGCAATAGTTGAACCATGATTTTCATTTTTTAATTATTGACAATTAAAACACAGGTTTACATACCTGCATCTCACATGCTATTTCATTCTTCCCAATAGTCACATTGGAATACACGTAACAATACAAAAAATGTGATCCAGCTACTTTCATACAACTAATAAACTGGATTGTATTAATATTTGAAAATAACCTACAGTACGTGTATGATCTTACCTGTGTATACCCATATACATTAAGTATTTGTGCCATTGGGATGGTGGTCTGAGAGTTGAGATCTCCAATAAAACCAGCTACGCTGCCATGGTTCATACACCTGTAATTAGGAGTCAACTTGTTGTGTCCAGACAATATCCAGAAAACATCTTCCACAGCTTTAGTCTGACTTCCACAAGAATCATACAGATGATATCCCAGAGTAATATTGGGCAGGATGTCTGGGTTTTTGTTAATTTGATTAATGGCAAATATAAAAGCTTTGACGTGTCTGTATTCCCTGTAGGTTACACTAAAAATGAATAATAAAATGTGTGTAATTAATACTACTGTTGTTATAAGACATCTGCCCAAGTCACCCAATGTATAGGGAAAGGGGGACCTTTACCTGTCAAGCATATAGTATGGATTTGAGTATATACATACAGATGGAACCCCTCTCATTCAATGCATGTGCTCGCCAGAATGTCCTCACTGGCAAGCGCTGGCTAAGAGTGACTCCATTAGACTGGGACGCGCATGCGTCTTACATGCAGGCGCATCCCAGTCACTTGGCGGCTGGGCGGCGGGACCCTACCTGTCTCCACTTCAGGGAGACCGGAAGGGTTAGGAGGGTTGCGGGGGGTGGCGGCGACTGGCGGAGACCGGCGGGGAGCTCCGTCGGAACTGGGCGTATGAGCCGCTCCTGAGCACACCCCCTTCCAATGGAAGGCGGGGCCTGGTGGCTGGTAGGGGCTGACAATTCTATCGCTAGCCCATGCAGGCATGAGACCTGCTCCATCTGTACACCTGTTTTCTTCTATCTTCTTTCTGCCAACCATTTGTCTGTTCCGGGCACTTCTTTATTCTGCTTCCCGGGACTAGCGTATGTCTGAAAGGCTATTACCGGGATTCTAGTTGACCTAATTCCCGGGTCCTGCAATTGAACTGAGATTTTTTAAAACTCGGGAATGTACCGGGTTTAAAATCCCAAGTGGTATGTCTGAAAGGGGTACTACTAAACCTGTCGTGTTTTCAGGTTTCGTGTTTGCTGATGGTGAAGTGATTCATATTTGTCTGCCGAGTTTACAGACGGTGACACATCACACGGATCAGTCAGATTTGTGCAATGCTTCTGTGTGTAACTGTAAAGAAAGTGGTAAAGCTGCATAGGGTCCCCCTTCTAAGCATAAACAGCCCAGGGCTATTTGATCAAGTGCTGGTTAATAATACAGAAAATACAATTATGTAGTGGTTCCCTGCATTTAAAGAACCAGCAGTGGGCTCTTGGACGAGTCCTTGTTCCAAAATTATGGGGACAAAAGATGTAGGGGTCCCCCGTATTTATAAAAAAAAAAGCACAGGTATCTTCCTGGAAGATGGGAAACACAGAGTTGGAGAAATCAAAAGTATTATAATGGTGAGTAAAGACCAGATTATGGGGGTGATTCTGGTTGGCTCAGTAAGATCCGATGATCGCAGCTTGCCGATCACCAGAGCTGCCATCCGCCACTTGCGTATATCGGTCCAGAAAAATTTACAGTAAATGAGAACCTTTTCCTTGTACGGGGAATGCCAGACACCATAGGACATATGGAGATGGGCTTTTCTAATCAAGCGGCCTATATACAGTAGCTATTACTCTGGATGCAAGAAGTTGCTAGAGAACAAGAGACCCCTTCTCCAGAGATGTCCTCACACATCTAGCCTCCAAACGCCATGCAGTGTGTGACACCAAGATGTGAGAGAGTCATGGAAAGTAATTTGGTGCAGCGACTAATCCTTTAAAGTGGCATCTCATTTACACCACAGACTCCGTGAAACATTGTGGACACTGGACTGTGCCCTTCACTACACCAGAATGTATTTAAAATATGTACAAAGGGCCTTATTTTGGTCGCCTCACTCCCCCGCGATTTCGCATGGGCATGCGCATTTGTGCATAGCATAGAAGGGAGAGAGGACATGGGGTTTAAGAAAAAAATGTGGTTAGATCTGGGAGTTGACCGCAGAGAGGTGTATGTCTGGCACACCATGGGCATGGGGAGCATGTTCAGGGCCTTCCACTGGACAGATTTGGATGAAAACTTCAGATGACACCAGGCAGGCAACTTCTGGGTCTGTAGGAAGAGCTGTCAAGGATAAATTTCAAGTGATGCTAATTGCACAACCAAACCCAAGTAATGCCAGGTAGATCAGTTAGTTGAAAATAATAAAAATGCAAACACTAGCACCAGTGTTCTTGAAAGTTGGTAATGCTGCCGACCCTGTAATAACACAGATACAGTATATACTCCATACTCCAAACAGCTCTTGTATGTGTGCTCAATGATCTTCTAAATGCAAGGGATAGAGAAGACTGTTCAATCCTAATCCTTCTGGACCTCTCTGCAGCATTTGACACAGTTGACCGTGGGATTCTAATTGAGCGCCTGAAGAATTTCTGTGGCCTGGGTGGCACAGTCCTTAGCTGGTTCAAATCATTTCTCGCTGGCAGGTCACAGAGAGTTGCATCGGGAGTATACTCTTCACCACCAGTGCCGTTGTCTTGTGGTGTCCCACAGGGCTCTATACTATCTCCCATGCTTTTTGCAGTATACATACTCCCACTGGGTGACATAATCAGACGTCATGGCCTGGTCTACCACTGCTATGCAGATGATACACAACTGTCCTTTGCTCCAGGCACTGATAACACAATAACAACATTAAATGGCTGCCTAGCTGAGCTCCAGGAGTGGATGAGTGGCAGTTGGCTGAGACTGTACCCAGATGATAAATCACAGGACAAGATGGCAGCATAGACAACTAACAGGTCTTACGTTGGGGGGCACAGCACAAAAAACTCTGATCATGGGTGGAATCTTGGTGTTGTCCTGGATAATGGCCTGACACTTAAACATCAGGTACCAGCCACAATCAAATCCTCATTCTATCATCTAAGGAGGATAGCCAGAATCAAGCACCTAATTCCCTCAGAAGACCTGCCTAAAGTCATACATGCATTGATATCTTCACGCCTAGACTACTGCAATGCTCTCTACCTGGGTCTCCCATCAAAAGAATTGCACCGCTTGCAGCTGGTACAAAATGCAGCCACCAGACTATTAACTAACGAGCCCCGCTCCTGCCACATAACTCACATTCTCTACTCCCTTCACTGGCTACCTGTAAAAATGTTTAATTGTTTTCAAGATTGGCTTACTCACTTTCAAGGCCCTACATGACCAAGGCCCAAGGTACCTGCAGCAGCTGCTGATTCCTTACTCTCCTACTCGATTACTACAATCCGTTGAAGAAGGACTACTAACAGTACCCAGAATCTCCCTGAATTCATCTGGGGGTCGAACTTTCAACTTTGTGGCTCCAACTCAATGGAACTCTCTTCCTCGCACAGTGCGAGAAGCCCCCACTGTAGAATCCTTTAAAAAAAAGACTAAAGACATACCTATTTACTCAAGCATTTTACTGATATCTACTGTTAAGCTTGTTTTATATTTTGAGCTGTAAAGACAATGGTGAAGCACTTTGAGTCCTATTGGGAGAAAAGTGCTATATAAATATCATTATTATTATTATTATTACTCATATCAGATGTTACATATTATGTATTATATTATACTTACCCTAAACATACGGCTAGTCTCCTGTATTGTTCTTTATAACCTGTAACCCAGCTATTGCCTGTGAATATTCCACCTATAATGATATTTCCATCTTTTGAATATTTACTTTGAAATAAAAATCTAGTGCTCGGAGACAGCTGACATCCAGGTGCCGGCTTCTGTGCCGCACATCTGCAGGGTGTGATGCTGAGGACACACAACCAAATCATGTGGGTGAAGAAAAGGAAATATAATACTGAATGGTAGAAATGTATTTTGCATTTTGTCATCTTCATTGAATCTCCCTACTGATAGTTTCATCAATTGTAATAAAAAAATGAACAGAGGAAAGTCACAGTGAGCCACTAACAGGTTTATTTACATTCAATGTGGGTAATAAAACATTGAGCCAGTTTATAAGCACTGCACATGTACCAGCACTGGACCAACCTACAGCCCCATAAACACAGGGTGACTTCAGGCCCATGCTGAGCAGGGCCGGTGCAAGCCCTGTCAGCGTCCCAGGCAAAATATCCCCCACCCGCTCCCCTCCCACTCTGACCTGTTTCAGGAAGGGGGGGTGGTGGATGTGGCTGCCGCCGACCTGCTCCATGGCACGGAGCGGGGTGCGGGCGCCGTTTACCGCAATGCACGGGGGGACAGCTACTCCCGACACACCCCCTTCCTCCCTTCAGCACTGCAGTGGTGGCGGACAGCCCTTCTACCCCCGGCGGCACTGGGCAGCTTCACCCGAGTCCTGACACCACCCCCCCTCCTCCCCGCAGCACAAACATCTTAATTGATCCACAAACCCTGGAGGGGGAGGGGGGGACGTGCATGCATTTTTGCGTGAGGTGCGATGTGATGCGATGAGATGGCCTGGGGACATAAAAGCAGTGAATAAATTAACTTAAAAAAATTGCATCGCATCGCATGCTACTAAAATGACCCATGCGATGTGATTTTTTTACGCAGAATAGCCCTCTAAGCAATTGGCGCAGTGGGTGCCATTCTAGGAAACAAGTACCCAAACCAAATGGACTAATTACTGTGATAGATTTTAAACAGCAGAATCTGTATATCTGCAACTAACAATTTGGGTGACATTCTATGGGATGAGATAAATGCGCATTTTTTTATCTCGCACCACATCGCCGCTATTCGCACTTTTTTAATTCTCATTTTTTGGTAATAATTCGCATATTTAATGGGATGCGATTTGGAGGCTGAAAAGTGCGATGTAGTGCGATTTGCGGCGAAGTGGTCCGAATTTATGACACAAAAAAGTGTGATTTCTTCCGCCGGTCATGTGCGAGTTTTGGACCAACCGGAGTGCGATTTACAAAACTGTCTCCGCATGACTAAGAACCTCCAACCTATTGGCCCACCTCTGTCCGCTCCATTATGCATCACACCCCCTATATAAAGGGGCACTGGCGCCATTTCACTCTTTGATAGGAAGTAAGGAGCATGGAGAGGAGCAGTGGCAGTGTGAGCAGAGGAAGAGGTGTTGGTGGCAGAGTGAGGAGTGGCAGAGGGAGCAGTGGCAGAGGGAGCAGTGGCAGAGGGAGCAGTGGCAGAGGGAGAAGTGGCAGAGGGAGCAGTGGCAGCAGCCAGCCAAGTGGGAGAGGCAGCAGAGGACTGCTGAGGTCGTCCTCCATTACAGGGAGTGGCAGCAGTGTGGCAGGCAGCATGGCCACAGCAAGGCCAGCCCCAGACCAGGCCCTGGCAGACCAGTCCAGCAGGAGGAGGTGGAGGATCCGCTGGCAAACCCCATCCTAAACCCAGGACCTATTCCATACCCCAGAGCAGCTGCAGGAGTGCCACATGTCAGAGGTGGAGGAAGATGGAGGTGAGGAGGAGGAAGACACTGGCATGGAGGAGGAGGGGTACATGGCTGGAGTAGAAAATGAGGAGGAGGAGGTAGAAGCTGGCCACACAAAAAGTGGCAGAAAGGTCAGATTCTCCTACGAGGAAAATGCTGCGCTTGTCCGGGCTATCATACCCGTGTTTGAGGGAAAAGTCACCACAAGAGCACTGCACAGAGGAAAAGGGCTATGTGGAAGGACATCACCCAGGCGGTGAACGCTGTAAGTCAGCACAAGCGCCTGGTCAGAAATGTCAAGAAGAGGTTCAACGACATCAAGAGACAGCTCAAAAGTAAAATGGCCATGGAGTTGGAGGAGGCCACCAAGACTGGCAGAGGAAGCCCCACCACTGTCTGCTACACTTCCTATGAGGTCAAGCTCAAAAGAATCATACCCCCTGAGGTCCTGCCTGGCATGCACGTCGCGGATACCGATAGGCCGCCAACACCATCCAGAGCTGGTAAGTGTGACCACATGCAATCTTAAACATACATGGCAATGTTTTCAAACTGTAATGTTCACTTGTATTGTTATGCTAAGTAAAGTGCTGCTGTGGAACTACATAGCCCAGCAAGGTCAAGCACAAAAAATTGCCTGCTCCTACTTTCAAATTGGTCATAATGCTGGGCCTAACTGCTGATATTGATCAACACTTTAACATTATTTCTAGCAGCTTAACATGCATGTGGCCGAAAAAACATTGGTGTACTGGTGGTTTAGCTGCCATGCCTACATACCAAAGATTATCCACCAGTTGTAATGTGTCAAATAGTTTAATAATAATCTAACTAAAAATTCAGGTGAAAAACATATGTCAAATAATGTGGGGACTAAATAATGTAGTCCTTAACCAAAGGAAGTATTGTCCAGTAATGTCATTTCAATGCATTTTTGGCATAAATGCTTATCCATTGCAAGGTACATAATGGCTGCCCATCTTTCCTTTCACAGATTGTCCGTCCCGAAGTGCTCACGCATCAAAGAAAAGAAGGCCCGTTGGAGCAGAATCTGTGGAAGCAGGTAAATGAACAAAAAACAGGCCATTACACATACAGTAAACACACCCATGTCACATCAACAATATCTCACACTACATTCATCTCCTGCTGCTACATTGCAATGTAAATGAATGTAATCTGACCTAGCCATCTCACTTATTATTAATGTCAATGTTACATGCAGTATCGGGGTACATGTGTAAGTACATAATACCCCTAGGTATGTGCGTTCAGCATCTCAAGCCCTTTCAAAAACAGTACTGAAGAGAGACTGGCCTATATATGCATCAGTACTTACCTCTTCATCTGTATCCACAGGTACTTGACAACTAGGAACACAACCAACAGAATCCTCTATGATGATGCTGGACGAAATGGACATCATTCTCGAACCCATGGAGACCTTTGTGGCTGAGGAGGGAATACAGACGTCATCACAGAGTGATCTTCCCCCAAGTGGGGTGACTCCCAACCCACCCCCACCCACAAACACACCCCATACAGCAGCTTCTGCTGCACAAGTAGCTAACTTCTTGGTAAATTTCAAGGAGAAACAAAATGAATTTATGGCCTCCCAAAGCCTGCAAATAGGGAACATCCAGGGGTACATGCGTCACACTTTTCTTCAATTAAGAAAAATTTCAAGGAGTGTACCGGTTGGTGTAGGTACTCATGTGCGCATGGCTAATAGCATTGACACCCGTTTTGCAGATCTTATTTCTGCTGTAAGGGAACAGAATAGTCATATTGGCAGCCTTGTGCAAAGTATAGCTGCACTTAGCCAATCATGCACAGCGCAGACCAATGCCTTAATAGGTATGCAGGCACAACTTCAGCAGATGGAAGGCAATGTCATAGGTGCAGCAGCATCTACACTGAGTAGTGTATCTAGCACCCCAGTAAGTGGCTCCCCCACTTCCCCACCCCGTCGGAGTATTAGGACCCAGGGTGGCCTGGGTGCAGCTTCAAGAAGTGGTTTAGGGTGGCCTGATATTGGGAGAAAATACTTCATATTTTTTATACATTTTTAATTTGCATCTAATATGCAATACATCTTGTTACATCCCCCGACAGTTTGAATGTTTGAGTGACAAAAATGCAGGTTGTTTATGACATACTATACTCCAGTAAAAATGTCTAAACGCATACCATTTTGTCTGTGTATTATTTTTAAAGCAATTGTTGTGTGAAATATGACATAGTGTAATGGTATATGACAATGGGATTGCTGAAAAGTAGTGTTGGGTAACTTCTAGCCCATCAAAGGTTGTGGAACTACATATTCCAGCAAGCTCTGGCACTCATTGTTTGGACTGTAATGGTTATTGTGTGTCAGGGCATGCTGGCACGTGTAGTTCCACAACACCAGGTGAGCCATGTTTTAGAGCAAAATTAATTCATACATGTTACAAATGTACTTACAAGGTTGATTACAGCAAGGGATAGGTCAGCACCACCAGCTGCATCAGTTGGGCTCTGTGTATTAGGCAAAATGTGGGTGGAAACAGATGGTATTGCTAAATAATTTGTTTATGAGTACACTTACAGCAAAGGTACATGTTAGAATACAGGGCACATGTGCTTACCAGAAAAGTAACGCCTGATGATTTGTGTACGCACCAGATTCCGCCTCTGTGTACCCCTCACTACCCGAGGTGTGGTAGGTTGGGCTTCCTGCACGACTGCTGCATGTTCCTCCTCCACATAGGCAGGTTGGGACAGGGCTATGTTGTGTAACATGCAGCAAGCCTGGATGATCATCACTACTTTTGCTGGGTGGTAAAGCAGCGTACCCGATGACCGGTCCAAACACCGGAATCTACTTTTCAATACGCCAAATGTACGCTCCACCACATTGCGGGTTACAATATGGGATTCATTATACCAGTGCTGTGCAGGGACCTCTGGGGAGCGCAAAGGTGTCATGAGCCAGGAAACACACCCATATCCTGAGTCACCTAAAACACAGATAGGAAGTTATTGCCTTATATGGTAAGGTATGTGCATTGTGCAAACAGGAGACACTGGGACAAGAGCAATATGCTTGTGAAACTGGAAACACACACATTTGAGCAGGTACAAATAAGGACAGAGGGAGTAATACAGTATGTAAAAATGTACTTACCAAGTAGCCAGCCCTCTGGCATTTGTTGTTGGTTGAATCGGTTGCAAAGGGCTGAGTGCCTCAGAATATAGGCGTCATGGCAGTTCCCAGGAAAGCCTGCGACAACACTTAGGATTTTCAGATGAGCATCACATACAACCTGCACGTTCAGGGAGTGCCGCCCACGCCTATTGACATAGACGTGGCCACACACGTGCGGTGCCCTAATCCCAATGTGTGTGCAGTCTATAGCTCCCAGCACGTGAGGGAATGCTAAGAGTCTATAGAAAGCCACCTTGTGGTCCTGCCACTCCAACTCAGAATGTGGGAATCTGATGTATGTCCGCCACAACTTCTTTAAAGCAAGTAACACTTGAGTAAAATGCTTAGAGAAAGTGGACTGTGATACCCCCAAGGACCATGAGGTCACAGACTGAGTGGAGCCAGTGGCCAACTAGTAGAGGGTACACATTAATTTCTGCAGCCCAGACACTGCATAGTTGCCTCCCCCGAATGGGTCCAAATCATCTCTCACCTGCTCATATAAGTCCAACAGGTTATTGCGGTTCAGCCTAAACTTCCCCACAACCTATTGATCCGAGAGGGAGTCCAGGTACAGCCGAGCACGATACATACGTGGGGTACGCAGTAGTCTGGGGGCTACCTGGATCTGGTGTGCAGCTTCCTCCCTCCTGCGCAGCTCCTCCAAATGGGCCACATCACAAATCAGCAACTCCAAACCACTCTGCAAAATCTCCATGTCTCAAACCCTCACAGGTGTCATTAATGATGATGGGGTATATGTAGGGGTGTTTCTGAGTGAAATTGAGTGCACCTGTGCTGAAATTAACCATTTGTGCACTTGACCAAAGTGAGTTCTGGGCCAAATCCTATTAAATATGCGATTTCAAGGAAAAATGCGATGTCGCCATTTTTTTTACTAATAATCGCCAAAAAACACAAATCTTATCCCATAGAATGTCACCCTTTCAGTGGCAAACGCAGGATTTTCAGAAGGGGGTTTCCAGAGGGGCAGAGCAAAGCACGGAGATGGACACTTAGGTGACCCAGTATATGCCGGGTCAGTTAAAGTATTATAGATAGACCAAATGTATATAAATAATAATAATTAAAAAAAAACAATATATATATATATATATATATATATATATATATATATATATATACATACATACATACATACATACATACATACATACATACATACATACATACATACATACATACATACATAGACAAAGAATCAGAGTCACTCCAGGGGTCTTTTGTAGATATTTTTAGTAAATGATGTCCATTAATATTGGTTACATGCAAAACGGGTCAACGTTTCGGTGCTATCGCATCGTTTTCAAGACAAGCATGTCGCCTAGTAACATACATATATATATATATATATATACACATACAGGGGCATCAACAGCAGCGTAGACCCCTGGGCATAGCAATGTATTGGGGCACTTACCGATCCTCCAGCGGTAGGGGTGGGGGAAGCTTTGCCCCGGGTGGTAGGGGGTATTATATCAACTGCTCAGCATGTAGGGCCTGGATCAGTAATTTCCACTAATTACCCCTTTACTGCACAGATGGTGGGAGATGGGGTGGGAGAAGGGGGCATTGGGCTGAATGAAGGGGCCCAGTGATACATAACTTCCAGGGTGGTAGAGGATGTTTAATATGCAGAGATGGGGTGTATAGTGGAGTGGTCTTATTATTCATAATTTTCTGGTGGGAGGACAGCTTGCTTGACTGCAGATATCTCCAGTTCCCAGAAATAGATTTCTTAGATTTTAATGGAATTAAAAACGAGAGAATCCCACCTACCAAATGGTATTGGGGACTAGGGGATCAGAGTTCAGGAGGCAGAGCAATCTGCCAACGAGTATATAAAACTACATACCAGGTGTGTGGAGCTGGAGCAGTAACCAGCTGCTGGAAGGCTGATATCTCTGATTTTGGGAACAGCAGAGACAAGCTTTTAGTGTTCCTCAAAGGGAGAGAGTCCCAGCTTTTGGAATATACCTTCAGTAAAACTCTAAGTCAGACAGAACCTGAAATATCCGACTGGGAAGAGCAATTAACAGGCTTGGATGGGGACCACTGCTTTGAAGTCAGATATCTCCGGTTCCCAAGGGCCGATTTTTAATATTCTTGTACCCGTGGAAAGAGGGGACCCTCAGCTTTAAGCCTAGGGTCCTTAGACTCCTGGGGGGGTTTCTGGGTACTCAGAAACCCCCCCTGCGTGCGCTACTGCCTTTATGTTCTTTTGAGTGTTGTTTGTCTAAAATATTTAAAATATTTCTTTTATTGTCATTATTGATTTTAATGTTTATTTTTCAATGTAAATTGTGTTTTTATTGTCACATGCCAGTAAAAAAAAAATAATATACATAAATAAATGCTAAATAATTGCTAAATCATTTTGCCTAGTGCAGATTTTCATGTTTTCTCTGTCTTTATGCTACTAAAGGGTCAAGCAATCCTTTTTTTAAACTGCTGCAGGGTAACCACTGCAATTAGACCGAGTGCCTTACTATAGTGTATTGAACTGTGTATTGAACTGTGGCGCTCTTTATTTGTACTCTATTTTTGTGATTTATTCAATGTTATGCCAAGTTTTGTCTCCTTGTATTGTTCCTTTGTACGGCGCTGTGAAACACTTGTGGCATCTTATAAATAAAATTATAATAATAATAATAATAATAATAATAATAATAATAATAATAATAATAGATACACGTCTAAAAAAAAAAAAAAATCATGGCTTATCAGAAATTCCTATTTTTTACACATTTCACTGGTTTACTATGAAAATACGTACATAATTCAAAACACAAATTATTATTAAATTTGGCTTCCCAATTGATGTTTATGGAGAAATACGTCTGTTTACTTTTGATGGTGTATTCATTCCTAAAACAAAATACAGTTGGAAATACCGTTCATAAAAATGACAAAATGTACAAATTCTACTATTAGTAAATTAGCAAAACAATCATTTCCGTTCATATTTCACATGAAATGGATACAAACACATGTATTTGTAACCATATAGAAAATCCCCACAGAAAATAACTAGGGGGAAATTTACTAAAGGAAATTTGTAAAAAAAATAGGTGTGTTTGTATCCAGAAATACACTCATTTTTGACATTACTATCCCGAAAATACGGCAATTCGTATTCGTATTGATGTGCTATCAATACGAATACGAACTGCCGTATTTTCGGGATAGTAAATGTCAAAAATAAGTGTACAGTATTTCTGGATACAAATACACCAATTTTTTACAAATTTCCTTTAGTAAATTCCCCCCCTAGTATCAGTGGTATATCCATCTTGAGCTTTTTGTATCATAAATGTAACTAACAACAATACAACCCAATTTCAGAGGAATGCCTGCATGTCAAAATAAATATGGCCTTACCCTATCTTTCTCTATCTAGGCAGGGTTGCCTACGCCATGAGAGGGCAGCCAGCTAGAAGAAGCAGGGGGCGGGGCCCTCAGGCATGCCATAAAAGGGGCAGGGCCAGAGGCAGAGCTAAATAACTGAGCCTTGTGTGGGGGGCATGATCATTTCACTCTTCCCATTGCAAAATGCTGGTATTACAGGCATTGTACAGCGAGGCAGTGCCACGATGATTCAGGATTGTGGGAGGCTGGGGGGATTGCGGGGGACTTGCCCACCTTCCCGGGGGGGGGGAGTGGTCTTGATTTTTGGGAGCTTCCTGGCCATTCCGGGAGGGTAGGCAAGTATGTATCTAGATGATACATCACAGTAGTTTGCCAAGTTTTACAATAATGAAAACAAATGGTTGACTAAGCACAGAAGTTTTATAAATGACTAAGGGTTCTGGGGATGCTGTCACTTTAAATAGTCAGTTGGTAGTTCACCTTTTAAATCTTAAGTATGGTATAGCCAATACTGTGCAAGAGGGGGAGGGGTTTAGATATAGAAAGTGCAAGTAATTATGTTAGAAGTCATCTTTGTGCAGTTTTTCCTTCTGCGCATCCCTGTGTTGTGGGTGTGTGGTGGTAAAGAATGGTCGCTTGTTTGTGTTTCATTTTAAGAACCTAATGGGTGCGCTCTCCTGACATTGCAATATGTAGTAAAAATCATCGTCCTGGATGGGAGATGGGTTACACCACCTGAAGGAGGGGGTTGCCAGATGGAGAGTTGATCACCAATGGCTGCTTGGTATGTGTGTTTTGTCTATGTTATCCTTTACTATTCTTTAGTGCCACCACCATTCATAATCTCAATTAATATAGTCAATTTTGTCAATCTATATAATAAATTGAAAAGTGTGTGTATGTGCGTGTGTGCTTCTCTGTCGCATTGCGGACACACCGTGGCACTCAGAGCCACCAAATTCAGCATCAAGATACCTCTGGACCCATTAGTGTGCACCTCAAAGCCGTTTTTGGGAAATTTTACTTAGAAATTTAGAAAACACCAAGTATTAAATATTAATTTGCCTTCATTGATGATCAGGGAAAAAGATTGACGATCTTGGAAACCGTTGACGAAGGAGCAACACCACACCTGGGGGTTTATTCTAGTTCATTCTTTCTGACAAAATCCTTCTTAGATGGACAAAACCATGTGCACTGCAGGGGGGGCAGATGTAACTTGTGCAGAGAGAATTAGATTTGGGTGAGTTATTTTGTTTCTGTGCAGGGAAAATACTGGCTGCATTATTTTACACTGCAAAATAGATTTCACTTTGAAGAAAAACCCCACCCAAATCTAATTATCTCTGCACAAGTTACATCTGCCCCACCTGCAGTGCACATGGTTTTGTCCATCTAAGAAGGATTTTGTCAGAAAGAATGAACTAGAATAACCCCCCTGGGGTCAAATGTAATAGGGTGAGAGTTTCAGAAAGTGAGAGATTTTGGGAGAGTTTTCCCATTCTTTTTAAAGCAGCAATCAATTACACTGCAAAACCAGGTTGATTTTGCCATGTAGTCGATTGCTGCTTTAAAAAAATGGTAAAACTCTCCCAAAATCTCTCACTTTCTGAAACTCTCACCCTATTACATTTGGCCCCTGATTTAATTGCGGTCATTGAGTATGAATGACACATTCTAACATTATGGTGAAGGCTTTAAACAATTAGGAATAATTGAGCATATACATAGACCACACATCACACACACAGTACACCACATACGCACACATAGCACACAACACACATATATACGTAGCACACCTCACACACTTAAACATTGGAGAGATACACAGAACAAAACACACACATAACACACCACATGCAGTACAACACAAACCCATATACACTACAACACACACCCAAAAACAGTACAACAAACACACAGAACACACACCTAAACAATGTGCAGATACAGAAACACACAGAACACACACACTTAAGCATTGCCAGGATACGCACAGCACACTACACACACATATATATGTAACGCACCTCACATTCAGCAGATACACATAACACAACACACACACATAACACACCACTCACTGTACAACACACACCCACATTCACTACAACACGCACCCAAAAATAGTACAATACACAGATCACACACACAAACATTGCATAGATACACACAGCACACTACACACAACACACACACACATAACCATAGGCAAATCTAGGGGGTGGTCTTGGGGTACATCATTTTGTAGCTGAGGGATGGGGCTTTCCAACGAGCCCAGCCCCGTGTCTCTAGCCCCCTGGGAACCAGAGATACTGCCAGGCAAACCTGGAATGTTTTCCCTATAGGATAACATGGGACCCGCTAATTCTGACCCCCACCCAGTTCAACGGCTGCCAGTTCCCCCTTCGGCATCACTAAAGCTCGAGGTTGATCTCAGTCGAACCCAAATCGCTGGGCCTTCAATCTGATACCAGGCTGGATCCATATGGGTTAATTGGTTCCAGGGATATTTAGGTTAAACCATTTTTTTCATTTCATAAATGTAATTTCATGACTGTTTATGTTCTTTGAGGGCAGATTTCTCTGGAACCAAACAGCCCAGTTTCAATCATTCGAAGCCAACTCAAAAGTTTTTCAATATGATACTGGTCTCATGTAATTAGGTCAGTTGGTTCCGAAGATATAGCTGGTTGGTTAAAGGGGCATAGGGAGAGGGGAGTCGTTGTCTCTCCCCCTCACACCAAAAAATGCAGGGTCAGCCTGGGAATGTCCCTGCTTGATCCTGGGACCATATTCCCAGTATAATCTCTGCATTTTCTGTTGTGAAAGGGGTATTATTTCAAACAGCCGTGACCTGCAGTGCTCTGAATACAGCCGGGCAGCCCCCTGCTCTCTGCCCAGCTGTCAATGACTGTCACCCCTGCAGCTTCCGCTCCAATTCTTCTCCTCGCTTTCACCTCAGCCCGCCCCCCTTTAATCATGTGGTGCCGGTGCCCGGCGTGCTCCCCCGACGTCACGCACAACAGCGCACACAATATTTCAAATGTCCACTCGGCTAGAGGGGACACCAGGAGGGGAGTGGAAGCATGCTCTGTGCTGCGCTCTGCTCCTCTCCCCATAGAAGCAGCTGCACCGCTCTCCATCTCTCTCTGCAGCAGCAGCGAAGGCTCATATAAAAATTTACAGTAAGTGGCACTTTTGGGGGCATTGCTTAAGGGAAGCTACAAGTGGTGGTATGTGGGGGCATTATGCATAATGTGTGGCTTAATGTGTAAGGGGCATTACGGTGTGCAGCATCATGTGTAAGAGGCATTATGTGTGCAGCATCATGTGTAAGGGGCATTACGGTGTGCAGTATCATGTGTAAGGGGCATTATGTGTGCAGCATCATGTTTAAGGGGCATTATGTGTGCAGCATCATGTGTAAGGGGCATTATGTGTGCAGCATCATGTGTAAGGGACATTATTTGTGCAGCATGTGTAATGGGTACTATGGTGGGCGGCATCATGTGTAATAGGTACTATGGTGTGCGGCATCATGTGTAATGGGTACTATGGTGTGCGGCATCATGTGTAATGGGTACTATGGTGTGCGGCATCATGTGTAATGGGTACTATGGTGGGCGGCATCATGTGTAATAGGTACTATGGTGTGCGGCATCATGTGTAATGGCTACTATGGTGTGCGGCATTATGTGTAATGGGTAATATTGTGCCATCAAGCAAGAACCCCCTAGCAATGAGCACGTAGGTAAGCAGCACTTATGTGGTAAATATAATATAATGGGCATTATGGTTTGTTATATAGTATGTAATGGGCATCATGATGTGTGGCACAATGTGTAATGGGCATTATGGCGTGTGGCACAATGTGTAATTGGCATTACGGCGTGTGGCTTTATGTGTAATGGGTATTACGGAGTTTGCTAAAATGTGTAATGGGCATTACTGTGTGTGGTCTAAAGTGTAACACCACACCCTTTTTGTGATGCCACGCCTCCTTCCCATGAGGCCATGCCCCTTTTTGACGCGCGGCTGCACCGCGCAAAGGTCCCCCTACTATTGTGTCTGGATCTGGGACCAGCCATTACCATTATTCTAGATTCGCCTATGCACATAAAAAACCTCTAAAAGCACAACACACACCCACATTCACCACACACACAACTTATTTTTTACTCCTACTTTCATTTCTGGATTGTACTTCTATGTACACTTATTTATTTTTCACGATTTATTGAGCAAATTGTACACTACAAACCTTATCAATGCACCCATTTATGATTGTGATTGCTGGATCGGTGTAGGGAAGAATTTGGCCCATTGCACCCGTTCCCAGTGGTGCATTGCAGTGGTGCAGGTAGAGTGTGTCGCATCATGACGTCATGTGGCCAGGCCCGCGGACCTGCTCCCACAATCAGGGTCTGCCCCACTGTTTGGTAGAGATGCCCGGTGCATGTGCTTTACAGATATCCAGACCTCAGAAACTGCTGCAGGCAGGATCGCTGAGGGGAGCGGCAGTGGCAGGGAGCGGTGAATTTTTTATTAATTATGGTGCGGTAAGTAACACCCACCCCGGTCTACACGCACTCAGCACCTGTAATTACACACCCTAGAAACTGTACCATTGAAAGTATAGAAATGGAGGTGTGGCCATGTCCCTTTCGGACTTTGTACCGATTTCTGACTCTCAGATGTTGAAGGGTATGGCATAGGTGCTAAATCTCAGGAGTGGATGTGGAATTCATCAACACATACAAGTTATCAACTCAGGAGCGTTGTGTTTCAAACAACAACACCACACCTGATTTCATTACCGTCATTGAGTATCAATGCAAACACATTCTAACATTATGGTGGAATCTTTAACAAATTACAATCTTAGGTCTTTGGCACAGCATACTGTAAGAGGAAAGTTTTCAGCAATTTTGGAAATAAAAAAAACCCAAGGTTTTCCCGGGCAATGCCGGGCGGGTCAGCTAGTCTATATAATAAATTGAAGAGTGTGTGTGCGTGTGTGCGTGTCTGTCGCATTGCAGACACACTGTGGAACTCAGAGATACCAAATTCAGCAACAAGGTACCTCTGGACCCGGTGGTGTGCACCTCAAAACCGATTTTGGGAAATTTCACTTAGAAATTTAAGAAACACCAAGGTTTGATTTGCCTCGATTGATGATCTGGAAAAAAAAATTACAATCTGGGAAACAGATGACGAAGGAATAACTCTACACCTGATTTCATTGCTGTCATTGAGTATTAATGACACATTCTAACATTATGGTGAAGGCTTTAAACAATTAGGAATAATTGAGGATATATATGTATATATATATATATATATATATATATATATATATCACACACATGTACACATTGCACATTGTACACACACACACCCACAGTACACTACATATGCACACTAGGGTGACCAACTCATCCCTTTAATCCGGGACACATATTAATTACACAGGTTCTGTGGCAGTCCTTTAGTCCGGGACACATATTAATTACACAGGTTCTGTGGCAGTTTAAAACCAGGTGAAATGGAGTCTTGAGGTGTGGCAGTTTAAAACCAGGTGAAAGACAGCCACAGAACCTGTGTAATTAATATGTGTCCCGGATTAAAGGGATGAGTTGGTCACCCTAACGCACACATACCACACAACACACACATATATACATAGCGCACCTCACATACTTACACATTGAACAGATACACACAACAGAATACACACACATAACACACCAAATGCAATACAACACAAACCAACATACACTACAACACACCCAAAAACAGTACAACAAACACAGAACACAAACACTTAAACATTGCACGGATACTGAAACACAGAACACACAGACTTTAACATTGCCAGGATACACACAGCATATTACACACACATATATACATAGCACACCTTACACACTTGCACATTGGAGAGATACACACATACTGTAACATACCTTGAACAGTGCAATACACCCACATTCACTACACATACCCAAAAACAGTACAACACACACAAAACACACACATATAAACATTACACAGATACACAAAGACACAACACACACATACACATGGGGGGTTATTTTGATTCACTCGGAAAGGCACCATCACTCTCTAATGGAGAAAACCATATGCACTGCAGGTGGGGTTGATGTAACATGTGCAGAGAGAGTTAAATTTGTGTGTTTTATTGTTTCTGTGCAGGGTAAATACTAGCTGCTTTAATTTTACACTGCAATATAGATATCAGTTTGAAGTACACCCGGCACCCAAATCTAACTCTCTCTGCAAATGTTTCATCAGCCCCACCTGCAGTGCACATTGTTTTGTCCATTAGTGAGTGATTGTGCCTTTCTGAGTGAATCAGAATAACCCCCATACTGTATATACGTATTGCACAGCACACACTTAGGCATACATACATACATACATACACATACATACATACATACATACATACATACATACATACAACACAAAACACACACCCACTACAACACACACACAAAAACAGTACAACACACACAAAAACACAGAAAAAATAAAAAAAATAATTGCATCATAGCATACCCTCCAACTGTTCCGGATTTGTAGTTTTTTTTAACAGTCTGTACCGGCAAATAAAAACTACCGAACATACCATTTTTCCTTTTCCCATACCCTCCAGGCTGTCACTGCTCTCCGCCCGGAGGCACTGAGAAAACTTTGTCCTGGCCAATACACCCATTGATCAATACAAAGTGGTTACACTGCACTCACCCTGTTAGTCAGTTGGATGTTAGGCGCTGCTCTGCCTTAAGGGTGTCCCAGACTCTTTTGGTTCAAAGATAATGTTTGGTCATTGCTGCCTGTATTTGTTTGAAAGTCATGAGTGTAAGAAGTTGAAGAATAAGACTGAGATGAAGATTTGACATGTTAAAGTGTACAATTTACTCAATAAATCGTGAAAAAAATATAGGTGTACAATAAAGAAATGAAAGTAGGATTAAAAAATAAGTTCTTATTCAAATTGATAATTGTTTGGATGGGGGTGGGTTGCGAAATAAATCTATAGGTGGGCGTTATGGATATTGTGGGCTTAATTAGTGTTTGGTACACCTACAGGGGGTCCCGGATTGATGGGAAATTTTCACTATAGTATCACCGCAGGTAGATTCCCAATTGAGGTTCAGGTGGTCTTTAACCCCTTCCCGCCGCAGCCTGTTTATGCCTTCCTGACAGAGCCCTTTTTTTCAAATCTGACAGGTATCACTTAAGTGGGGATAACTTTTTTTTGCTTTTACTTATCCCAGTGATTTTGAGATTGTTTTCTCGTGACACATTGTACTTCAAGTTAGTGGTAAATTTGGGTCGATACAGTCTGTGTTTTTTTGTGAAAAATACCAAAATGTCGTAAAAAAATGGAAAATTTAGCAATTTGCAAAATGTTAAATTTTCTGCTTGTGAGACAAATAATCATACCACTCAAAATAGTTAATAACTAACATAGACCATATGTCTACTTTATGTTTCCATCATTATTTCAACTTCCTTTTAAATTTTTTGGACACTAGGAGGCTTAAAATATGAATAGCAAATTCTCAAATTTTCAAGAAAATTTCAAACACTGATTTTTTTAGGGACCAGTTCAGTTCTGATGTGACTTTGAGGGACTTGTATGTGAGACACCCCCATAAATGATGCCATTTCAAAAACTGCACCCCTCACAGTATTCAAAACAGCATTTTGGAAGTTTGTTAACCCTTTAGGTGTTTCACAGTAATTAAAACAAAGTGTAGGTGAAATTTCAAAATTTCATTTTTTTTGCAGATTTGCAATTTTAATACATTTTTCTAAGGAACACAGTAGATTTTACTAGAGAAATGTGACTAAAAATTGATTCCCCCAATTCTTTTGTTTTCATAAATATCCTATATGTGGCCCTAGTGTGCACGTTGACCAAACCACAGGCTTCATAATAGAAGGAGCACCTACTTGATTTTGGAGCCTCCTTTTTATGAGATTATTTTTTAGGCACCATGTAGGTTTCTAGGCACCATAAGATGCTAAAAGTTAGGAACCCCCCCACAAGTGACCCCATTTTGCAAACTACACCCCTCAGGGAATTCATCTAGGGGTATACTGTACATTTCAAACCCCCAGGGGTTTCACCAATTGTGGTACAACTGGGCAGTGAAAATGAAAAATTATTTTTTTTACACAAAAATGCAGTTATGGCTCAAAATGTTTCATTTTCACAAGGAAGGAAGGAGACAAAGTACCCCAAAATCTGTGCCCCAATTTCTCCCGAGTACGGCAATGCCTCACATGTGACCAAAAAATACCATTTGGGTGCATGGCAGGACTCAGAAGGGAAGGAGTGATATTTGGATTTTGCAGCTCAGATTCTGGTGGAATGTTGGTGGGTGCTATGTCGCATTAGCAAGACCCCCGAAGCACCAATACAGTGGAACCCCCCCACAAGTGACCCCATTTTGCAAACTACACCCCTCAGGGAATTCATCTAGGGGTATAGTGTACATTTCAAACCCCCAGGGGTTTCACCAATTTTGATACAACTGGGCAGTGAAAATGAAAAATTACATTTTTTTACACAAAAATGCAGTTCTGGCTCAAAATTTTTCATTTTCACAAGGAATGAAGGAGACAAAGCACCCCAAAATCTGTGCCCCAATTTCTCCCGAGTACGGCAATGCCTCATGTGTGACCAAAAAATACCATTTGGGTGCATGGCAGGACTCAGAAGGGAAGGAGTGATATTTGGATTGTGCAGCTCAGATTCTGGTGGAATGTTGGTGGGTGCTATGTCGCATTAGCAGGACCCCCGAAGCACCAATACAGTGGAACCCCCCCAAGTGAACCTATTTTGCAAACTACACCCCTCAGGGAATTCATCTAGCGGTACGGTACAGTGTACATTTCAAACCCCCAGGGGTTTCACCAATTTTGATACAACTGGGCAGTGAAAATGAAAAATTACATTTTTTTACACAAAAATGCAGTTCTGGCTCAAAATTTTTCATTTTCACAAGGAATGAAGGAGACAAAGCACCCCAAAATCTGTGCCCCAATTTCTCCCGAGTACGGCAATTCCTCATGTGTGACCAAAAAATGGCAGGACTCAGAAGGGAAGGAGTGATATTTGGATTTTGCAGCACAGATTCTGGTGGAATGTTGGTGGGTGCTATGTCGCATTAGCAAGACCCCCAAAGCACCAATACAGTGGAACCCCCCCACAAGTGACCCCATTTTGCAAACTACACCCCTCAGGGAATTCATCTAGGGGTATAGTGTACATTTCAAACCCCCAGGGGTTTCACCAATTTTGATACAACTGGGCAGTGAAAATGAAAAATTACATTTTTTTACACAAAAATGCAGTTCTGGCTCAAAATTTTTCATTTTCACAAGGAATGAAGGAGACAAAGCACCCCAAAATCTGTGCCCCAATTTCTCCTGAGTACGGCAATGCCTCATGTGTGACCAAAAAATACCATTTGGGTGCATGGCAGGACTCAGAAGGGAAGGAGTGATATTTGGATTTTGCAGCTCAGATTCTGGTGGAATGTTGGTGGGTGCTATGTCGCATTAGCAGGACCCCCGAAGCACCAATACAGTGGAACCCCCCCAAGTGAACCTATTTTGCAAACTACACCCCTCAGGGAATTCATCTAGCGGTACGGTACAGTGTACATTTCAAACCCCCAGGGGTTTCACCAATTTTGATACAACTGGGCAGTGAAAATGAAAAATTACATTTTTTTACACAAAAATGCAGTTCTGGCTCAAAATTTTTCATTTTCACAAGGAATGAAGGAGACAAAGCACCCCAAAATCTGTGCCCCAATTTCTCCCGAGTACGGCAATTCCTCATGTGTGACCAAAAAATGGCAGGACTCAGAAGGGAAGGAGTGATATTTGGATTTTGCAGCACAGATTCTGGTGGAATGTTGGTGGGTGCTATGTCGCATTAGCAAGACCCCCAAAGCACCAATACAGTGGAACCCCCCCACAAGTGACCCCATTTTGCAAACTACACCCCTCAGGGAATTTATCTAGGGGTATAGTGTACATTTCAAACCCCCAGGGGTTTCACCAATTTTGATACAACTGGGCAGTGAAAATGAAAAATTACATTTTTTTACACAAAAATGCAGTTCTGGCTCAATTTTTCATTTTCACAAGGAATGAAGGAGACAAAGCACCCCAAAATCTGTGCCCCAATTGCTCCCGAGTACGGCAATGCCTCATGTGTGACCAAAAAATACCATTTGGGTGCATGGCAGGACTCAGAATGGAAGGAGTGATATTTGGATTTTGCAGCTCAGATTCTGGTGGAATGTTGGTGGGTGCTATGTCGCATTAGCAAGACCCCCGAAGCACCAATACAGTGGAACCCCCCCACAAGTGACCCCATTTTGCAAACTACACCCCTCAGGGAATTCATCTAGGGGTATAGTGTACATTTCAAACCCCCAGGGGTTTCACCAATTTTGATACAACTGGGCAGTGAAAATGAAAAATTACATTTTTTTACACAAAAATGCAGTTCTGGCTCAAAATTTTTCATTTTCACAAGGAATGAAGGAGACAAAGCACCCCAAAATCTGTGCCCCAATTTCTCCCGAGTACGGCAATGCCTCATGTGTGACCAAAAAATACCATTTGGGTGCATGGCAGGACTCAGAAGGGAAGGAGTGATATTTGGATTTTGCAGCTCAGATTCTGGTGGAATGTTGGTGGGTGCTATGTCGCATTAGCAAGACCCCCGAAGCACCAATACAGTGGAACCCCCCCACAAGTGACCCCATTTTGCAAACTACACCCCTCAGGGAATTCATCTAGGGGTATAGTGTACATTTCAAACCCCCAGGGGTTTCACCAATTTTGATACAACTGGGCTGTGCAAATGAAAAATTACATTTTTTACACAAAAATGCAGTTCTGGCTCAAAATTTTTCATTTTCACAAGGAATGAAGGAGACAAAGCACCCCAAAATCTGTGCCTCAATTTCTCCCGAGTACGGCAATGCCTCACGTGTGACCAAAAAATACCATTTGGGTGCATGGCAGGACTCAGAAGGGAAGGAGTGATTTTTGGATTTTGCAGCTCAGATTCTGGTGGAATGTTGGTGGGTGCTATGTCGCATTAGCAAGACCCCCGAAGCACCAATACAGTGGAACCCCCCCACAAGTGACCCCATTTTGCAAACTACACCCCTCAGGGAATTCATCTAGGGGTATAGTGTACATTTCAAACCCCCAGGGGTTTCACCAATTTTGATACAACTGGGCTGTGCAAATGAAAAATTAAATTTTTTACACAAAAATGCAGTTCTGGCTCAAAATTTTTCATTTTCACAAGGAATGAAGGAGACAAAGCACCCCAAAATCTGTGCCCCAATTTCTCCCGAGTACGGCAATGCCTCACGTGTGACCAAAAAATACCATTTGGGTGCATGGCAGGACTCAGAAGGGAAGGAGTGATTTTTGGATTTTGCAGCTCAGATTCTGGTGGAATGTTGGTGGGTGCTATGTCGCATTAGCAAGACCCCCGAAGCACCAATACAGTGGAACCCCCCCACAAGTGACCCCATTTTGCAAACTACACCCCTCAGGGAATTCATCTAGGGGTATAGTGTACATTTCAAACCCCCAGGGGTTTCACCAATTTTGATACAACTGGGCTGTGCAAATTAAAAATTACATTTTTTACACAAAAATGCAGTTCTGGCTCAAAAATTTTCATTTTCACAAGGAATGAAGGAGACAAAGCACCCCAAAATCTGTGCCCCAATTTCTCCCGAGTACGGCAATGCCTCATGTGTGACCAAAAAATGGCAGGACTCAGAAGGGAAGGAGTGATATTTGGATTTTGCAGCACAGATTCTGGTGGAATGTTGGTGGGTGCTATGTCGCATTAGCAAGACCCCTAAAGCACCAATACAGTGGAACCCCCCCACAAGTGACCCCATTTTGCAAACTACACCCTCAGGGAATTCATCTAGGGGTATAGTGTACATTTCAAACCCCCAGGGGTTTCACCAATTTTGATACAACTGGGCAGTGAAAATAAAAAATTACATTTTTTTACACAAAAATGCAGTTCTGGCTCAAAATTTTTCATTTTCACAAGGAATGAAGGAGACAAAGCACCCCAAAATCTGTGCCCCAATTTCTCCCGAGTACGGCAATGCCTCATGTGTGACCAAAAAATACCATTTGGGTGCATGGCAGGACTCAGAAGGGAAGGAGTGATATTTGGATTTTGCAGCTCAGATTCTGGTGGAATGTTGGTGGGTGCTATGTCGCATTAGCAAGACCCCCGAAGCACCAATACAGTGGAACCCCCCCACAAGTGACCCCATTTTGCAAACTACACCCCTCAGGGAATTCATCTAGGGGTATAGTGTACATTTCAAACCCCCAGGGGTTTCACCAATTTTGATACAACTGGGCAGTGAAAATGAAAAATTACATTTTATTACACAAAAATGCAGTTCTGGCTCAAAATTTTTCATTTTCACAAGGAATGAAGGAGACAAAGCACCCCAAAATCTGTGCCCCAATTTCTCCCGAGTACGGCAATGCCTCATGTGTGACCAAAAAATACCATTTGGGTGCATGGCAGGACTCAGAAGGGAAGGAGTGATATTTGGATTTTGCAGCTCAGATTCTGGTGGAATGTTGGTGGGTGCTATGTCGCATTAGCAAGACCCCCGAAGCACCAATACAGTGGAACCCCCCCACAAGTGACCCCATTTTGCAAACTACACCCCTCAGGGAATTCATCTAGGGGTATAGTGTACATTTCAAACCCCCAGGGGTTTCACCAATTTTGATACAACTGGGCTGTGCAAATGAAAAATTACATTTTTTACACAAAAATGCAGTTCTGGCTCAAAATTTTTCATTTTCACAAGGAATGAAGGAGACAAAGCACCCCAAAATCTGTGCCCCAATTTCTCCCGAGTACGGCAATGCCTCACGTGTGACCAAAAAATACCATTTGGGTGCATGGCAGGACTCAGAAGGGAAGGAGTGATTTTTGGATTTTGCAGCTCAGATTCTGGTGGAATGTTGGTGGGTGCTATGTCGCATTAGCAAGACCCCCGAAGTACAGTGGAACCCCCCACAAGTGACCCCATTTTGCAAACTACACCCCTCAGGGAATTCATCTAGGGGTATAGTGTACATTTCAAACCCCCAGGGGTTTCACCAATTTTGGTACAACTGGGCTGTGCAAATTAAAAATTACATTTTTTACACAAAAATGCAGTTCTGGCTCAAAAATTTTCATTTTCACAAGGAATGAAGGAGACAAAGCACCCCAAAATCTGTGCCCCAATTTCTCCCGAGTAAGGCAATGCCTCACATGTGACCAAAAAATACCATTTGGGTGCATGGCAAGACTCAGAAGGGAAGGAGTGATTTTTGGATTTTGCAGCTCAGATTCTGGTGGAATGTTGGTGGGTGCTATGTCGCATTAGCAAGACCCCCAAAGCACCAATACAGTGGAACCCCCCCAAGTGACCCCATTTTGCAAACTACACCCCTCAGGGAATTCATCTAGCGGTACGGTACAGTGTACATTTCAAACCCCCAGGGGTTTCACCAATTTTGATACAACTGGGCAGTGAAAATGAAAAATTACATTTTTTTACACAAAAATGCAGTTCTGGCTCAAAATTTTTCATTTTCACAAGGAATGAAGGAGACAAAGCACCCCAAAATCTGTGCCCCAATTTCTCCTGAGTACGGCAATGCCTCATGTGTGACCAAAAAATGGCAGGACTCAGAAGGGAAGGAGTGATATTTGGATTTTGCAGCACAGATTCTGGTGGAATGTTGGTGGGTGCTATGTCGCATTAGCAAGACCCCCAAAGCACCAATACAGTGGAACCCCCCCACAAGTGACCCCATTTTGCAAACTACACCCCTCAGGGAATTCATCTAGGGGTATAGTGTACATTTCAAACCCCCAGGGGTTTCACCAATTTTGATACAACTGGGCAGTGAAAATGAAAAATTACATTTTTTTACACAAAAATGCAGTTCTGGCTCAAAATTTTTCATTTTCATAAGGTATGAAGGAGAAAAAGCACCCGAATATCTGTGCCACAATTTCTCCCGAGTATGGCAATGCCTCATATGTGACCAAAAAATACCAGTTGGGTGCATGGCAGGACTCAGAAGGGAAGGAGTGATTTTTGGATTTTGCAGCTCAGATTCTGGTGGAATGAATGGTGGGTGCTATGTGGCATTAGCAAGACCCCCGAAGCACGTTGAAATGATGAACCTAATAATCCATAGATGTGTGGTATATTTTCAAACACTCCTTTATACATAGGCCAGGTTTGTCGGGGCAAATTTCACAGTGGAAAATAGTATCCTTTCTTATTCCCTTTTTATAGCAAACTTTGCACCTTTTTTGTGTCCTGCCCTTTCTTGCAGTGGAGGGGATTTCGTTAGGAAAATGCTGCCCTGGTACAATACGGGGGCCTGTACTAGAAGTACTGGGGCCCTCTGCCTGCTGGTTCCCAAATATTAGGCCCTTTATGACTTCCTCTTGAAAGTGCATAAATGTCCCCCTCTGGCCGGTAGAACGGAATAGCACGTAAGCGTTATACAGTGCCATCTGGATGATATACACGGCCAGCTTCTTGTACCAGATTTTTGTTTTCCGCAGGGCACTGTACGGCTTCAGTACCTGATCTGAAAGATCCACTCCGCCCATGTACCTATTGTAATCTAGGATACAATTAGGTTTTGAGGTGTGGGTACTGGTACCTCGTACAGGGACGGAGGTGGTACTGTCTCCATGAATTGTTGTCAGTATAAGGACATCCCTCTTGTCCTTATATTTGACCAACAACATATTTTCGGTGCATATTCCCCTGCTTTCACCCCTTCTCAGTACTTGGGCAATGTGCGTTTTTGGGAGGCCTCTTTGGTTCTTGCGCACAGTACCGCAAGCTGCTGTACCTCTTGAACCAAGGGCCTTAAACAGGGGGATGCTAGTGTAAAAGTTATCCACATAGAGGTGATAACCTTTATCCAGGAAGGGGTGCACTAAATCCCAGACAATTTTTCCACTAACACCTACGAGGGAGGGGGGGCATTCTGGCGGTTCAATTCTTGAATCCTTCCCTTCATATACCCTAAACCTGTGGGTGTACCCTGAGGTGCTTTCACACAGCTTATACATTTTTATGCCATACCTTGCCCTCTTATTGGGAAGGTACTGGCGGAATTTAACCCTTCCTTTAAAATGTATAAGGGACTCGTCGATACAAATAAATTTTTCAGGGATGTACATCTCTGCAAATTTGGCACTGAAATGATCAATGACCGGCCTGACTTTGAATAGCCGGTCAAAGGTGGGATCATCTCTGGGTGGGCACTGTGCATTATCGGTGTAATGTAAAAATTTAAGGATTATCTCAAAACGAGTCCGAGTCATGGCCATACGGTAATGTGGGGTGCTGTACAGAACATCTGTACTCCAATATTGCCTAATTTCTGGCTTTTTTACTATGCCCATATGTAACAACAGACCCCAAAACGTCATCATCTCTACTGCATCTACAGGGGTCCACCTAGCAAATGATGACGTGGGGTTTTGAGCAATAAACTGCTGGGCATATAAATTACTTTGGTCCACCATTAAATTTATAAAATCATCAGAGAAAAATGATTTGAAAAAGTCAATTTCTCTGAGACCTGTTGAATCAAATTGGATTCCTGGGATGGCCAAAAACTCAGGAACCTGGGGCTCAAAATTGTCTGGTGGTGGGGTCCATACGGGATCAATCATTTGGGGGGGTCTCAGCTGCTCTACGGGGGCGTCTTTGAGGGGGTCCCTCATCACCAGAGGAGGAAGAGGAGCTTAAGACGAATCCTTCAAATTCCCCGCTTGCATCACTGGCTGTGTCAGAGTCAGAGGCAAGCATGGCATATGCCTCCTCCGCTGAATACATTCTTCTGGATGACTGGGATGACATTTGGGATGACATTTGGGATGACATTTGGGATGCCATTTTTATTTTTGTGTTTCTGTAAGTGTAATGTTTCAACACGTGTATAGTGTAGGGGGGGTACAAACTTTATTTCAACACGGGGGGTATGTAGTGTGTAGTGTGTATGTAGTGCAGAAAAAAAAATACTTTATACAGGAATTTGATCCCAATAAAAAAAAAAAAAATTGAAGGGGTTAAAAAAAAGGTCCTGCGCCAAAAATTGAGCACAGATGTTGGTCAGTAACGTCCATCACTGAACAGCGCTCAAAGGCAACAGGACACCCACAAAAGCAACGTGGGTGTAAAAACAATTTAAAAAAATATACCACAGCACTTTCCAAAAAAAAAAACTATTTAAAAAAAATGCAGAAAAAAAATATCAACCCTGTGCCAAAAATGCTGTTCAGTGATTGTACGTCACTCAGCGGCCACAGGGCACCCACAAAAGCAACGTGGGTGTAAAAACAATTTAAAAAAATATACCACAGCACTCTCCAAAAAAAAAACTATTTAAAAAAAATGCAGAAAAAAAATATCAACCCTGTGCCAAAAATGCTGTTCAGTGATTGTACGTCACTCAGCGGCCACAGGGCACCCACAAAAGCAACGTGGGTGTAAAAACAAAACCCCACTACACTCTCCAAAAAAAAAAAAAAACTGCAGATCTGTGATGCAGTGATGCAACACTGCAGATTTGTGATGCAGTGATGCAGTGAGGGGCAGCAGGCAGACAACTGTGGGTGCAACCTGACAGGGTATATATAAAAAAAAAAACCCCTGGACCCCCAAAAAGTTGCTGATTAATTAATTTAAACTAATCAGCACAAAAGGGGGGGCAGCAGGGGGGGCAGCAGTCAGTTGCACACGCAGCACAACCTTTGGTGCAACTGACAGGTATATATATATATATAAAAAAAAAAAACCTGGACCCCCAAAAAGTTGCTGATCTTAATTAATGTAAACTGATCAGCACAAAAGGGGGGGAAGCAGGGGGGGGCAGCAGTCAGTTGCACAGGCAGCACAACCTTTGGTGCAACTGACAGGTATATATATAAAAAAAAAAACTCTGCACCCCCAAAAAGTTGATCTCAGATATAGTGATCAGCACAAAAGGGGGTGCAGCAGACACAAAATATAGCACTCTCTATCACTCTCTATCACTCTCTATCACTCTCTCTCACTATCTCTCACTATCTCTCACTATCTGTCACGATCTGTGACTCTATGACACTGCAGCAGCAGGACACAGGAAGTCACAAGATCCAGGAAGCATTCAGCTGCTGGCAGCACGCTACCAGCGGTGATCAGCGGTGATCAGGTAAGTATCAGGCAAGGTTCAGGTATGTATAGCAGAACAGAGTGGCCGGTGACCGCTCTGCACACAATTCCAGACCGGAATGGCGTCTGCAGCGCAGTCACCGTTAGTTTAAATGGCGCGCCTTGGCTGTGATTGGTCCGTCGGTCCGACGGACCAATCACAGCCTTGGGGGCAGGTGGGGTGAGGTGTCGTCGTCACCGATGACCCCCTCATGCCCCCTCACACCCGGCGGTGATTGACACCTGTGTTACCGAGCGTCTGATTCACCGGTAACACAGGAAACCGCTGCGACTGGCTGTTCACATTGAACAGCCAATCACAGCGATCGCCGACGGGGGGGCGACATCGCCGCCCCCCCTGGGCATGCAGGGACATGTCTGCTGTCAGGGACAGCAGACATCATCCCTCTGTCACTGCGTCTCTAGACGCAGTGACAGTTTGAAGTCATGACGTATATATACGTCATGTGTCGGGAAGTACATCCCGGCCATGACGTATATATACGTCAAATGTCGGGAAGGGGTTAAGGGACTCCTTTACAATCCTGTAGGTCTCTTCTCCTGGATCCTACGGTCTCCATCAGTGATAGAGTCCCTAAAAGACCACCTGGACCCCAATTGGGAATCCCCCTACGATGACACTGTAGTGAAAATTTCCCATCAATTCGGGACCCCCTGTAGGTGTACCAAACACCAATTAAGCCCACAATATTCACACACCCATCTATAGATTTGTGTCGCAACCCACCCCCATCCAAACAATTATCAATTTGAATCAGAACTTATTTATTAATCCTACTTTCATTTCTTGATTGTACAGATGGAGCACCCCTGGTCCTCGCATGCTTGCGCTGGTAATCATCGGCGCAGAGGTGCTCGCTGCACTCACCACACTATATAAATTTAACTCCACGCCAACGTGGATAGTGGGGGTATGAAAAGGTCGGGAGGATGCGTAACGCGTCCGCTTGCCACGCTTCGGACTGCCATGGATAGTGGGGGTGTTTCAGGAACACAAAGAGAGGGGATCATGCTGTCGCCGGCGGTGTGAGAGAGACGCTGACTAGGCTTGCCAGGTACGCTGGGGACACTGATGCTGTCCCCGGCAACAGTACGGTAGTTACTTGTGTAGTTTCACGTCGGCAGCCTAAGCTGATAACGGAGCTTAGGCTGCTGCCATGAAACTACACAAGTAAGGTAGCCAGCGACACTACGCTACTTCTGACTGACTACACTAACTATGCTGGCCGCGGGAACACTACGCTGATTCTGACAGGTACGATACCCTGACAACGTAACTGCCGCCGTGAAACTACACAAGTACCATTAATTCATATTAACATTAAATATTATAAGTCTAATGTTGCCTTTATTAGAATTAAATCATGGTCATAAATCTCAAGGATGTTAAGACATAATACAGTAACACAAAGATCATTTAATAGCGGAGGTTTAGAAAGGAATTGGATTCAATAATATTATATTGGTTCTAACTTGTTCTTACAATTCTTAATCTCCGTACACATGTACAGTATATATCGCTCAGCAACCAAATTGCTGACTGTCCCATTTTCTTCAGCGACCAGTGATGGTCACTGCTGAAACAAGACACACTGACGGGGGAAGCTCCCGACCAACATCACCTTGTACGCACAGGGATATGGTCGCTCAGGGTCGACCATATCCCCGGAGATTTGGACTAAAATCTTCCTGTGTGTACAGCCTTTAGACACACTGTAAATTAGGAACATATCTCTGTCTTCTGCTGTATAACATTCTGCAGATATTTAGGAATATAACAGATCAAGGGTCAGGTACAAATGGGAGGCAGAGGCCAGTATTTAATGCTCTGGATTCACCATTTTTTCTGTGAATCGGGCTGTTTTCACTCTCTGCGGTGAATCTTTTCACTGAAAATCTGATTCACTTTATTCAATGTTCACTGTTCGCTGAAAGCGAACAATGAATGCGGGCAAATTCTCAGTTTCATGCTCGTTGCAATTCGCTGGTGTATTTCAATGGTGTTTTGACTCTAATTCGCCGAGAGTTTATTCAATGCTAGAATGGAGAACATCTTTCACCGTGATTTTGGCCGAGATTCACCGTTTTGCATTCACCATCTTTTTAAGGTGAACTGGATTGTGATCTTTTAAAATAGAGGTTTACTTTTTTTTTTGTCAAAAAATCATTAATTTTATTATTTGAAGGGTCTTGCTATATATATATATATATTTTTTACACATGACGTCAGCAGGGGGCGGGGTCAGCAGGGGGCGGGGTGCCGCTCAATAGATATTCACTGTACTGGTCCCGCTCATACATATGCAGAGGGACCAGCGCAGCCCTCCTTCTCCTCCCCGAGTTGCAGGGACCCCCTGCCTGCTGGTGGTTGCAATGCAGCGGGGTATGACAGCACAGGCAGGTCGGATAGCGCTGGCTGATGGTGTATGTGAGATCAAGATCAGGGGTGGGGTCCCTGCGGTGGAAGGGAACTACTAGTTCCCTTCCACCGCAGGGACCCCACCGCTGATCTAACATACACCGTAGGGACACCCTGCCTGCCAGTGCTAGCCGACCTGACCCTGTGCTGCCTGTGTCTCCGCCAGCCCTCCTTCTCCCCCCTGCTGCTGTGTGCTGCACATAGTGAACATTTCCGTTGAATACTGGCCAGAGATATTCTGCCTGATATAAGACACAGAGAGATGTGAGCAGGTACTGAGCAGTGCACAGAAGTTATTAGGGATTCCCTGTATGACATGTCCCTGTAATAGTGTTTGCATCTATTGTACTTACATCATGCAGATGACACTGGAGAAAATATTCCATCCATTCCACTGAGATAATAACATCATACATCGGGTGACTATTCCTGCAATAATGTTATCTTCTTCCTGAGAATAATTACATGTAACTGTATAATCGCTCACTACCAGGTGACAGCCGGGTGTAGAGTTCTGTGTCTCAGATCTGCAGAATGTCACATACAGGACCAGCAGCAAAAGCACAATAAAAAATAGGTCAGACCCATTGTTACAGATAATCAGGTGCATGCGAGATGGTTTCCTCTCCCCAATCCCAGCACTGACAGCTGCACAGGACTAGTATGGAATATGCAGGGCACAGGGTAACAGGAGCTAGTGGGAGCCTTATATACAATGCAGGTTACTCTTCTGTCATGGACTAATAAAAATACAGCACTGCAAATAGAACACGGTTGCATTTAAAAGAATAGCAAAACTTTAATTTAAAAAATGACAACACCAGGGGCCGCTATACATAGAAGCTGGTTTGTTTTTTTCATAGCGCAATACAATCATATTTTAAACATGTGCTCATAAAGAGGAATAAAACAATGCTAAATAAAATTGAAAAAGTACATTAAGCTTTATAGTGACACTTTACTTCACCAGTTACTAATGGTTTTGGCCACTTACCTGCTGGGTCATAAATATATACCTCATTCTTAACCACACATCAATGGCAATAAGTGTGGAAGACCATGGCAGCCAGACTTACTACCTTATGCTAATGTGAATATCTCATACCTTCTTTAGGTTCCGATTTATGTTTTTGCTGGTGGGTGCTCAAGTCAAAAATATAGGGGAGTGGCCTCATGGGAAAGGGGCGTGGTCACAAAATAATACTGATTTATATTATGCAGCACAGTTGTCTCTAATATTCAAATTATGGCAACAGTGCCAAATACATATATGCCCCCACAGTGCAGGTACAAAAATCCCCCTCACAGTGCCAAATACATAAATGCCCCCACAGTGCAGGTACATAAATGCCCACACAGTACCTGTGCCAGCGATGAGGGAGGGGGAGTGCAGTGGGACATGGGTGGGTGAGCCGCTGCTCAGCTGGTGGGTGCTCATCAATTTCCGTGGGTGCTCGGGCCCCCAAGCACCCACAGAATCGGCACCTATGATACCTCTCAACTTTGATTGTGTCGACGCGCCCGGTTTTTGGGGGCCGTGGCCTAGCGATATGGGGCGTAGCTTATTTCCGTGAGGCCATGACCCCATTTTTGCCACTGTGGGGGCATGGCTAGCGGCTCTCTGAGCTGCATCTCTTTGCAGCATCTCTCAAGCTCTGGTTGGGAAGCATTGGTGCATAGTAATTTCCAAATCTCTCCAGAGATGTTCAATTGGATTCTAGCTGGGTCACTCAAGGACATTCACAAAGTTGTCCTGAAGCCCCTCATTTGATATGTTGGCTGTGTGCTTAGAGTCGTTGTCCTGCTGAAAGATGAACCGTCGCCCCAAACTGAGGTCAAGAGCACATTGAACAGGTTTTCATTCAGGATGTCTCTGTACTTTGCTGCAATCATCTTACCCTCTATCCTGACTACTCTCCTGCTGCTGAAAAACATCCCTACAGCATGATACTGGCACCAACAGGCTTCACTCTAGGGATGGTATTGGCCTGGTGATAAGCAGTGCCTGGTATCCTCCAAACATAGCACCTGGCATTCACGCCACAGAGTTCAATCTTTGTCTCATCGGACCAGAGAGTTTTGTTTCTCATGGTCTGAAAGTCCTTTAGGTGCATTTTGGCAAACCACTAAGGAGTAGTTTCTCTCTGGTCATGCTATCATATAGGCCTGATTGGTGGATTGCTGCAGTGATGATTGTTCTTCTGGAAGTTTCTTCTCTCTCCACAGAGGAATGCTGTAGCTCTGACAGTGGTGCTATTCTGTGTTTGGTCACCTCACTGACTGGGGCCCTTCTTCCCTGATCGCTAAGTTTAGATGGCCTGCAAGGTCAAGGAAGAGTCCTGGTAGTTCTGAACTTCTTTCATTTTCAGATGATGGAGGCTGCTGTGCTCATTGGGACATTCAAAGCAGCATACATTTGTGTACCCATTCCCTGATTTGTGCCTCAAGACAATCCTGTCTCAGAGGTTTAGAGACAATTGTTTTGATGCTACAGTAGGAGAAAGTTTCATCTTTGCTCCTTTGGCCATGGCTAGCTGGCTAGCCATGGCTATTCTATTGTTCTCAGCTGCAATACGTATTGTATTGCAGCTGAGAACAATAGAATAGCCATGGATAGCCATAACCAAAGGAGCAAAGATGAAACTTGCTCCTACTGTATATGCTAGGTTTGTGCTCTGACATGCACTGTCAAGTGTGGGACCTTATATATAGACAGGTGTGTGTCTTTCCAAATCAGGCCCAATCAACTGAATTTACCACAAGTGGACTCCAATTAAGCTGTAGGAACATCTCAAGGATGATCAGTGGAAGCAGGATGCACCTGAGCTCCATTTTGAGTTTCATCCCAAATGTGAATACTCATGTACAAGTGATTTTGCAAAAACTTCCCAAAACCTTTTTTTAATGTTGTTATTATGAGATATAGTGTGTAGATTTTTGAGGGAAAAAAAAATTGATTTATTTCATTTTGGAATAAGGCTGTAACATAACAAGATGTGGAAAAAGTGAAGCGCTGTGTATACTTTCCAGATGCACTGTATTTGTTCAAAGAATTATCTTTCTCACATACTGTACACATGGCCGCCAAGAGAAATCCTGGGCCCCGGTTCAACAACTTCCTGGGGCCCCCCGGGATGGAGCTCCTCTGTGGACCTGTTATTACACCACTGCTTCCAAGGTGGATACAGGGACAAAAATTACACATGTCACACACCCATTACATATTATACCACATGCCACAATGCTCATTACATGTTATGCCACATACCGTAGTGTGCAGAATACAACTTGTACACCGCTGAAGGTACAGTAGCAGGGATCGGTGCTCCCACTACTGCTAATTGCAAGGTGGAGCTTTCAGAGGTTGGCGAGCAGGGGTAGTGGAAAGCTATGCTCCCACTACTGGTAGACATTTAAAATACAGCCTTAGTAGCAGAGACCATGTATATACATGCTCCTTGTGACCATAGCATACAAATAGGGGATTTGTGTACTGCAGTAGCTGGTGCTGTGATGCACTCCACCATGATATACTGCCTCCTACAGCAAAGATGTGGGAAGACACACACTGTATAGAGAGCAATATGTGTTGAATACCTTAATAAAAGAAATGTAATACCTTTTTTCAAATAATTAAAATCAAGAGTTTTATATACAGTACTGATATGATAACTATTTTTTCTAGTGTACAGTATCAGCTGGGCTGTCCTAACAGCATTGTAGGCCCTGAGCAAAGCAATGTTCTAGGGCCCCTCCACATCCATTCATGGGGAAAAATGTAATGGAAGAGGATGCTTCACTTTGATTGGTGGATAGCCCCAGCCATTTACCAATCAACATGATGACAGCCATTCACTGTCTGGCTGCAGTCTGTGAAGCAGGAAAAGGATGCAGCCTGGCCATATTGATTGTGTAAACACAGATTCCAAGGGAGCACTCTTATCTTACAGACAGTGATTAAGCTGTTATTGCTGCAGTTAAAATATAGCTTTTATTGATATTATTATAAAATTATGAACCATGATTTTATATTCCTGCTCCTTACAGCGCTGTGCAAAAATAATGGTATGTAGTGTATGTCAGACTCTAAGGGTGAAATGTAATAGGATGAGAGATTCAGAAAGTGAGAGATTTGGTAAGAAATCTCCAGTTTTTTTTAAAGTGGCAATCATTGACACAGCAAAATCACACTGGTTTTGCTGTGTCAATGATTGCCACTTTAAAAAAAACTGGAGATTTCTTACCAAATCTCTCACTTTCTGAATCTCTCATCCTATTACATTTCACCCTATATGTCTGGAAGCTGCGGAAAGAGAAATTGATTTCATGCACCTAGATATATTGTGATCCTCATATATCCCACAATTTCTACCACTGTGTTGGTAATAGTTTGGGAGTGATAATCATTGGTCACTTATAGGAATCGCATGAAAAGATAAAAAATTGAAAAGTTGAAAAAGTAGAAAAAATTATAAAAAATGATGAAAAAAATATATATTTAAATCAACTTAACCATATAACCATATGGTTAACAATATAAGCATATTGATTGTGTGTAAGTCACAAGAAATGCAACCTATCTGCCTTCCAAGAAGCTCTGGAGGCACTTACCAAAAAGCCCAATCCAACCATGCTTGAAGGCTTTTAGAATTGGGGGGCTCTTGGGCAACTGCGAGGGAAAAAGGAGCTGGAGAGAAAAAGAGACAGAGATAAGAAAACATGGGATGTTTTTGCCCTTCTGCTCCACGGGAGGTTTCTGTCATCCCTGAGCTCGCCTTAGGACACCTGCGTTATGGTTTGACAGGTGTACCACCCCGGTCATTAAGATGGCCCTGTGTATCAGTATTGTATTCAAGGTGTACCGCCCCATACATTAAGATGGCCCTGTGTATCAGTATTGTATTCAAATTGTCCCCGTCCCTAGGTGGGTTGCTCATTTAGCAACCATTAGGTAAAAAAAAATATACGACTTCCATCCTGAGCAGACGCAGCTGCTTCCCCACTGGTGTGCACGCTGCCACCGCCAACTTGTGATTCCTTTAGATGAGTCTCATCCATGGACAAATCAGTGGTCTGCTAATCCTGGCTGCTGCTTGCATTGTCAGGTGTCTGCTGGCTGCACTCAACAACCAGTGGCTTCCTGGCTACTGGAATTGATCCTGAGGCTCTGATCTTGCCATTGCCAGACACATGACCTGCCCTGCAAGCCTCGCCATCTCCTAATAACCACTGGACCTTCATCGCCCACTGCAACTTGGTGGCCAAAGAACCTTTGACACAAATGCACATTCCATCAGTCATATGTGGTATGACAGTTGAAGCAAGAGAGACCAGCAAGCACAGGAACCTGCCCACAGCCTCCATCTTGCCACCTCCATTTGGGGACTCCAGACAGTAGCACCTGTCAGCAGTCATTGTGGTGCAAAATTATTATTAATATTATTATCCTTTATTTATATGGTGCCACAAGGGTTCCGCAGAGCCCAATTACAGAGTAAACATAGTCAAAACAGGAAAACAGTGACTTACAGTTGAAGATAATACAGGACAATTACAGGGTAAATGATTATAGGAACAACAGCTGATTACTGCAACCAGGTGGCAGAAAACAGCGAGCTTTGGTGCAGTCGGAGACTATTGAAGTAAGAAAGGATAAGCACATGAGGTAAAAGATCCCTGCTCATGAAATCTTACATTCTAAAGAGGAGGGGCAGGCAGACAGGGGTGACACAGGAGGGGAAGACAGAGCGAGGAACAGGTTAGGAGGACAGTTTAGAAAAAAGCAGTTACCGAGGTAACTAAAGGAGCGCCTGTATGAGTTGTTACTGCCAGCAGCTGTCAAAAAAGGGGTTGTCAGTCCCTATAGAAAATGTAATGGATAGGATGGGGGGAGACAGCGCTTACATTGATGACAAAATGAGGTAAATTATAAAAAGCAATTTAATTGTACAATACACATACAAATAGATAAAATATAATAAAAGGCACACAATGGTGGGGGAAGGGAAGGGGAAATTGAGAGCTGCAACCACTTGATGTATTCACCTTTTGAGAGTCCACAGTTCAGTGTGTGACTAGGAGATGAAAAGGAGAGGAATGACCTCTATGCCTGGCCAAAGCGGTATCTCGATGGTACTTCCTCCAATTTAGTGCTGGGGGTAACAGTCCTCCCGGTTGGAATATCAGAAGTGAAAGCTAGAGTATCCGCTGGATGACCCCGGGTGGGTGTTTAGATAGGCTGGCTTGCCTTCCGATAGATGTTAACCTCACTCTGGTCAATTGGCTGTAGGTAGAAGGCAAAGCTGGGTCTCCTGTCAGCTTGGTCAGTGGTCAGTGATAGTGGCTGGATGGCAGCAGGGGTAGGTGGGCAATCTGGGTGCCTGGGCCCAGGCACCCAGATTGCCCACCTACCCCTGCTGCCATCCAGCCACTATCACCGACCACTGACCAAGCTGACAGGAGACCCAGCTTTGCCTTCTACCTACAGCCAATTGACCGGAGTGAGGTTAACATCTATCGGAAGGCAAGCCAGCCTATCTAAACACCCACTCGGGGTCATCCAGCGGAGGACAGTTTGCTGGGTTTGGTAAAAAAAGTGGGTCTTAAGAGCCCGATTGAAGTTCTGTAGAGAAGTGGAAAGTCTGTGACTGGACGGAGTTTCTAGTGTTGTTCATTATCCTGTTGATTTCATCCGGAATTTCGCAGGGGCTCACGATATCCCTGTCATAGACATCATCTAGCTGGAAGTCTCCTGTGGCTCTGTGGCTGCTGGCTGCTTCCTATTTTGCCCCTCTCAAGACTGGTGACGCAGATTGTCTTGCTATGGTTTTAAGGATTGGCTTTGGAGTTTTTCTTTGGAAGTTTGATCTGATCCGTCCAGCCAGTATCCCCCGGCGTGTGATCTGGGACAGGCAGTCTCCTGGTATAGATGGGTCATATTTTCTGCACACAGAATAGCTGGGCGCTCTCTGAGTCCTGATTTTCGGTTCCAAGTTGTTCTTTGGAGACACAAATGTTGCTCTTCCTCTCTTCCATGCTGAGGTGGAGGCGGCCCTTGGCTGAGGAGTAGTGCCTCTGGAGGCTGTGCTGCGTTTCATAGCGGAGCCAGCTGACAAGCTGTGCACAACAACACGGAACCCATTTGAAGCTGACTGAGGACCCCAATGCTTGGAGAAGGACGATGGGAATGTCCTGGGTTTGGGACTGGCAGAAGGCACCTGCTTGGCTTCTGATAAGTGTGATGCTCAGACAGAAAAATCCCTGCCGCTACTGCTTCTCCTGAGGGCCACTCTACCTGCTCAATCCCAAGAGGCATTGTGCCTTGTGAGTACAGTAACTTACATCCCAGCACCTGAATCATACACTCTGAATAAGCATGGTACAAAGCTGATCAGGACATTTGCAGATGGTAGGGGGGTGCCTTGAGCCTTTGTGTGGCTTATCTCCTACAGCATAACCATCCTAGTGCACCTAACATGGCAGCCTTATCTGGTACAATTGTGGATGGGATGGAAGATATATGGATGTGATGTTTATGTTGGGATCCTACTACTAGCATTAAGACACTGCAACCACCCATTTTGTGTAATCTCTTCCAAGGTGTAACTTATTTAGCTCAAGGTATTCATACGTATTGAGCATAACATGACTGTCTCACTTTTTTCTTTAGGTAGTGTACACACTTTGCGATTCAGGGTCACATTTTATTATATTTTGACCATGTAGTTCATATCAAAAACAAATTGACCCTGAATCACACATGTACACATTTTGACCTTTCAAATAGAGCATCGTTTTTCAACCACTGTGCCGTGGCACACTAGTCTGCCTTGAGCGGTTCTCAAGTGTGCCCCCAGATCTAGAGATGCCCAAACCAGTTTACAGCCACCACCAGTTCAACTATTATTTACTGATCTCTTCTTTTCATGTAAAGGGCCAATGTATTTTATTTTTATTACCTGTGGTGACCAGTGTGATTGTTTTTTTTAATAAGGGGGCCATAAGGTTTTTTTTACCTGTAGGGGCCAATGTATTTTGTCCTGTGGGGATCTCATGGTGTGCCTTGGCAATTTTCAAATCTTATTTAGTGTGCCGCAAGGAAAAAAGGTTGGAAATCACTGAAATAGAGTATCAACATTCATAAACAAAAAAACGGTTCTCACAATTGTTTGTAAGGTTCCATTGAATTAGATGTGTAAATTGGAAATTATTTTTCACCTTTAGGGGATTCAATGAGCTGCAGTAATTTCATATGGGGTATTTCATCCCCCGGGGTTATCCAATTATCTCTAAAGCAGTCATTAAGAATAAACAAAAGGGTTCATGCACAAATACATGAATACATGAATTTATCCCTTGTTAAACACATTGGGCAAAATTTACAAAGAATACAAATACGACTCAGTCGTATTCGTATTTTGTATATGACTGAATATGACTGTTATCAGTAGACTATTTCATTTACACATTTGTATTCTGGAGCATACTGTAATCTGTCGTATTTTTTATATTCATATTTTTTGATGTTGTATGGAGTCATATTTTTAAATACATATTCAGATTTGTATTTTATATTGTTGTCGTATTTTCAGTGGTTTTAGTGTATGTTTTTATACGTACGTATTTTGAAATACAATTTGTATTTTTCCAAAGTAAACCTAACTAAGGAGGTTATTCTGATCGGTGCGGCCAAACGTGCGTACGTTCCATATTAACGTATGCTCTCCGTACGCGGCCGTTGAAGTTAAGTCCACCCACAAATCAGCCGCATACGTACGGCCAGAAACAACGTCTAAGGGGAGTGGCGTACAATTGAGCGTACGCCAACGTACACGGACGGATCAGCCCTTAGACTCCGACAACTGGCGTACAACAGAGCGTACGCCACCGTTTACGGACGTCTCTCGTCCGTCTTCCCGCCGACTTCTTGCGGAAATCTGAGCGTATGCCAGCTTGCACGGACGGGTCGCTATTGTTTTCAATGGAAAACTCAGCTTATGTCACCGCTCGTGAGAGTGAGCGTACGTCCGTGTACGCTGGCATACCCTTCACATAGATGGACCTGCAAATCTTGCCTTTCAACTATAATTCAGACAATTAATTAATTATTCTAATTGTTATTCAATTATTGTTTTCTATTAACTCAATTGTCTACCTTAATAAAGACCCTAATAAAACAACATTTTAACCCTCATTACATGTATATTTGTTATGTTCTAATGTGGCATTTTAATCACTATCTATGTGTCCCCACATTGCTTTTACTTGGAAATAAATTTATGTTGGTGTTTGTGTGTATGTACTAAATTATGTCCCTAATTAGTTTGATCTGATTTTTTTAACATGTATACCTACCCTGATGTTATGTGTGATGTTTTAATCGAACAACATTAAACATTCATGCATTTTCACTATGTGTTATTTAACTCAAAAACACACACATTCACACATCAATCGTTACCCCTCACCTCAAATTACAAATATAACTGACATTACACATCTGTATGTACCTGCCCTTACAAACCCTCAAACATATTTATGAGTAACAACACAGGCAACTTCTAACTGTACATGAACTTTTATTTTTTTTTTAACAAAAATTTTAAACTTGAAAAAAAAAAATTAAATGAGGGCCTCCAGTTGGCCAAAAAGAATATATAAATATAGGAGGGTCAGGAAGATTTCCCTCATTATCCGTGCCACCTCCTCCTGGTGCTGTTCAGTGTCTGTAGTGAAGGGGAAAAACACATTATAATTAATATATCATATACATAAATGTTTATTACATTGTAACATAATATGAATTTGTGAGTTAAGTGTGAAGGCCACATACATTTTTCCACTACATTGAAGATGGGTATGCTGTAAACATGGTCCAAAATACTATTCTGTTGACACACACATACTGTACATATTACATAAAAATATAAAAATTACTCCTTATTGGATAAATGTATGCTGTATCCCAATTGGTAGTTTGGTTTTGGGGGACTCACCTCTAACCTCACAATTAGGCTGTGCTATTTAAGGGTTATGACATTGTTGCGGCTTAAGCACTCCTTACTATTTTAAATTTAGGACATTGCTGTACAAATTATAGGCCTAAAGCTATGTTTGTAAAGCATGCATCCGCATGGCCTCACACACTATGAACAAAACAATCTATAAATTAATGTTGCACATCATGCTGGGAAGTGGAGTTACCCAACACCTGGACCCACATAACTACAACACCACTAATGTCGGATATCTCATTGGATGTACTGTTATGTCAATTATTCAAGGGGTGAGCCATGGCCACACTCCAAAAAACCACCAAGGGGACCCTTGTTCCTGGAGAAGGACAGACCACACCTCATGGTCGCCCTGCAGTGATATGTTGCAACTAATGTTGATGTTGGATACACATATGTGGTTGTTGTGATTGTTTATGTGTAGGTAAACATTAGACACATTATTTACTTACGGCTAGTTGAGCCATCCTGCTCGCCGCTGGTTGGGTGTCCGGTGGTTGGGGGGGTCAGGAGCAAGGGGGATGGGATAGGACTTGGGATACAGGTAGTGGGTTGGAGTGGGGATTGGAGAGGTTTGGGGGTGGGTGGTGGAGAGGTGTAAGGGGGTTGGAAATGGGGTGTGGAGGGGGTGGGGGTAGGGGAGGGGGTGGGCGTAGGGGTGGGGGTGGGGGTGGGGGGAGGGGAGGGGAGGGGGTAGGGGAGTGGCTGGTGGAAGGGGATGTAGAAATTTGGTGGTCACCAGCAGGACCCATAGTCTCCTCCTCTTCCTCCTCCTCTTCCTCCTCCTCTTCCTCCTCCTCTTCCTCCTCCTGGGCTGCCTGCTCCCGGGCTGCCTCCTCCCGGGCTTCCATGCGTGCCCTTGCCCGTGCTGTTCTTGCCCGTGCTTGCGTTCATGTTGATGGCATAGAAATCGAAGGTTTCATAAAAATGGGGGAAAGAAAAATTCACATTTGTCATGCTCATAACCTTACAAATTATCATTGCTGTTATATTTCAGACATTTATCATGCAAACTAATTGATATGCTACACCCAAAAACAGAGCGACTACTTATACCCCCCCTATACACCCCATATACACCCATATACACCCATATACACCCCATATACACCCCCTATACACCCCATATACACCCATATACACCCCATATACACCCCCTATACACCCCATATACACCCCCTATACACCCCCTATACACCCATATACACCCCATATACACCCCCTATACACCCCCTATACACCCCCTATACACCCATATACACCCCATATACACCCCCTATACACCCATATACACCCCATATACACCCATATACACCCACATACACCCCATATACACCCATATACACCCCATATACACCCATATACACCCACATACACCCCATATACACCCATATACACCCCATATACACCCCCTATACACCCATATAGACCCCATATACACCCCATATACACCCCCTATACACCCACATACTCATGAACATATTTATAAAAAGTACAGAAATCATTAAAAAAAACACAGACATACTAGTTAATAAAAACTTACATCGGGCAATATGGCGGCGAATGGAACTCAGCATCACTGGCTGGCACCGGCGCAGGTCAGACCAGCGCCGCTCGACTTGGGCCAGGCTTCTCTGTACGCCGGTCCGGGCGTATATTAGCCGGCGGGCAGCATTATATGCCCGCCGCTTGTCCATGTTGGACACATATGAGCCCCTGGGCCCCAGGCGCCGGTCCATGACCTTAACCAAGGCCACCAGCTCCTGGGTAGAAAACGCGCTAGCCCTGGTTGAAGTCATATTGGCAATGGCGCAGTTATTAATTGCAGGTACATATATCACTTTTGGTGCTTGCTGATTGGTCTAAAAAATTGTTTGTTTAGTATTAACTTTATTAATCCTTCTTACATTAACAAACTGGATGCGAATAGAAACTTACGCGGACCGTTCCGATATACACACACCATAACCAACAGCATGCTTTCAATGTATAGAGAGACGAACTGTATATACAGTGTGCTGAAAATAATACACGCAACCGTCTACTAAGAAATACGCTGCTAAAAGGGCACAATACACCGATTTCCATGGAGAGACGTACTGTATATACAGTGTGCTGAAAATAATACACGCAACCGTCTACTAATAAATACGCTGCTAAAAAAGGCACAATGCAACATGTTGGTGTATGACAATTTCATACTCATTACATATGTAAGGAAAGCATTATAACGTGATGTTTTGAAATGTGACTCAGAAAGCATACACGAACTCCAACAGATACCAGCTGACAACACTCATCATTGGAATGACAGGTGCACACATTTCACCATGTAGCACACAATGCTCCACAACCTGTGTATGTGCATATACAGGTGAATGATCAGGTGCGTTGAGACCTGCGTAATTTAAGCGGGAATTATCGCCGGGAAATATCGGCGTAAATTAGCAACTACATTGCGGGGAAAAATATACGCCCCCTTGTTCATGGCGGGAGATTACCATATAAATATTCAGTCAGATGCAGGCCAGAATTGCTGCAAACATGTCTAGCTCAGATGATTCCGCAGCTGAGGACGCTCTACAGAGAGCTACAGAAGAATCCCTGCTTGAAGCTTTGCAGAAGAGGGAACAGGAGCGGAGAAGGAGGGCCCAAGAGAGAAGTAGCCTGCAAGACCAAGTGGGCCCCTCACTAACAGGCCCTGTTCAAACTGCACCAGCTCCACAAGGGCCAAGCAACCAGCCAGAACAAGAGGTTGCATCTCTCCAAACAGGTGTGACCCAGCAGGTGCATGGTGAGAGAACTGAGGCCACCAGAAAACGAGCTGCAACATCTAGGGTGAGGACTGAGCAGGATACCACCACCAAAAAGAGAAACCCTGCATTTGTAGAGGCAGAATTGCGAATTTTAGTGCCCAGGGCACGCGAATGGATAGAATTGGCAACCAGGAAGCCGGGTGCCAGTGCAAGGAGAAACCTTTGGGACAAGATCACAGAGGAAGTGAACCAGGTGTCACCAGTGGTCAGAGATTGGCTAGCGGTGAAGAAAAGGCAAGTGTGTTTGTCCCGCTGATAATGTCATATGTGTGTACATATGTTACATGTATGTTTTGAGAATAATAGAAAGGTGTGTTTGTAGATAGTGCTACACTTCAATGTCACATGTGAACACAACCATGTCTAATAACCCACATTTATATATGAAACATGCACCATTGGTGTGATGTGAGGTTATGGGCACAGTTCTGCTCATGTGAAGTATGTGAAGTATGTGATGGGACAAGAGAAAGTGTGTTTTTGAAAGAGTTGTTGTAACATGTTCCATATGATGCTACTGAAACAAGAATGACCAAACTGTGCACATGTAGCTGGTGAGAAACTACACATCCCAGTATGCCATCCCATAGTTAAATGACTCCATAATAACCACACTGTCAAGCTATGGTGGAATGTGTAGTTTCACAACAGGTGGAGGTGCATAATTTGGCCATGGATGATGTCATTTCTGCATAGTGATCTATGTATGTGCATTTAGTGGCCTAATGAATGAGATGAGACACTGAAATGCCTCCTAATGGAGACATTAATGTGTGTGGGACACATATGGCTAAAAAACATAAGATCACCCACACTAGGAAATGTAACGTAGTCATGATGTTCACTAGCACAGTGGTGCACATATCTCATGGTGATATTTGTATTTTTAAACTTGTAGGTGGACAGACTTCAAAACGACACTGAAGAGGAAGATGACTGACCGGTACAACCACAGCATGTCCACCGGGAGGGGGCCTATGCCAGACACCTTGGAATATACCCCCCTGGAGCAGGAGGCCTTGGATGTAATTGATGTGGCCGAGGTCAGGGGGATATCCAATATGGATAGTGAGCTCCCGGTGGAGGTCTTTGCTGCTGCTTTGATGGTAAGTCACAGTAATGCATTGTATTTTGAAAGATATTTTTTAGTGCGTATGTGATGGTGACATTGTTTTCAATTATTATCCTAGAAGAAGCAGAAACCCAGGATGAACCGGCAGCATCTTCCTCTGCAGAGCCACAGGTGGAGCAAGTGGTCCAGCCTCCACCAAGACGACACCCCCAGCCACAGGACACATGGGATGCCAGCTTGATGGTGATGCTGGAGAGGATCGAGAAGCAAGGGGTGGATGCTGCGGTCCGTCAGCAGCAGGTTGTGGAATTTCTGGCGGATTGGAAGGCCACAAACAGGCAGCAGTGTGAGGCCTTCAACCGCACGAATGACACTCTGGCGGCTGGCATGCAAAGCATTGCCCAATAACTCAGCCGCCAGAATGAAATTCTTGCGGAGCTGCTGACCACCGCCAGGTCCCTAAGGGACAATCCCCCATCTGCTGGCCCACCCCACGCTGCTCCCCAACCTTCCACCTCTGCTGACCCTCCTGTGTCCACTAGGGGAAGACGCCGCAAGCCATCTGAGCCAAAGGCCCCTGTCCCCAAGGCCCCATCTAAAAAGGGGAAAAAAGGCCCCAAATAATGAGACCTGGTTCACTTCCTCTGTGGTTGGACCCCAAATGTTTAAATTGCACTGGACATCCACTTCCTGAGTTGGCCATCGATCCATTTTCGTGCCATGGGCATTAAAGTTCTTATTTTGACCTCTACAAATGCAGGATAAATTTTTGGTGGTGTGTATCTTGCTTAGTATTCACCCTGGTTGTTGCAGTACGTATTCTGGTGTCCCCATTTCTTTCACCATTGCATTTGCAGGGTAACACATGTTTGGAGATATGCAACCTCTTGTTCTGGCTGTTTTTTTATTTTTGTGTATATTTTATTTGTTTATTTGATTTATGACATTAAAGTGTCAAGCTGTGATGCTGAACAGCAAATAAATTTATTTTACCAATTAAAACACAATTGTTGTATGTGTAATTTCTTGTGTGAAAAAAATACTACATTTATGTGTACTTACTGACCAGGTTATTTTTGAGCATTTGTTGAAGTGTGGTAGAAGTTTCCCATGTGTAACCCTCTCCATGGCCATTCACATGTTCCTATCCAACTTTTCCCTGCTAATTAGTTTGTGTCAGCACATGTGCAGAGCAACTTAATAGGTGAGAAAGCAGTTTGTGTGCAGGTGAGGTAGCTCCTACATTAGTAGGTAAAAGCAGGTCCAGAACAATGCTTTCCTCATGGAGTGGGTGAGGTAGACAAACAAGGGTCAAAAGGGACATTTGTGTAGGAATGCATATGTGTCCTCCCTAAAAAAAGATGTGTGAATCGGCCAAACATGATAAAATTGCTTGTGGACAAACATGTTTAACTTTGTACATATATATGATTTTACAGTGTCATAAGCAGATGTAGGAATCCTTTGTTAGAGAGATGTGAGTGCAATAATGTGATTGGTGGCATCTTACATCCAGAGTGTAGTAAAATCCAATTCATAGCAGATCAGATAGTGGTACAGGTCTGTATTTTGGGTACTATACAAAGATTGTGTGCAAAATAGTGGGCATGGGCTTAAAACATTGCTGAAACATCCTTTGTAGGTGTTAGATGTGGTTTATGTTATTGTATCATAAATACAAAACCTATGTTTGTATTAGAGTGAACACGTTGACACATGTCGACTTGTGTAGATTGAGTGTGCTACTGTGTAAAGTCTATGAAAGCACGTAGTGAATGTGTATAACTGTTTAACAAATACCTACCTTAGCATATATAAGCAGGTCTTAAAAAGATTCTTACCTTAAATTAAACAAACCTTTAAATGTCGAGAAGTATAGAAAGATAAGCTTCCAATGTGTTTGAGTGCTGTGTGTAGGCTTGCAGGTAGTGAAATCATGGTTTGGACTTAATAGACTGCAGCATTGCTTATTACATTCAGGTGTATGTGTTTGAGTAGTAATCAGCGTAAATTAGCAAACCCAGGCGCACGCTGGCATGCGGTATCTGTAGGGGTGGTCTGAGGTGGCGGTTGGCGGCCGCCTGTTTTGTGTCCGAAATGAACGGTGCTTTAGCCGATCGTGCGGTAGTAGCACCGTTCATTTTTGGTGCACACCCCCGTGTACGCCCATATTTATGCCCATTTTCCCTCATTATTTCGGCCGCTCCCCTCATCACGCCCCTATGCCGCCCCCAATGCCCGTACTCTCGCGTACAGGTTTTTTCGCACGGAGAGACCCGTCCGTAAGCGTTGTGGAGTGTTCGCGCCTGCGCATTGGAGATGGTACGCATGCGCAGGTCATTAAAAACCCCGGAACGTACGCGTACGGGCCGGCCGCACCAACCAGAATAAGGCCCTTAGTTATTGGTTAGAACTACAAACTTGGGTGTGTACTGAAAGGCCTATATAAGGCCCCAACATGCCCAAACTCCTTGTGGGTTGTAGCTAGGCACGGAGACGAGAGTGGTGGTGAGTTGTGTTAGAGGATTGGACTGTTTTATTGCGATTGCTGGGTGTGTATTGTGTTGTAAGTTGTCCTGTAGTTAGTGTTTGCGTAGTTACATTATAGGTTTGTCTACATTTCTGTCTGTGTACATTTTTTAAGTCTTCATTCTTTGTTTATGAGGTGTGTGTGTGTGTGTGTGAGGGAAGGAGTTGGATTGTGTTTTGTGTTGTGTGTCTTTTTATTTCTAAGTTTTGTTTTTGAGCAGGACGTATGTCTGCAATGAGGTAGGAAATTAATATATACAATTATATACTCCAAATAAATTACAATTATATACTCTAAATAAATGTATTAATTTATTTTAATTGTATACATATATAAGAGAGAGCGCCACACAACTGGAAATTTAAGAATATCAAAATTTATTTTAATTTTAATATATAAGATTTAATTCTTAAAAATATATACATAAAACAATTCATAAAAATATTTGAAAAATATATCACCTCCTATAAGGAAAAAAAATATATTCACTCTATTAGTCTTACCCAACTCCGGAGTCCCACCTTTAGAAGGGTATACAGTCTCAAAAATAGATCTGAGCTTATGAGAAATTGATATTATTGTGATAGTTCCATTAAGCCCCAACAGTGGAAAAATGGGGGTATAGGTAAATTTAAATCCTTAGTGGAAAGAACAGCCGGCTTATTTAGATAATACCGAAAAGCCTTAGTGGCTAAAGGCAAACTCTGATACTTCTCCTAGTGACGTAAATAAGCAGAGAGATCCTGCTGCAGCAATTGAAGAAGGCTTCCGGTTCATCTCCAGCTACACCCGCTCAGCGGTCAGCTTGCACCAGCAGACCGCTTTTGTAGATTCAGCAGGGAGCGAGCAGCACTATCCTGTACTTGGGTGAAGGCACGTTGTGCAGGTTGCGAAAGTATGCAGGTGAACTGCTGTAAGACACTGTGAGGTTGATAACGAAGGTGAAGGCTGTGTTCCACAGATTTTAAAGGTGGCAGACGTTCTGCGTGCTTGATATGGTGAGGGGTATAGACCCTAAAGAAACCCTTTAACGCATTTCTCTGCCCTATATGTGTGGTGGTTCCATCAGAAGGAAGTGGGTTCAAAAACAGTATGTTTGCAAGTTAAGGTAGTGAGGTGGGGTTGGGGGATTTTCCTGAGACCGTTTCAGGTGTAGGTGAGGCTGGTCAGGAGACTCTGCCCAGTGGCAAGAAACACTGCATGGCACAGTCCAATAGTTTGCCAGCAGCCCTCTGCCGTTAATCCTACTTCAAAATTGTCATAGAGGACTGACTTCCCAAGGAAATTGGAGTCATTACATGAGCCAGGATAGCATGCAAACACACTCATGATCTTAAGGTTTGCATCACAGACCTGCATATTAGTACTTGTGCTTCCATACGCACACATAGCACACAACACACACATACAGATGGAGCTCCTCTCGTTTTTGCCCGGCGCCCACCAGAACCTCCCCTCTGGCGAGCACATCTCAGTCTCTCCGTGGCTGGGCGCCGGGACCCTGCCTGTCTCCGCTTCAGGGAGACGGGCAGGGTTCGGGGGTTCAGGGAGGTGGTGGGAAATCACGGAACAGGGTGGTAAGGTGGCGGGGACGCGGGGGAAGCTCCCACGCCACGGCAAGCGCAAGCATTTTGTGTGCGCGCGCCCCCTGGCGGGAGCTGGTGGCTGGTGGGGGCTGGCGATAATTAAGCCAGCCCCTGCCTGAACAAGGGGCACTCCATCTGTATATACGTAGCACACCTCACACACACAACACACCACATACAGTACAACACAATCCCACATACACTACAACACACACCCAAAAACAGTACAACAAACACACAGAACACACACCCTTAAACATTGCACAGATTCAGAAACACACAGAACACACACACTAAAACATTGCCAGGATACACACAGCACACTACACACACATATTTATATAGCGCACCTGACACACACACACACACATTGGACAGATACACACAACATAACACACACACTCACAGTACAACACACACCCACATTCACTATAACACACAGAACACACACACTTAAACATTGCACAGATACAACACACACATACACATACTGTACTGTATATACGTAGCATACCTCACACACTTGCGCATTTTTTAACAGTCTGTACTGGCAAATAAAAACTGTACTGAATGTATCCCCGGCTGGCAGCACTAAAAAATCTCTGTCTATGGCCAATGCACCCATTGATCAACACAAAGTGGGTACATTGCACTCACCCTGTTAGTCAGTTGGATGTTAGGCGCTACTATGCCTTAAGGGTTTCCTAGACCCTTTTGGTTAATAGATAATGTTTGGTCGATGGGCATGAGCACTGCCTGTATTTGTATGAATGTTATGAGCGTAAGAAGTGAAGAATTAGACTGAGATGAAGATTTGTCATGTTAAAGAGTACAATTTACTCAATAAATTGTGAAAAAAATATAGATGAACATAGAAGTACAATACATAAATAAATGAAAGTAGGATTAAAAATATGTTCTGATTCAAACTGATAATTGTTTGGATGGGGGAGAGTTGCAAAACAAATCTATAGGTGGGGGTATGGATATTGTGGGCATAATTGGTGTTTGGTACACCTACAGGGAGTCCCTAATTGATGGAAAATTTGTACTACAGTGTCACCGTAGTGGAATTCCCAATTGGGGTTCAGATGGTCTTTTAGGGATCGCTTTACAATTCCGTAGATCTCTTCTCCAGGAGCCTACAGTCTCCCTCAGAGCAGCTCCCACACTCAGGGGCTGTCCCACTGTTTGGTAAAGATGCCCGGTGCATGCACTTTACAGATCTCCAGATGTCAGAGACTGCTGCAGCAACTCTGTGGCAGGAGTGGTGAGGGGATCAGCGAATTTTTTATTCATTATGGCATGGAAAGTAACGCCCACCCCAGTCTCCATGCACTCAGCAACTGTAATTACATACCCTAGAAACTGTACCATTGAAAGTATAGAAATTGATGTGTGCCCCTTTCCCATGGCCACACCACTTTCTGATTTTTTGCTGATTTTTGACCCTCAGATGTTGGAGGGTATTTCATAGGTGCAAAATCAACACACAAAGGCTATCAAATCAGGCTGTCATTGAGTATCAATGCAAACACATTCTAACAATATGGTGGAGGCTTTAACAAATTACAATCTTAGGTATTAGGCACAGCATAAAAAAATGTTCAGCAATTTTGGAACTAAAAAACCCCAAGGTTTTCCCAGGCAACGCCAGGTCGGTAGCTAGTTTAATTAATGTATCTCTGCTACTATTTCCCCAATGGCTCCCTTTCATCTTTATAAAAATAAAAATTACACTCGTCACAGTTACTTGTCCTCTCATATCATCAGCCAACATCCACTCTCAACTACTTTCTTATCATGAACATACTTTATACCTTGTATTTTACACTGACAGCCCCAGGCCTATTATACTGTGAAACTCGCATCATATGGCAGGTAAAGTTTAGGGCATACAGTATGTTAAACATAAGCAAATATAATTAGCAGCATTCCTGGAGAGATCACCACAGTGTACTTGTGGACTTCAAACATTCAAGTATTTTGTGTTTTTTGGAGGAGTTTTGGTGTACAGATTTAACATTTGAACTATTGTTAACATGTGCAAATACATCAAGGGCAATATAAGGAATGATCAAGCACCCTCTTCACCTTAAGGTCGTCAATTAGGACATGAGGGCATCTACTTAGACTGGTGGGGAGGAGATGTCATACCCTCTGAAGGAAGAGGTCTTTTTATGGTGAGAGCAGTAAAGGTGTGGAGCGCTCTGCCAGAGGAGGTGATGATGGCAGACAAAATAAATAAAATAAAGTAAAGGTTGGACAAGTACTTGGTGGATTATAACATTCAGTGCTATAATCAACGGTTTAGTGAAGAGAACATCGAACAAAATATGACCAACACAAATAAACATTTCATGGGCAATCCCATGAGAATACTGAGTGATCTCATTCTAATGCGCTCATGATGGACATACGGGGGAGCAGGCAGCTGACAGCACCGGATGTCAGCTGCCCGCCCATTTCCTACAAGGCTCATAAAATCAGCTAAATATCATGCACTCAGAATGGACAGAGATAAACTTATTTTTCCAGAAAACAAATCGAACATCAAACAACCCGCCCTACGTTTTGTCACAGACTTTTGTGGAGAATGGCAGGAGTTACAATCAATAATAAAAAAACATTGGCATATACAGTACTCCAGAGTGACAAAGACCTACAAGAGGCAATTCCCAAACAACCACAATTTAGGAGATCTAAGAATCTTAAAGACCAACTTGTGCAAAGCCACTATGTAAGAAAATCAAAACCTGAATCAAAACTCAAGGGCACCTTCCCATGTCAAAAATGCAAGGCATGTAGCCACATTACCAGAAGAGAACAAGTAATAGATCGATACGGAAAAACTCATAAAATTTGCCAGTTCATGAGCTGTAACACAGTAGGTGTAATTTACTTTTTGGAATGTCCATGTGGGCTCAAATACGTGAGAATGACTACAAGAGCATCGAAACGCAGAATATTGGAACATCTAGGGAACATCAGAAATGCCCAAAGTGATAAAGCAAAATTCAAAAAATTAACATCAGTAGCCAGGCACTTCCTGGCATTCCATCAAGGAATACCCACAAATCTAAAAACCTATGGACTGGAAGAAGTGAGACTAGGTATCAGAGGAGGGGATCTCACCCTTGAATTACTCCAGAGAGAATGCCATTGGATCTTCCTCTTGAATACTACCAATCCTAACGGACTCAACGAAAACATCAATTTTAGTCCATTCCTTGGTTGACCTCCCAATAAAAACATCTCAGGCATTTTCTCAGTTTTTCCACCCAATCAATAATTACCCCAAAGGTCATGTATCAACTGATCTCGTTATACACTGCAATTTTTTCATTATACATTCCATTTAAATAATTTCTAAAGTTACTGTCTATTTTTTTTAATTAATCACGGTATCACATTTTTTTCTCTCACAATATTTTATATTTTTTCTCTCACAATACTTTATCACTCTCCACTATGTAACAACACACATGCCAATGTAATTAAAAAATACAATTTTAAACTTGTCACATTTTACTTGGTAAACATGCGCATCTGCGTGGCACATATCCGTATGTATGTGCGGAATCATACAAGCACATACATATGGATAGGTGGGTGGGCACATGCTTATCACCTAATAGTCACCACCGAACACTCTATAAATATAATTTAAAAACACTTTTTTTCACCTCTCTCCCTATTTCACACTCATAATTATCAGACATTATCAGTAGACCACAATTCATTTCACAAGAGAGCACACACCAATATAATAATCTATAACACTATGCTCACCTACAATAATAAAAATGATTACTCCAATAGATTACACCCACTGTCATGGTCACTACCCACCCCCATAATAATTGTATCTCTGCCTACAACATTTATCAATTAGTTTAATAGTTTAAAGGATATTATTATTAAGCAATTATGTGTAAGCAATTTCCTATCAAGCTTCCACAATGATACTCCATCCCCAATGTGCATTTAATTGAAAAATTCATGTATATACATAATGATATCGGCATGTATTTCCTAGTCACAATTTTCATATATCGCACAGCAGAATATACTAATTTGGGGTTTATTAACCCCCCCGCGGGGTGTGATGTACAATATTTATACACACTCACATGTACATCAGGCTTAAATCTGTACGTGTAGGCTTAAAGTTCCGACAAATTGATTTATTAAAACCTTCCTAGTTATGCAGACTTATCTTAAAACAATTCCCAGCATTCTGGTCTGGATCTATATAATCAAAAGTTTTTATTATATGTTTCTTCCCAAAAAACAATCAGTAACTTTATTGCCACACATCCACAATTGTTAAATACATAATGAGCAAAATACAACATTTATTTCCCTTAATTGAAGCCAATTAAACATTGTCATTGGTTCTACAAACTATATATATGCACTAGAATCAATTAAGGTAAAGCTGCAGAACGGCAATAACACTGATAACATTTATATACACAAAAGCAATCTGCTTTCTTGTTCTTTTGTTTTTCTAACTAATATCTGTGTATACCTCAATCATAAAAGCAATTACCTGATTGATTGATTGATTGATTGATTGATTGATTGATAGTTGACTCAATGATCCTTCACATACAGAGTTTAGAACTAAGCAATTATTTATTGTGTGCCTCAAGCTGTGTACACATGGGGGCGATAGGGGCTGAAATCGCTGGGAATATGGTCGCTGAGCGACCATATTGCCAGTGATTGGAGTGTGCACCAGCGATAAATCGCCGGGTGCACGCTCCCGTTTTCAGCCCCTGAATGGTCGCTGGTCGGAGGAACATGCTCCTCCGACCAGCGACATCCCCTGCCTCTTCACCCAGCAGTGTTTAAATTGTCATCTGCGACCATCTCTGGTCGCAGATGAAAACGGGACATGGGGCAATATGATTGCTGAGTAATATATTGCTAGCAATATATTGCCAGCGATCATATTGCCCTGTGTCTACGCACCTTTAGAAACTGTGACCCGATAAGTTCTTGATACAAAACTGCTACACTGTTTATAAATATTTAACAGGAACACAGTATACAAGGGTGCAGTTGATTGTGATACAATTCCCAGGCATAGAGAGATAAATATCGTCCTTCAAATTATTTGATCTGTAGTAATAGGGTTATAAGGAATGCACATGGAGTTGGTGACATAGTAGCCTGCAAAGCAAAACTGTTATATTGTACAGGAGCATCCAGCAGATACACAACATATTAAACTGTGGTGCAGGGTTTTACAACTCTAGGTATTACTGAATAATTGTATATAACAAGCTTATACTGAAGGATCACCTCAATTACCTGTATGAAACTTGATATCATTCGTATGCTTATTTTTGAAGATTTGTGGATAACATAAGGAATATTTTCTCATATATTGCTAAGTTATCAAACTTAACATAAATCAGTACCTCGTGTAGTACATTCTTTTGGTGCTACACAATATCTTTCTCTCTGTTTTATGTTGAGTGTTTTTGTATGTCCATTTATTCTTATGATTAATAAATAATAAAAGTTAAGTTTTAGAAAAACTTTTTCAAGTCGTGCCCCCAGAAAAAGAGGACCTTTTTCTTTTTTGTTTTAAGATGCTAATTGATCAGAGACGTAGAATGCACTGTGGGCCTTATTCTGGGTGGTGCGGTTCTGTTCGCGTGCGGTCGGATGGCCGATGTTTGGTGTTTGCGCATGTGCAGAGGCGTATCTACGCATGTGCGAACGTCCGAGTACAGCGTGAATTTTGTACACTCCAAACATGGGGTGGAGAGGGGCGTGAAGGGATGTTTGGGCTCATTACCATATGTGTACGCCCCGCGTTTCATGGGCGTTGCCATGAAAACACTGGGCGTACGTATGGTAATGCGGCCGTGACGCACGTGTGGGGTTCCATTCGGTCGGCGTATTACCGCATTCGGACGGAGTGAGCGATCTGTACGGAAGGCGCGGCTAAGAACGCTCGGTTCCTGTCCGCAAATACGCATCCGACCACACCAACCAGAATAAGGCCCTGTGCGAGGAGACAGGCAACATCCTGATAAACACTCTTCCACAATGAGACCATCCTATGCATAGGTCGAGACAATTACAAGAAACTTTAATGCCATTCCATCTGAGGGTGACATCTGTGTGAAGGTGGCACCCACTGCACCTGGCTTGTGATGTTACCGATCAAACTAATACATCTTGATGCGATACCAGGGCAGCACTGGGAATGGCAGTGAAGGTAAGAAAGGTACAACAGGCCGTCTCATCATAAACAGCAAGCAGTTTATTTAAAAGTCCAGACAGGGTTAAAGCAAAAATAACATTTGATTAATTGTCATTCTAACTCCAGCACATTATTAGTTTATTATACATTAGTTTGCATCAGGCCAGCATTTCCCTTCACTCGCAGCAAGAACTATAATGGGACAGCAATACATTACCAGGGTATCCTGGGACCAGTAGTGCCACAGTAGCCTACTAGGACTCTACTTTTTGGTATGCTCTCCCCCTATTTGCTGGAAGCTTATTGCATTCTATCTAAAAGGGATTTCTCATGCACTCATCACTGGGGGGCCTTTCGCCTCACATGGTTTCCTACCACTCACCCAGATAGTCCCGAGACTCACAGAGCCCCTGGCCATGCCCCCACAGCATCAAAATGGGGGCGTGGCCTAGCAGGAGTTATGTGATTAAAAGTCCATGCCCCCTTGCCACCAGGCCATGGACCCAAATTCCATCTGTCCCATCCAGCACTTGTCTAAAAGTAGAAGGCATGTGAATATAATTACACTATCATTGTCCTTGGAGTAAATCTAACATCCCTGGTGCAGAAGCTGGAAAGTGTGTTACTCCAAAAAAAAAACAGTTATACATCAGACTGATCGTTTTCATGTGTTAATATTATACAATGAAACTTAGTCATTTATTACAGTCTATCAAACCATTTAATGAGGAATGGATTGATCTTCCCCAGACCAAAACATGTTTTTTCTAGTTACTTCAGGTCTCATCAGTATATTGTAGCATTTAGGGAACATTATACAGCCTAGTATCCCTATACATGAGGCTAATATAGCAAACACCTCTACAATGACCATATGTTTCCCCTTACTGCTCAGATAGGCCGGGATGGCACAGACCCACACACTGCAGAACACCAGCATGCTGAAGGTGATGTACTTGGCCTCATTATAGATGTCCGGTAATGTCCTCACCATGAAAGCCAGAACAAAGCTCAGAGCTGCCAAGAACCCCATGTAACCCAACATGAAATAAAAAGCCAGCACAGAACCCTCATTACATTGGATGATGATAGTCCCAGGATATGTGTCCATGTTATACTCTAGGTAAGGAGGAGAAACTGACAACCAGATGACACCATTCAGGACCTGGACAGATGAGCAGATTAGTACTAATACATTTAGTTTGGCTCCTATCCATTTCCTCCAGTAACTTCCTGGTCTTGTGGCCTTAAAAGCGATGCAAACTGTGATAGTCTTGGCCAGGACTGAGGACACAGCGATAGTAAATATGATTCCAAAGCAGATCTGCCGCAGCATGCAGGTTATATCCACTGGGCGACCAAGGAAGAGAAATACGCAGAGTAAGCTCAGCTTTAGAGAGATGAGGAGAATAAAGCTGAGATTCCGGTTATTGGCTCTGACAATCTGGCTGTTCCGGTAGGAGATAAATATTCCAATTATGAGGACTATTATAACAGAAAATAATACAGCCATGCCAGAGAAAAACAAAGTTATAAAGTCCAGTTCATAAGAAAGAAACTCCTGTGACTTGGAAATACAGATGTTTTTAGCATCATTTGGCCATTCGGTGTCGGAGCATTTCACACAATTTTCATTATCTATGGAACACAAGTGGGACATAAGATACTGTAGTAACAAGTTCTCTCTTTATACACTCACGTGACCCCATTAGCAAAACGGTGGGGAACGTTGATAGGCTTCAGGGAGACAGGCAGGAAGCAGGGGCTGGCTGCTGCGGACTGGAAGGGAGGGGGAAAAAAGGGTGGGGGGCTCCTACAGAACATGACATGCAAGCATCTCATGGAACACTCTTCCCAAACTATTATATATTCTTAAACTCTCCCCATTCCTATCCATCCAAACACAATTTTTGTGCTTCAATCCATGATAGGTATATTTGTATGGAACCATAAAAAGCCAAGAGACCAAGGAATCATCTTAGCCAAATGCTCAGAGAATAATGGTCTTGGACTGCTCATTCTCCAGCATTACTTGAATGCCACAAGATTAAGTATTCTGATAGCCTGGAATTCTCTGAAAAACACTAGAAGGTGGGTTCATCTGAAAAGTGACCTATTAGGTATTTCGTCGATCTCACAACTACCTTGGCTTTCTCAGAATTCCCATCCCACATTCTCTCATCTTTCACCTGGTGATTTAAATTTCTGAGTATGGGAGAATCTCAATAGAAACCTTAAACTATCTACACATCCCTCTCCTCTTACCCCTCTTTGGAACAACCCAGCATTCACGCCAGATCTCTCCTCCATGATTGCATTCCCCTGGTTACCTTTGGGCATTACAAGAGTTCACTATATATCAGGTAGCTTTGCTCCAAAATCAATTGCTGAATTACAATTAAAAAAATGGTATTCCTATTTCTTTACACTATCAATACCTTTAACTATGCCAGTTCGCCTCTTCATTTAGCACTCACTCCACCGAATCTCTTATCCAATAAAGAGATAATGCATGTATTGGCCCACCTATTTCTCAACTCAAATTAAATTTTGTAGATCCTCCCATCCCTTGAACTCCATCAGCAAGCTTATGAGAATTATATGGGCCAACATTTAGAGAAAGAATGGAACGTAATTCACTTTGCAACGTCAAAATGTTCCATAAGTGTAGCCATAAGAGAAAATTCTTAAATTATATATATTTAGCTCCATACCGCCTGCATTGTATGTATTCTAGCTCTTTCAACCTTTGCTGGAGAAACTGTGGTTCGCAAGGAACATTTTACCATACACGGTGGTCCGGTCCAACCCTTTAGACTTACTGGGATATGGTGCGTTCACTTCTTTCAAAAGCATTAGGACTCCCTACCTCTCCCACACCTGCCAACATTTTCTTATGTGCCCCCTTGAACCACACTCCCAAGGAAACCCACAAACTTCTTTGCATCTCTTGCTCAACCAAGTACCAAATTGCTCAATACTGGAAAGTCTCCACTGCCCTGAGTCATCAAAAACTTTTATATGGGATTTGATTTGTAGCAAAATTAGAATACATTTCTAGCCTTCAGAATAATGCTATTTGGCTCCCATGGTACTCTCACCACTACCTCCCTCTCTCTGGCCTTAAGTAATATTTTTTCCTGTATAAAACCGTAATGTGCCCACATATAGGGGGTTGTTCTGGTTAATTTGCTATGAGCAACCTTACATTTGCATGTACATTTGGAGGGAAGTGGACGGGAAGCTGACATTCTGGTGATGTTGTCAGCTGCCTCCCCCTGCATGTCCATCACGGCCGCATTAGCATGATAACGCCCAGCCTCACACCTACTGCCCTCCGCCCGCAAAGATGGATGTGTACACCTGGAGAACAGTCCATATTATGGTCACCCCGACTTACTAAAAGATTAATTTCATGATATTTCCCCCCCACTGATATTCTTTATACCTATGTTCTAGCTAATTATCTTAGAAATAATTTTTTTTAGTAATTGAATAACTTCCATTTGCTGATATTTTTTGTCTGTATTATTTTTATAAAAAGTGTGTGAAGTATAGTTACTAACATGAAGAAGTTTGTAGAAAAAATGTATGGCTTTATTATGATTTTTGTATACATCGATCACAGAATCTTTATATTTACTGTATATGCACAATTATTATATTTGTTGTCATTTTATTTCCTTATGCTAAATCAATCAAATTTGAAAAAAAAAAAAAAAAAACAGATATCACCTAATGTGCACAACTCAAAGACATGCATAATGTGCACAACACAGAGTAGGCCTAATATGCACAGTTGTCATATAGGCAGGATTGCCTACCTTCCTGGAATGGCCGGGAGGCTCCCAAAAATCGGGTATCCCACGGCCCCCCAGAAAGGAGGGCAACCCTCCTGGATACTGCCGGACACCCTGCATCTCCCCCGCAGCAGCGTTAAATTACTGTCATTTCCGGCTTTGCTTTCTGTGAAGGTGGTGGGGCTAAGTATGTAAATTGTATACTTTTAGCTCTGCCCCTTCACAAAGACACGCAAATTGCAGTATTTGCCATACTGGGGGAGGGCTTGATTATGTCTACATCAATCCAATCCACAAAAGTACTGCTGACAGTATCCTCTCCGGGGTTCTCCCAAAGAAGAGACTTTAAAAGTAGGCAAGTATGCCTATATTTCTAATGTTCACAATTGTTATATACAGTAGGACTAAAGTGCACAATTGTGAACAAGGCCTAGTGTTTACAACTCAGAATCAAGCCTAATGTGCACAACACAGACGAAGGGCTGGTATTATTTATTACATTTCATTTAATCTTTTTAGTTGTTTTTAGTATCTTTAATTTTCAACGTTTGTCATTCCAAAATCTAATATCTTGGTGAACTGATTGGCAAACGTTTCACTACTCTATTAAACACAACAAGGGGTTGCCTTTCATTCTGAGGGAGAAATTAATAAACTACAGTAAATTACCACTGCTTTTATATCCCCAGTGGGGTAATAAATTATCTACAATAGCCAACACTTTCAGGGAGTTTGTTTCACCTGCCCAGAGGCTTGAGTCACTAAATTCACAATAAATGCCATGTTTTCATGGCCACAATCATAAATAAAGCACCGATTTAGGAACTTTCAGGGAGTTTGCTTCACCTGCCCAAAGGCAGTAGGAACTTCATCCACAGTAAGTGCCATGTTTTCAATGGTCAAGGTCATAAGGAAAAAGCACAGATTTAAGAACTTACCCCAGGTCCTGTGTGTTTTTGTTCAAAAACCTTTCACCCCAAAAAAGTGGCATTTAAATGAACTATAAAAAATTTGTTAAAATTAGATTTTACCACATTTTGTTTACCATGAATACATACTTGCCTACTTTTGAAAATTAGTTTCAGGGAGATTATAGTTGGTAGTAGACTTTTGCAAAGCGCCCCATCGAGGGGGCGTGTCATGCTCCACCCAAAGGGCATGTTTAGTTCCATATATGGAGAGATTGTGAGAAAATCTAGAAGCGTGGGTGTGTACTGCTACATCTAAAAGGAATCTTTTAAAAGGACTTATATCCAAATGTAGATGAGCCCCAAAGCAGTTTGTAAGAGCTACTATACTTGGTAATGTGCTGGGAAATGGTGCTGATGATTCAATGTAAATGTTTCTTTCTCTCAATCCTTTTTTCCCCAATATGTAACAGTGTAATATGGGATAGGTGAAATGAGGGAGATTGCTAGACCAATGAGGGAGAGAGGGAGATTGCTGCTATGTCAGGGAGTCTCCTTCAGAATGCAGGAGGGTAGGCAGCTATGCATGAATATGAATCATAGGTTATTGATTGACCTCCTTTATGTTAATTCCTAATAAAAATTCTGTTAGAACAGATCTGTTAAAAAAAAAATTATTTAATGAATAGTTCATGAATTCATGTAAATGATTTTCCTCCCCCTCTCTTGTGCTTGCAAAGCAAAATCTAATTATTATTTCTACATATACTGTACCAGACTTATTGGATATTTCTCCCTCTGAACACAGCACACAGTTATAGCAACATGCATGGTATCCTTCCTTTGTTGCTTTTCTGAATCCATCCTGACACTTTTCAGAACATTGTCCATGCGGCATCTATGGGGATAAGGTTCAAAAACTTAAATTAACATTACATCGTTTTCTTCTATTTTACCACTAACAGCATTTAATCATTATAACTAATCTGCATGTACAGTATACTGGCAAGCAGTAAGACATTGGATAGAAAAGGCAGAAATACATTATCTATATAATAAGTTGATGAGTGTGTGTGTGTGTGTGTGTGTGTGTCTGTCGCATTGCAGACACACCGTGGCACTCAGTCTCCAAATTCAGCAACAACATACCTCTGGACCCAGTGATGTGCACCTCAAAGCCGTTTTTTGGGGGAAATTTCACTTAAAATTAAAAAAAATAACCTAGGGCGAAATGTAATAGGGAGTGAATTTTTGCATGTCCCGAAAATCACACTTTTCAGAATCGCATTTTTTGCAGCAAATGTGCAAATTTAATTTTTTTTTTAAATGAAATAAAAATGTTGTGGGGTCCCCCCTTCTGAGCATAACCAGCCACAGACTAATTGAGCCGGACCTGGTTCCAAAAATATGGGGAAACAAAAATCATAGGGGTCCCGCGTATTTCTGAAAACCAGCCCCGGACTCTTGGACCCGACCTGGTTCCAAAAATATGGGGGACAAAATATCTGTGGGTCCCCCATATTTTGAAACCAGCACCGGGCTCCAACAGCCTGCGGTGTCATGCCAAAGCCAGGGGACACTTTTTACATAAGGTCCCCCAGCCATACCATGAGCACCGTGGTGCAAAACAAATCTATAGGTGGGGGTATGGATATTGTGGGCTTAATTGGTGTTTAGGACTCCTATAGGGGGTCCCCAATTGAAGGGAAAATTTTCAATACAGTGTCACCGTAGGAGTATTCAAAATTGTGGTTCAGGTGGTCTTTTAGGGACCATTTTACAATCCCATAGGGCTCTTCCCCTGGAGCCTACAGTCTCCCTCAGTGTTTGACTATCACTGAGGGAGACCGTAGGCTCCAGAAGAAGAGACCTATGGGATTGTAAAGGGGTCCCTAAAAGACCACCTGGGCCCCAATTGGGAATCCTCCTATGGTGACATTGTGTTGGAAAAACTGTAGTGGAAATATCCCAATTGGGGACCCCCTGTAGGTGTACCAAACACCAATTATGCCCACAATATCCACATCCCCCATCTATAGATTTTTTTTCGCAACCCACCCCATACAAACATTTTTAATCCTACTTTAATTTCTTGATTGTATTTTTATGTACACCTATATTTTTGTCACGATTTATTGAGTAAGTTGTACACTTTAACGTGATAAATCTTCATGTTATTCTTATTCTTCAACTTCTTACAAGCCTGTTGATGCTTGCGATGGCTGGATTGGTGGATTGGCCCGGCAGGTGTAGGGAAGAAATTGGCCCACGTGCGTCGCAACATAACGTCACATGGCCGGGCCCACGGACCTGTTCCTCCTCTTAGGGGCTGCCCCACTGTTTGGTAGAGACGCCCGGTGCATGTGCTTTACAGATTTCCAGACATCAGAGACTGCTGCAGCAACTCTGTGGTGGGAGCAGTCCTCCCGACCTTTTCATACCCCCAATATCAACGGCGGCGTGGAGTGTATTTTACAAAGTGTGATGAGCGCAGTGAGCCACAGAGCCTGAAGCGTGGCGAGCGGATGTCTGCTCACCACGATTCGGGCTCGGTGGCTCACCACACTTTATAAGATCAACTCCATGCCAACGGATACTGGGGGTATGAAAAGGTCAGGAAGACATGTAACGTGTCCCCTTGCGGGGCTCACTGCGCTTGCCATGCTTCGGGCTGGCGTGGATGGTTGATTAAACAAGTTCTACAGCTGTTACGCCGACAAGTGTCATTGTCAACAGGTAAATAGTATTTTTCACGCTGCACCCCTATGTACCCCCATACCCGACTAAATCTAGATGCCCCGAGCGTCCCATAGCACTCCGCATACTATCTATACTTAGACGCCCCCTTTGTCAGTGGTTTGCCGGTCTGTGTATTTTTGACTAATGCTGCATCCCTATACCCGACTAAGGGCCTTATTCTGGTTGGTGCGTATATTTCCGAATACTTTCGGATGGCATTTTTTAGCCGTCTGCGCATGCGTGGGGAACGCTATGCGCATGTGCCACGCATGGTCTCCGTACTTGTACTCACTAATACCGTACAGAAATGTGCACCGCAATCACTCAGGAAATATAGGCGTATTATGGGCGTCATTCGGAACTACACAGGGGCGTACTTTCAAAGTGGGCTAAACTGGGCGGAAACATGGGCGGACACGAGGGAGTGCACTTATTTTGGTAGGCGTGCATTCGGACAACACACCGAATGCACGCGAACAAAAAGGCTAGAAATATGCGGTGTCCATAAGCAAGTATTGCTTTGCGGACACCACTCGTTCATGCGCTAGGCAATTGGAACGCCAGTACAACCAATGTCAGCTGAACACAATACAATCCACTCCTTTACTCATTACTCATTAATTACACGCTTTTCACTGCTTCAATTGGAACCAATGCAGCTTAAATGGACCATTACTAAACACACACATATATGCTGCACTTTTCACACACTTTTACACTGCAAATAATGGACACAACTTAATATTAATAATAGAAATAGACATGTCACTTCTACATGTATCAATTAAAACACACATTTAAGGGCAAAAAAAAAACATTTATTACAAGAACTTATTAAATAAAATGGAAACCGTAACAAATTAAAAGGTACCATGGCAGGAATATAAAAGAATAATATATAATAAATACATGAATTTGTGACATACAGAGCCACAGCAGAATCATTAGGAAAACATCAGGTGGCTTCACAACAAAAGTATAGCACCAACACTTCAAGTACAGCAGACAGTAATGCTAGCCGAAAGAGGCCAACAGGGGAACCAAACATGACATTCGAAACGAGGGCAAATGTGGGTACCCTCTGCACGTGATTGGACACAGGAAGCTGACACACACAGCTCAATGAAAGATTTGGAAAGACATAAGGGTGGAGATTAATGCGGACACAAGTTCATTTGCAGGCACGTTTGGCCCTGGTAGGCTCCTTGCCACGTGCAGCAGCTCTTCGGCCACGGCCACGTTCTGATGGTGGCCCAGGTGGAGCAGATGCTGGTGAGGGGGGGGATGCTGTTCCCCCTCTGCCAGCAGGGAGTGCTGCTGGTGGGAATGCACCAGAAACGGATGACAATAGGACCCTATTGCTGGCAACTAGCTCCACCATAAGCTCATTATGGTGGAGGAGGAGGTCATTTTGGCGCAGGGCTTGATCTGCCAGCACCTGCAGGCTTGCAGCAATTGATTGCTGGGTGGCAGCCATAGCCTGCAGGCTCCCAGCGATAGTCTGCTGGGTGCTGACCAAACCCTGCATGACCTCCTCGGTCCTACGCATCCGCTCTGATGCCAAGTCTCCCTGCTGGTGAATATGGCCAAGCACCTGCACCCACCTGTCGTATTCGGCCTCGGCCGGTGGCTGCTGCTGCTGCACGTGGGACAGACTCCTCAACCTCAAGAGATTCTGGACCAAGCGGTGGGGATGCTGGTGAAAGAGAAAATTACAATTACAACACATTCCATGCAAAATTAGGACCAACTACTTATGGCATGGCAAATAATTACCTTCAAGAAAAGCAGCAAAGACTTCCGCTGGGGCCTCGCTATCGATGGTGCTCACCCCCCGGACCTCCTCTACTGCAATGCAGCATTCTGCTATCTCCTCAAGGGGGGTGAGCTTCAGCCAGCCTGGCATGGGGCCAGCCCCAGAGGTGTGGCTGTGTTCCCACTGCTGGGTCAATTTCTTCTTGAGGTTGGTTTTGAAGTCGTGCCACCTGCAATCAAAGTTTACATATTAATACATGTCACTCCTGATGTTTGCTGTAGCACCCTTTGCAATCTGCAACAGATTACAACATGTGCTTCATTACACACAACCCTTAGAAGATACATTCACACTCACCCTACAATAACTATCGATTAAATGACATGGCAAACATGTCTGTGGCTCCAAGCAACGTGACCGGCCATTGACCAACTCCATCTAACATCTAATGTAAACATTACTGGTCTTGTACTGCTCAAATGTAACACACATGAACTTGCCTCTTCTTAACGTGCTATGTCTCACGGACTTGTGGAGCCACCGCATTAATCTCCGCCGTTATGTCCTCCCAAATCTTCCATCTCCTTGTGTGTGTCAACCTGTCCTGTGGACACTCGATCCAATCCCGTGCGCGGGGTACCAGGATGGCAAGCTCCTGCGCTTCGAATGCCATGTTTCTGCTGCTTGGTTCCTCTGTTGGCCTCTTTCGGCCACGCCCATGGCCACGGCCACCTGTCGCTGTACTTGAAGTGCTGGCCAGGCTACTCTTTTGGGAAGCCACCTGTTGTGTTCCCAATGATTCTGCTGAGGCTGAAGATGGGCCAGCTGCCGATTGGCCTGATGTAGATGGCCCAGCTGGCTGCTCTTCTCCCACTGGCTGGTCTGGGTTGAGAGGGGCATAGGTGGTGTTGGACTCCATGCGGGCAAACAGGTCCTGGCACACCTGCTCTTCCTCAGATTGTGAGCCAGCCATGTTTGCAACAACATTGCAGTTTTCTAGCACACCTTTATATCCTATTTCTGTAATTGGCGTACATCAGCGACACCCTGCGTTCCGTACGGCAGCGTTCCGTACGGCAGCGTAGACCGTGCGGCGCATAGGCCACGCCCCTACCTGCGGAAAATAAAAATAAAAAACCTGGCAAACTTAGTAAGTCTGATTTAGTAGCTAATTGCAGATTTGTACTCCAATGACCAACTAAAACTGTGGTCAGACATGAAATGTATATGTGAATGTACATTTGTACTGTGCACTTGTTTGGTATGTACTACAAATTACACTAACCATTCCATATGTAAATCCAGTCCACCACTCAGGCAATAGTAATCAGTGCTTGCATCCAAATCACATGTGAAAGGTCTCCAAATACTGGCTTGATGCTAGGTACATTTCATTCCACATCTCTAGTGTGGGCCAGTAGAAGGTAAGTGTACACATGGTACCATGGCCTAATATTGGGAAAAGGTCTTGCACTATTTGCTATGTTTCTGCTGTATATCTTTCACTATAATAAAGCTGTTTAGTACCTTGTAGAGTTAGGTGTAAAGGGCTAGTGATGCAGACTATTTCACCTGTTGTTTTCACCCATGTTTGGTGAATGTAATAGATTATATATAATGGGTTGCAAACTTCTTTCACCCTGTCTGTTTAGGATATACTAAGTAATGGCATGGTCTGCTCAACTATGCAAAGGTACAGCAAGTGTGGATTGGCGATGCAATTGGTTAGCCGTCTGTTGTGGCGCATACACGCTGTTAATGACAAAATGAACAATAAAGTTAATACCAAATATCACTCTGAACAACCAATTACAGGACATGATTGCTTGAATTGTGCCATTGCTATGGTAGAGCAGCATCCTTCTCTGCCGCGGAGCTGAGGGCACTGGTCTCCATTATGGAGACCAGGCTGGGGCGTGCGGGGCCCTTCATAACCAACCGCCAGAAGCGCCAGGCGTATGCCGCTGCCCGCAGGCGCATATTCGCGCGCACCCAGGTGCGCAGGACCATCGCCCAGCTGGAGCGGCGATGGTCTGATCTGAGGCGCCAGCAGCCAGAAAAGCTCCAGGAAATAAGGGCCAGCATAGCACGATGTAAGTGTTTACACATTAAATGGCCAATTGTACATTAATGCTTCCATGACCTTTTTTTTGGCAATAAGGTAACCTGGTTGATCATGAGTTAAACATGGCATACACTATCTGTGTGGTACTTCATGTTTGACATGATGTAATGTGGGTCTAATATGTCATTTTTTTGGATGCATGATGAATGCACAAATCATGTGCCTTATTTAACACTCTGCATTTTGATTTTCCTTACAGCACGTGACCGTGCAAGACGGGCCCGTGAGCAGGGCCAGGAGGAGGAGGCCCCTGAAGAAGTGGCGGAGGAGGAGGCCGCGCAAGAAGTGGCGGAGGAGGAGGCCACAGAAGAAGTGGCAGAGGAGGAGGCCGCGCAAGAAGTGGGCCTTGAGGAGGCAGCGCAAGAAGTGGGCCTTGAGGAGGCCGCGCAAGAAGTGGGCCTTGAGGAGGCTGCGCAAGAAGTGGGCCTTGAGGAGGCCATTGAAGAAGTTGCCAAGGAGGAGGCCATTGAAGAAGTAGCCGAGGAGGAGGTGGCATGTGAGGTGGTGGAGGAAGAAGTAATTGGTAGGTAAACATAAGGCATCATTAATAATTGGTGTTAGTACTATTTGTTAGCTACCACTGGTGAATCTAGTGTGTTTTACTCTATTATTAATTAATAAACAAAAGTGGGTTACAACAGACACACTTAGGGGTTATAGGGTCAAGCAAAAAACGTTTAATCTGGAGGCTCACGTAGGTGATGAGTGTTTATTTATGGAGGGCCTTTCTATACAAGGACAAATAAAACATCAATGGAGTATGGTCAGGCGTGATTTATAATGGAGTGACAAGTGGGCATTTCCCCTGGGCCCCCCTCTAGCCAGTTGGCCCGTGTTGTTGCCATGTATTTTGCAAAGCTATTTTGTAGGATGGATTGACTTTAGAAATTGTTTGGTGTAAGGAAGCGGATTAGTGCAGCAGTTTCACCTATCTGGCAATGTGACAATGATTCAGGAAGTAATTGGTAGAGGGACTAGGCTAGCCTTTAAATGTGGTATCCATACATCTATCCATCCATCCATCCATCCATCCATCCATCCATGTATCTATCCATCCATCCATCCATCCATCCCATCCATCTACAGATGGGTCAGGTCCCATCCTGGCTGGCGGGTCGCCAGAACGTCCGCGCTGGTGACCCGCCAGCAGCCGCGCCAGCGAATACACTGAGACGCGCGTGCGTCTCAGTCTCCGTCGCCAGTGCGACGGAAACCCTGTCCGTCTCCGCCTCAGGGAGACGGACAGGGTTAGGGGGGGATGCGGGCAGGCGGCGGGGACCCCGGGTTACCGCCGGCAAGCCGGCGGGGACCCGGGGGAACGGATGGAAGCGCCGTCGGAAGGGGACGCGCGCGACTCTCATGCGCGCGCGTCCCCTTCTCACCATCGCCATGGCGCTGGCAGGTGATGGCGGCTGGCGACGCCAGCGCCATCCCCTGCCAAGATGGGACCAGACCCATCTGTATGTATCCATCTATGTATCTATCTATCATGCAGTTTAGCTATTAAGCAGTGACATGCAGGTATATAGCTTTGTAGTAGATTGGTGAGTGTTAAGGCAGGAGATTTTTATCAGTCACATATTCAGTAGTGTAAGCCAGTGTGTGTGTGTGGGCCCATTTTTATTTTTACCATTACAAACAGTATTGGCTATGTAATTGTTTGTATGTATGATTTATCATGCTGTAGGTACTTAGGATTGACTGTACAAGGTCAACCTGAATAGCATAATTAATGTTGTTCCCCCTTTAACATGCCCACAGATCCCCAGAGGCAAGAAGGCGAGGGCTTAAGAGGGGCCCTACTCAGGCTGCGGCAGCACCTTCTTGTCATGGCCGCAGAGGTGGAGGCAGTATGTGACCTGCTGCTGTAAAATTTTTACATTTTTACGTTGTTGTTATTGTATAATAAATATTTTTGTTGAAAGTTCGAAGTGGTCTGTGTGTTATTGTTTTATTTTACAGTATAAATATAACTATAAGTATATAACATTAAATAATGGTGTTTAGTTATGTAAGGTGCAAAAGGTAAAAACATATGCATAGATAACACATGTGCGTAAAGGGGCAAGAAAAAACGTTGTGCACTTAGCATGATGAAAGGGTTAATCTAAAGTGGTAGTCAAGTGTTTCATTATCAATTAGATAAATAATAGATGACCATTAGAAACAATCCCTTTTTATTGAGGTTGCCTAATTGCATAAGCGGGTCATGGTACAGATTTGGGTCTTATGAGAATAGTGTTGATTTGAGCGTAAATACACCTCATCGGTGCGTACGGCCAGGTTCCCGTACGTTCTGACGCGGTAAGACCGTGCTTACGCTGTAAGACTGTGCAGAATCTGTTCGTGTGCACCGCACACGCAAGGTTTGTATGTCGTCCGTACACACGCCCTCTTCTTAAACAGTGAGTCCGTCCGAATGGGAACCAGGAACGACCCTTAGGCCTTGTGCTAGTTTAAAAAAATATGGGGAACCCCTACTTGTTTGGTTCCCTGATTTTTTAAAACCAGGACCGGCTCTTTGAGTCTGGGGCTGGTTATGGCTGTGTGTGTGTGGGGGGGGGGGGGACCTCATACCAATTTTTGCAATTATTTATTTAATTATGTTTTTTTTTTTTTTTACCCTGAAGCCTGCAGGGATCTAAATGATTCATGCAGGCTAAAATACGCCTGGAAAATTAAGTGTATTTTCCAAGCGAATTTGGCCAGCATTTAGCGGCTGTATTTTAAATACTGTCACATAGTAAATTTGGAATCACCATTCTTTTGAATGTTCTTCAAAGAACCGACGTATTTTCAGGATAGTTAATCCTGAAAATACAAAAACTTATAATACAGGCGTATTTCTGGATAGGAATACGCCTCTTTTATACAATATATTGTTAGTAAATTTCCCCTTTAGTCTTCAAATCTCCCATCTTCAAAAAAGGCTTGTGGGAGAAAAGTGCCAGTAGTTTTGTACCCGGGTCCCACCAAAAATCTAGACTTTGGCATTAGAAGAGAAAGCACACCAAATCCCACAATGACAAAAGAAATGTCCCACTCCATTGACATTTCTTCTTAGACAGATGAGGTCGGTGGAGGCTGGGATCATATTAGCATGACGAGGGAAGTAAATAGGATATAAAGGCAAAATAGGATGTTGAAAATAAGAGCTAAAATGTGGATTTCCCCATTGATATAGAAGTAGCCTAAGGGTCATAATCTATAGAGATAATAAAGTGGGATGAGTGATAGAGGTAGTAGAAAGAAAGAAGTAATAATGCCACTGTATAGGTCATTGGTACGACCTCACCTAGAGTAATGTGTTCAGTTCTGGAGGCCATATCTCCAGAAGGATATAAATACATTAGAGACTGTACAAAGAAGGGCAACTAAAATGGTGCATGGCCTACATCACAAAACGTACCAGGAAAGACTAAAGGATCTTAATATGTATACTTTAGAGCAGAGAAGGGAAAGGGGGGACATGATAGAAACTTTCAAATATATCAAGGGCTTTAACAAGGTACAGGTGGGAGACATTCTTCACAGGAAGAGGAGCAGCAGAACACGAAGACATGCATTGAAACTAGAGGGATGAAGATTCAGGGGAAATGTGAGGAAGAATTACTTCACAGAAAGAGTAGTAGATAAGTGGAATAGCCTCCCATCAGAGGTGATAGAGGCAAATACAGCAGTACAATTGAAACATGTTTGGGATAGGCATATTGATATCCTTACAAAAAAATAAGGATCAAATAGGGTTTGAGGTAACATGTTTAAAAAAGGGGCAGACTAGATGGGCCAAGTGGTTCTTATCTGCCGTCAAATTCTATGTTTCTATAAATTGTCTTGGAGGGAAATATTTAATGTCTGATTGATTCTATTTTGTATATTTAAATACAGTGGAAATCAGACTTTGAGAGGAAGTAGACAGGGCAAGGAGATCATTGAGAAGCCAGTTGAGTTGAGTTAGTAAGATTGGCAACAAACTGTAGCTTTTAATATTCAGATACTTTGCCATTAACACACACATGCAGCATATAATTTTAATCAGCAGAGGCTGCATGTGAGTTTTTTTCACATAGCAATGCAAATAAGTCATATTTTTTTTTTTGGGGGGGGGGGGGGGGGGGGGGAACACAAAAAGACTCTCGCCATTAATAAATGTGGTACGACTAGGCTCTACTGGAAGGACTGTTTAACATGAATGCACCAACGATGAGAGAGGACACATCAGTAATTTCCATTTTAAATATTTGTGCTTATTTTAAAACATACCCTGTCATTTCTCCAATGTATTTTCTGTGGCTCAATGTATAACTGTGTATCTCCTGAAATGGATTTATCAAATTTTCCAATGTTTATATCCTTAATTGTATACTCTTTTGCTTGGTCATCCCTTATCCTATTTACCAGCTCTAAAGGTGAACATAGTTCTCCATTTTCATTATAAGTTATTTCATTACCATATTTATCTTCATAATAAACCTTTTTTAGAAAGGTGTGAAGCTTTCAAATGAAAGAGAGAATAATCATAAACAGAAATAATAATTTTTAGAACAATAACCTAGAAAACTTTACAGATGAAGTGAAATAAAATATTACATTGATGTAGATTTAAGACATATGTAGCCATGATGGAGGTTATTACTCATCGTCAGATAAATGATAAATGTATTTGTGCATATACAGATGTGTCCACACACATCTTGGCTTTTTTTCTCAATTTGTCACAACATGTAAAACACGGCTTAGCTGTTTTTCCAAATGTAACAAGTATATAGAGTCTAAAAAATTTCTGAAGCAGTAGAACTTGTATAAAGTAATAGATTTTTAGAAAAATCACAAAGTGTGACTTTTGCAGAGTCCAAGGTGTGCCATATTGTGACATACATGGTGCAGTAAAACCAAGATGTACGTGGACACATCTGTAGATTAATATCCAATTTCATTTCAGAAGATCTTTACATTTTTTTAATTTTCTAAATACTTTATTGAATTATCAGCACTTAAACGCAAGGCACTTATAGGTTAATAATGCAATGCTCTATTGTATTACTGTATTAATTAGGTACTTATTAATAGTGCTGTATATCAACGAACCTTAGCCAGGGCATTGATATCCTCCCCCACAGTAAAATATGCCACCTGAAGGGACTTCCTATAGAAAGCACACCCTGCTTTTCACAGAACGTCAGTCAGGGTTTTCTCCCCTGGGACTGCCAGTCCACGTGCAACAGTAGAGAAAGTGCTTCCCTTTAGAAGCTACTCCAGTGTTATTATGTCACCCTTATCTGGCTTGTATGGGCTGTAGTACAGTAGATGCAGTCTATAGAAGCCTGCCTGATTAGAAGCACTTACCTGAAGTACTTCCCTAGATCCAAGCCCCACCCCCACAAGTATTAAAAGACTGACATTTATTATCCCTTAGATTCAGAACAACACTAACAAATAATGTATCCTTATTTATACAGGGATTATATCTACAGCAATTAGTTACATGTCATTAAAAGTTTGCTTAGAGGAACTTCTAGATCACCCAAATAAGAGAAAACATATCTCTCTAAACAAATAAACCTGTTTCTAACTGGCGGCTCTCTCACACAAGACATTTCATGAAGCATGACGTATTAAGGTTAGATGTATAAGGACACATATGTATTTCCTTTTTTTTTACTTTAAATATATTGGTTTTAATATTTCTTCTGGTATTATTTAAATAAATTATATTGTAATCTACAATGTCTACATTATGACAATTTTTGTAACCAGATGTAAGGGGGGGGGGGGGGGGGGGGGGGCAGAACGGGACAAGGTCACCCCGCATGCCAGGTAGACCAACCCTGTAATACGCCCAAAATATTTTGCTGGGTTTTTTCCCCCTTTGTTTATATGCTGATTGAATGCCCTCTTCATTTAATATGATATATAATTACCCTGGGGTATTCTCAATGGTACTACAAATTGAATGTTCTGTGTCTTTGCATAAAAATGCACTGTTGAGAACCTTGGTCCACCAATCTTGGTCCAGTTACAAAAGATACCATTCCACATCTGAAAACTACATATTATACTGTGAGTGGTCATATATTGAGTGTTCATATTCCATAAGGAAAAATATAACTGTCAGGAACCCCAGTTCTTGTATTGCTCGTGCGCACCACTTACCAGTGCGCTTGTGTATTCTGCGGTGCAGATTAGCTGCTGGAGCACTCTGAAGTGTAAGGACTCTGGGGAGTCCCCATGAGCAAATACAGAAGGAGACTGACCACGCAACGATTGATGCATGTAGTACTAGACTTCACCTATAGCAGCTGTGTCCGAAGGAGCGAGTTAGGCCCGCTCCAACCCTGATGCCCCCAGGTCTTATGAAGGACAATGCATCAAATGCGATTGAGAGCTGGACAAAAGGCTAACTGACTAAAACCTATGGAAACAAACAAACAAACAGACAGTGGTACACATTATAAGTGGTCAGAATCACCAGGGCATTGAGTGGTTGAATATGGGAGCAATCCTCCACTGAACTCCCAGGAATGCAACAATGCAAGAAGATGTTATGCAAATAAGTAATTCCTCTCATGCTCCTACTGAAGAAACCGCCGTTTATATCCTGCGGAGAAACGCGTCAAGGATCCCCTATTTGGACACTTTAAAACCCAACTCTTATCTGCAGAGACCCCCTGTTACTCCATGAGACTGCACACTGGAGCCAGGTGGGTAGAAGCGAGCCCACACAGATGGCTACCGCAGGGATCTCATAAGTTGTTTTTAACATCTTAAGAGGTACTGTTCTCATTGTACATACTGGTGCAAATCATCTCCTGGGAGCCCTTTATAAAGTAAGGAACATTCTAACTAATTGGATGTGCATACTTTTCAACTAAAGAGCCATAAAAATCATCTATTTAATCGGCTTAACAAAATCCAATCCTTTGAATTATACAGGGCTAACATCAACTGACTCTATATATATCAATCAAATATTCTATACTAACTTTTATGCAGAAATACCACCTTAGAGTTGGGTTTTATTAGTAAACTATAAAGTGATACCATTGGCTAATGCCTTTATTGCATCCCTATTTGGGATAACCTTTACTGAGATACTGTGTACAGTGATTTTATATGTATTTTTATTGTTTTTCTTTTTTATATAATAAATCTTTATATGAATTTTTTGAAATAACTGTTCAGATGTGTGGCGCTCTCTTTTGAGTCAGATATATTTCAGTATATTATATACACAAAGCTAATTGATTTTCATCTCCTAATTAAATTTTCTATCTTCAAGTGGCAATCTCCAGAATTGCCTTTGGGAGCAGCCATAGCACATTTTATATAACCAACACAAATTGGTATAAAGATTGATTAGTGGAGCATACAGTGTGTAGTGTTATTGTTCCCGATTGTTGTTCTTACAAGTAATTCCTCACGCCCACACTTGTAACTACAGAGACACAGCAGGATGTAAACACAATATGTCCTGGCTAATGGCATAAATGCAACAATGCATTAAGATGTAAATAATAAACAATATATAACCTGTGTGGATGGCAAAACCCCTAATAAAAGAGGACATACTGTATACTCCACACAGGTAAACTCTAACAGGGATCAGCTGAAATACTGAAGGTGGAAAAACCAGACACTCTCTGTCAGACAGGGTCTGTGTTCATACAGGGTCTAAATGGGAAGAGAAAAAAGTACTCTCCTTAGTTTTGGGGGCACGCTTAAGCAAAACTTAGAAGTGGTCTGAAGAATATCAAAGTATGATTAAAACTTAACTTTTACTATTAATTATTAAAAAATTATTTCACAGACAGACTGACAGACAACATGTAACACATAAATATCCAATAAAAAGGAAGTATGTTTGTTCAGAGACGCTATATCATGATAAATATATCAATTTGTGCTGGGCTCCGTTCAGTTGGCCTTCAGCAATATCTTAAGGAGTTCTCTGGAGTAAGACACTGAAGGTAAATTTAGAGCGAAGTTTTAGTAAATTGTAGTAATACTGGTCCAGTCACACCAAACTAATGTGTTTATCATACAATAAATTTGATTATTTCACAGCTCATAAACCAATTCAGAGCCAAGAACTAGAAAGTTTGGGGAATTGTGTTCGCTGGTATGGTCAGGTTTTGCAGCGGTAAACTATATGCGGCTAGGTTTGTGAACACCACAGTTGTAAAGGTTACAGCTACTACTGCTGTCTATCTCGCTTATCCAGATCCTTTGATAGAACAGTGAGTGGGCTGTGTTAATACTCTGTATGTAGGGAGTGAAAAATAAAGTAATAGTACAGGGCATCTGCTGTCCCCTCTCACATATTAAGGTGCCCTGTTGACATTAGGTCAGTGCAGGGTCTAACCATTTAACCTCTGGGAGGATGAGAGTGTCCCTGAAATGGAAATGTGTAACAGGAAAGGTGCCAAAGTGAAAAGGTTTAGCAGATTAGTAAGCTGCTGCTTCCCATTGCAGGGGCATTGGTGGGAAGTGAGCGTTACACACCAGTAAGTAACAAATAGTGTGGGTAGAAGATAGGATTTGAAAGTTCCACTAGTGTGGAAAATATTTGCTATTGATAATTCTTGGCTTTTCCTTTCCTTAATATTATTAGCAGACTCTGAGTAAGAGGTCTAGTGTAATTAAGACCTAGTAGTGTTTTAATAGTAATAGGGATTAATGCTAATAATGTCAGCAGCCCTGCTACAGTACCACCGGGAATACAGCCAGTGCTCCTGTGGTGAAAACAAATGAGAGCCGGTACTAATTATATAAGAAACTGACTAGATACGGAGGTGATATTACCTGGTATGAGTAGCCATTCGGAGATATACTCCATTCACCGTGGTATGGTGAGTATCATTAGCCGTCGACCTAGACATTGTCGAACTAATTACCTTTCGACCTATAACCATGTCGACCTTTTCCCATGTTGACCTAGACCCATGTCGGCCTTTTCCCATATCTACTTAATAGTTTCAACCTAATGACTGTCGACCATCATGCTGTAGACCAAATGATCCCAACCCGGTTCAATTTGCCTTAACCGCTTGAGTGGTATGCTCGGAAATTTTCCGGGTTCAGCTGCGCTGCAGCAGCGGGCTGTCCCGGCAAATTTCCAGGCATACCACTAATATACAATAGGTGCGCGCCATTGGTGTCCAGGTGTGCACCTCTGGCACAGCACCTCTAGAGCCCACCCCCCGTCATAACCTTGTTACGCCCAGTCCCCCACCTGGTAGGTTTGTCTTGCCCCAGCAAAACACACAACACACACAAACACACAGAACACACAGTTATACCCCTTTTACACCAACAATCCAGGATCAGACACAGCCGGGATTTGCACCGTTTACACTGTGGTGACTACCCGCAGTGTAGATGGAGGTGGCACTTGGAGATGCGCCACCTACGCCACCCCTGCCGGGACTGCCAATCATCGCGCTGGGGGCAAGCCCAGCACCAAGGTAACTTGCTGGGCTGCCCCCAGCCCCCATGCACCCCCCAGTCCCCGTCCATGAGGCGAGTCGATGCTGCACACAGGCATCCATTCACCTTCTTGCTGCCTCCGCTGCTGTCTGCAGAGTACAGCATATAGCAGTGGAGGCTGTGTGCGACCCTGGCCCAAACTCCATATTGACCGCAGGATGCTGCAGTCCGGAGGTTGAGCTTCCCCCATTGATGTAAACAGGAGCTGGGTCAGATGAATGTGACAAGTAGCAGGTGGGAGGAATGTGACATCTCTGTACATGCATCATCCTGCCATCTCTGTCCCTGTGTCACAAACCATCTCTGTCCATACATCACCCTGCCATGTGTTATAATGTGAATTTTGGCTCAATCCAGGTGGCATAATGTAAATTTTTGCTCAATCCGTGTTTCATAATAAGAATTTTGGCTCTTTCAGTGTGGCATAATGTGAATTTTAGCTCTTTCAGTGTGGCATAAAGTGAATTTTGGCTCAATGTGGGAGGTATGATGTGAATTTGGGCTTATTCCAGGTGGCATGATGTGAATTTGGGCTTAATCTGGGTGGCATGATGTGAATTTTGCCTCAATCCATGTTGCATAACATGAATTGTGGCTCAATTTATGTTGCATAACATAAATTTTGGCTCAATTTATGTAGCATATTGTGAATTTTGGCTCTTCCAGTTTGGCATAACATGAATTTTGGCTCAATCCGGGTGGTATAATGTGAATTTTTTTGCTCATTCTGTGTCGCATAATGGGAATTTTTGCTCTTTCTGCATGGCATACTGTTTAAATGGCAAATGTAAGGGGGTCTACTACTGTTTTGCATAATGTGTATAAGGGGCATATGGCATGTTACACTACACTCAAGGACATTCCCCCTTTTAAGTGATGGCACCCTATTTTTTCTGGAATGTGCACATAACTTCAGCCTTCAATTTCCAATACCCCCATTTCAAAATGTCCACTTCGACCATTGCACACACATATATACATAGTGCATCTCTTACACATTGGACAGATACACACAACACAACACACCACAGCACACACACTACACACACCCACATACACTACAACACACACAAAAACAGTACAACACACACAATTACACAAAAACAAATGCATTATAGGTGCTAAATCTCAGCAAACACATTCTAACATTATGGTGGAGGTTTTAATAAATTATAATGTTGAGCCTTTAGCGCGGCATAAAACAACATTTTACGGCAATTTTGGAAAAAAAAAAAAAAAAAGGGTTTTCCCGGGCAACCCCGGGCAACCCCGGGCGGGTCAGCTAGTTGATAATAAAAAATAATAACAAATATCCATTATATAAACTCACCTTGTTTTCATTTACTGTAAAGCGGCTTCTTGTTCCTTCTTGTGACAATAAATCCATATCATGCAAAGCTTGAGCCATAGTAGTAACAGCAATGTACATCCGGTAGGGAAAAGAATCAGGACAATTGTAATAGTATCCTAGATTTCTCCCAGTACAATTACTAAGGGTTAGATTAAGTACTAACGCAAACATGAAATCCTTTTTCTTATTGTTAGACAAGCAGTGCATTTGCGTAATCCAGAGATCCACCAGTAATGGGTCGATTGAATTATTTAGTTGATTGACATTATGTGCAAATGATTTCATTCCAAAGATGTTATATAGAGGAAGCATAAACACAAGATAGCAATTAGCTACAGGTACACTTCTTTGAAGTGGCGCAGTTAAATCAATTGCAGCTGCCCATGATGCTGGAAGAATTAAAGTCTTATTAATAGTTAAGTGAGATATACTATGCAGAAAATTTACAATGTGCACGTTCCATGAACCACACATTATTATAATCTCAGCAGTAGACTGTTTAATTTTCTCAATTTTTGACAGTTTCTTATCGCCATCAATATCAAACACATTTAAGTTGAACTCAACACATATTCCATGAGTGGATAACTCTCTGCTCAGCTGTTGGAGCTCCTGGTCTCCACTGTGATCATCTGATATTATCCCAACCCAGTTCCAGCCAAAGCGTTTCAATAACTTTACTATTGCCGCAAATTGCATCTGGTTACTGTAACTTGTCCGAAAAAAATGCGGATAAATCCTTCTGTCACTCAGCGCAGAGTCTCTCGCTCCGTAACTGATCTACAATGAGCATTTATTTATAGTTAGATGACAAAATAAGCAATTAAAAAAAAAAACATTTGATATTTTCCAACATAATTAAAAAGGTTAATGTTGTTTATGTTGTATACCTTTGAAAAAAGTTGTTGGATAACAACGAAACGCGTCAGGTTTTATTAGCTATTGGACACTGGACTCTTTTCAACAGCATTGCACTTGAACCAGATCCCCACTAACATCGCCTGGACCCCCAAAATATATATTCTAATACTGGACTATAATATCAAGGGACACCACCACCTGCTCAATTTTTGGAGACCCACCTGTATTCACAGGTTACCTGATAAAACATCTACAGGCAAAACAACTGGGACCTCTGCAGGTATATGGAGACCCACAATACCAGTCTCTTTGGATTACAAAGGGGAGACCAGGCTATACCAATTTAAAGGGATCCACAATAGGAACAAGTGGTAACAAATATTCCTTTGTCCGTAGCATTTTATTGATGTGCATATTTTAATTGTTGTTAGTATACTATATAAATAAATTGTGTTATTTTAATGTGATACCCAATTGATTAATGTGTGATATTGTTTAGTTGAAGCGCTCCACCATTTCTTTTTCTTTTTCCCTGTGATTTGGTAACTAGGGGACTGACCCTCCCCCAGGTGTGAGCAGCTGGCTCTACATCCCATTCCTTGAGCGCCTGTAATTGTTCATCTAGGTGAACATTTCCTTCTCTTCCCATGGAAAATTGTGTACCTTGCACACTGTGTAAATTGTCTCTGCATGGCACAGTGTGTAACGGGGCTCTGCCTGGTGCATGGTGTAGTGTGTAACAGGGCTCTGTCAGGTGCAGTGGGGAACAGGGCGATGCCTGGCACAATGTGTAACAGGTATTCTAACTTTTGCAGTGTATAACGGTTTTCTGTCTTGCGCAATATGTGTGATGGGGCTGTGCCTGGTGCAATATGTGTGATGTGGGCACTGCCTTGCACAATATGCATGACGAGGCCCTGCAGGCACAATATATATGTTCATGAGTTCATGTATATCCCATTGTGTGGCACCATGGCAGTGGGGGATGGGGGGTGTAGACACTCACCTGAGCAGCTTTAAGGCCACTGCTTAGCGAGTGGTACTAAATCGGGTCTCTAATTTGACAAAGGTTTAGAACAACTGGGCCCATCTAGTACAGATTGAACCAGCCTCTGCCAGCCCACCAGTGCAACATATCTATAGCGATGGTGGCCGCTGGTGGAGGGTGGTGGGGGCGTGGCCTGCAAAATGGGACAAGCAACCAGCTAACTTGCTTGTGCGTCCCATCAGCAGGGACCTGGGGCTTCCATGCCCATTTCCTAGGGTTTCCACCTCATCCCTTTAATTCCGGACACATATTAATTACACAGGTTCTGTGGCTGATTAAAACTAACTGGAATGGAGTCTTGTAGTCAAACAGCCAAAGAAACTGTGCAACGAATATGTGCTTACTACAGCTTTCATTGCTTTATTTAAGCATTTTCCCATACATGTGCAACAATTGGGAAAAGAGAACAGGGAATTCTGAACTGGTCAGGACTCCTAGTCCTCTTTGTTATGCCCCAAATACTATATCAGGGGAGGCCAACCAATTGGAGGCAATGAGACCAAAAAATATGTTATAGTAAGACAAAGAGCCGATAGCATGAAAAAATAAATGGGCGTGATCTAGCTCCCACAAGACCACTCCCCATTTTAAAATGTGATGTGGCCTAGCTGACACAAGGCCATGCCCCATTTTTGTGTTCACGCCTTTGGAATGAAGCACCTAGCACTCACTACACCAGCACCTTAACTAGTGTACTATTTGCTCCTGTAAATTGCAATTTATGAAGGTTTATACAAAAAAGGGTACTTATGTATTATCTGGGCTCTCATGTTAAATGCACATAATTTTTTCATACCCCTACTATCCAACTAAGCATGGAGTTGATTTTATATAGTGTGGCGAGAGCAGCGGGGCACCATGCCCGAAGCGTGGCGAGCGCAGCGAGCCCCGCGAGGGGACTCGGTCTCATAAGAAAAACGGGAGCCCAGATATTACATAAGTACCCAAAAAAGATTTCAGACCATTAAGAAAAAACATGTTTCCATATCCCTGGCAGCACATCACAGCTACACTGCATTAGTGCACATGGGTGATATTTGGGTATCACTACACTGTATTGCCACCTAATAATCACCCCCGTGAACTAATACATACCCTCAAACAATTCCAATGCAAATATCGGTACAGGTCAGAGGGTGTGGCCATATATAGTGGGCATGACCATTTGTAAAGGGGACGTGGTCTTGACTCTTTGACTTTCCACTGGACCACTACAGATCCCAAACGGAAACCGGGCTGATGCGCCTCAGACACACACACGTGTCACTGGCGGCTACTCCGTGAGCTCCGGCCTCTGTGTATTCCCACCCCCGGTCCCTGCTCACCTGGATCCCCTGGCTAGGCACCCAGTTGAGGTGCGCGGAGGGCACATACTCTAGGCAGGGCTCCAATCCGGGTGTCCCACACCCAATTCCGCCCATCCAGCCCGGAGAGGGGATGAGAAGGTCCCAGCTGCAAGAGGAGTGGGGCTAGGAGGGGGGGATCAGCTTGCACACACCACCCCCCCATAGTCATGACCAGGGCAGCCAAGAGAAATCCTGGGCCCCGGTACAACAACTTCCTGGGGCCCCCACGGAGGGTGCATATATATATATATATATATATATATATATATATATATTCTCACAGCACCTTATGCACTATATGTGAACTAACGTCCTGATGAAAAAGCTGCATCGCTTTGAAACGTCGAGCTGACATCTTTGTATGATTGCACTATAACTATATAAAAGTGGATATCATCCATAGCCTGCTGAGTGCCGCCTGGTCTTTTGGGGTCTACATATCTGGGATCTCCGGGACCTATCCACTATACATTATTGCGAGGAAGGCACCCGGGCGCCTCACCATTATTAACGAGAGTGCCGACCAACCTCCATTGTCTCTCTCTCTCTCTATATATATATATACAAGGGCTCGACAAACAGGGACAGTGCGCTATGTGTGTGTGTATATATATATATATATATATATATATATATATATATATATATACACACACACACACATACACACACAGGGGCTCGACAAACAGGGACAGTGCGCTTGCTGAAGACTCGAACCAAAAATTTACACCGTAATGCCTATTACACGTCACACACCCATTACATATTATTCCACATGCCATAATGTCCGTTACACGTTATGTCACACACTGTATTGCTCAGTACACATTATGCCATACACCATAATACCTATTACATGAGTTTACGCTGCATTGGGAGGTAGTGCCGGAGCTAGGGTAGATGCTCCCTCTGCACTAGCTCCAATGCTCACTCCTGATGCAGCATAAGCTGTTGGGTCCGCTACGTGCACTGCATACCTGCTCCCCCGTGATCTTATCTCAGACAGGCAGCTAGTAATAAATAATAATAAAGTTGATCTTAGACAGGCGGCCGCCGTCAGTGCAGCTGTGTAGAGACTTGGCTGCCCTGCCCCTATAGTATATATGCATTGTGGGCAAGCTGACAGTAACAAATATGGTAGTGGCAGGGGACGGACAGACTGCTGAGCATGCCCTCATGCAGCAGCATGTCCTCCCATGAACCTTTTGGAAATCCAACTCTGCCAGACACCATTTTCTTCCTTCCCCTAATTCAAAGCAATTCAAAGCAGTAAATACATGGGTGGACTGACAGAGTCCAGAATAAACGTGGAAGTTTATACAGTATAACATAGGCAGCACCTTGAGGTCTTATAATACATTTGAAAGAAATCATGCAGGCCGGTTGTGACCTGAGTGCTACCTGTGTTATATACACTTCGCAACATATTTTGATTTTCTTTTCTTCATGCAACCTTTATCTGCCCCCCAGAAGCCGGTTACCTGGTGTTAGGAGAACATAGTGGAGGCTGGCAGCAGAAGCCAGAGGCAGGTGCTGGGTGAATACTGAAAGGCAGAGGGACCTGGGATAGAAAAGGGAGGAGCTGGACACAGGAGAGGAGAGGAAGGGCCAGCCTGGAGTGGATCTCAACTATTGGCAGCTGGTCCCAGAGGAGGGGCCAGCTACTGTACAGTAATGAAGAATGGGGCTGTGTTGCTGTGCTGGAGCTCACTCAGTACAGCTCAGCAGTGTGAGTACTATAGCACTGTTAAGTGTCAGCAGCGCTGGGGAGGGAGAGGATACAGGATTCAGCAGCCCAGACCAGCCACAGTTGCCTAACTAACAGCAGCAGTGGCACTAGAGATTTACCTGTGACCCGTGTAGCCCCGCCCCCTCCCGAAGCCCCGCCCCCGTGCACGCTGTTGGCTGCCTGCTGTGCTGTGTCTCTCATCAGGGAGAGCAGCCGGGCATGTGGCACCCAGGCACCCTGCCCCATGGCTCAGCCCGCCACTGAGTGCAGTGAGGTCAGGCTCCCTGACCCTGAGCTCCTCCGGTCCACAGCACGCCACTTTCTTCTCTCGTGTGCAGGCTGCAGCATCCGGTCCGGCTGCTGTTGCTGCAGTGTACAGTCACACAGGCAGACTGTCTCTCTGCAGAAGCTCCGCAGCGGTGGAAGCCTCTGCCACTGCCTGCACACTGTGACAAGCTGCCGCTGCACTACTGACCCGGTCTCCAGTCCATTAATTGATCCCTGATTTCCCGTCCCGCAGCACACCCGCTGCCTTTAAAAAAAAGTGTGTGTCCTTGGACCCGGGCCCCCCTGACAGGCCCGGGCCCAGGTAAAATGTACCCGCCCCCCCTGCCTCTTGGCGGCCCTGGTCATGACCTCCCCAACCGGAGTCTCTCCCTGAGCAGGGGGAGGCAGGTCTGCATGTCCCACCGCTGTGCACCCTGGAAGATGTAGTCCTGGGTGGCCGCTCCTCCACACTCCCAGGGGAGCAGTCAGTGATGTTTTTAACTACATCTCCCAGAGTCCTTCAGCCTGAGTTTTAAAATTCAGTACAATTGGTACACTTTTTTTTGGCCAGTACAGACTATTAAAAACGGTACTGTACCGGCTAAAACGGTACAGTTGGAGGGTATGATAATACAGCAATATACCACCAATAAAGGAATGTTTTAATTACTGCAGATTGCCAAACTGTCTCTCCCTCTGTAGAGCGTCCACTGCTGTCACTAGTCTCACGCTCAGTCTTGGCGACGGGCTCAGCTAACTATGGCGCCCATTGACACAGCAGCCAATAGGCTGTGTGTATTCCAATAGCCACATAGTGGGGTGGCATGGCTTAGCCTGACCTGAGCCATTGAGCCAAGTGGCGGAGCCTCCGGAGCCAGACAAGGACCGCAGTGCACTATCATTCATGTGCAGCATGTCCGACTCTGAGCGGGCTGCTGCCCATAATATGTGCCTCCCTATGGGCTGTGCCACACAGCCCTGGTTTGTGCCACTGTCCATCAAACTATGCCCTTGCTCTGTGTCCAACACCTCTGGTGGTCCAGTGTAAAAATTGCCCTCAAATCATGGCAGGAAGGATGTATTACGAATCCAAAACATGTGAGATCTAATGCTGGGAAGCTGTTTTGCCTCATTTTGAAATCTGGGCATGGGGGGCTGAGCCTGTGCTTGGATACCCTCAGAAAGAAGAAGTTTGGTGGGCTCAGTTTCTGTTAGTTTGTATGTTTTGTATTGTGTCAATATAATGATATATTGATTCAGGTAAGTCTGGCAATAGTTGAACCATGATTTTCATTTTTAATGATTGACAATTGAAACATATATTTACATACCTGCATCTCACGTGCTATTACATTCTTCCCAATAGTCACATTGGAATACATGTCATAATACAAAAAATGTCACCCAGCATACAGTTGTCCTTTCATACAACTAATAAACTGGATTGTATTAATATTTGAAAAGAACCTACAGTACATGTATGAACTTACCTGTGTATACCCATATACATTGAGTATTTGTGCCATTGGGATGGTGGTCTGAGAGTTGAGATCTCCAATAAAACCAGCTACGCTGCCATGCTTCATACACCTGTAATTAGGAGTCAACTTGTTGTGTCCAGACAATATCTGGAAAACATCTTCTACAGCTTTATTCTCACTTCCACAGGAATCATACAGATGATAACCCAGAGTAATATTGGGCAGGATGTCTGGGTTCTTGTTAATTTCATTAATGGCAAAGATAAAAGCTCTGATGTGTGTGTATTCCCTGTAGGTTAATCTACAAATGAATAATAAAATGTGTGTAATTAATACTATTGTTGTTATAAGACATCTGCCCAGGTCACCCAATGTGTAGGGAAAGGGGGACCTTTACCTGTCAAGCATACAGTATGGATTTGAGTATATACATACAAGTGGATCCCCTCTCATTCAATTCCTGCACTTGCCAGAATGTCCCTGCTGGCAAGCGCTGGCTAAGAGGGACTCCGTTAGACTAGGACACGCTCCAGTCACTCAGTGGCTGGTTGGCGGGACCCTACCCGTCTCCACTTCAGGGAGATGTGCAGGGTTTGGGGGGGTGTGAGGCGGGTGGCGGCGACCGGCGAGGACCGACAGGGAACTCCGTTGGAACTGGGTGTGCGAGCATCTCGTGGGCACGCCCCCTTCCAATGGATGGTGGGGCCTGACGGCTGGCAGGGGCTAACAATTCTATCACCAGCCCCTGCAAGCATGAGACCTGCTCCATCTTTACACCTGTTTTCTTCTGTCACCTTTCTACCAACCATTTGTCTGTTCTGGGCATTTATTTATTCTGCTTTCTGTTGCGCCTGCCTCATTACTATGTGCTATATATATATGACAGTTCACAATGATGCAGTATAATAGTACACATTAATTAAGTGGGAACAGCAAGGAGATCCATGCATCCAATATAAGTCCCATCCCATCTAGGACCAAGTAGGTAGATATATGTAGAAGAGGATTTAGGGGTAAATTTACTAAGATCAGCAGTTTCTGTAGATCAGCAACTTAACTGGTTACAAATGAGATCAGGTCTGTTTATGTCCGAGAATGCTGCTTAGTCATACCCCTTTCAGACATACACAAAAATCCAGGAATTTTTCACCTGCAATTGACCTGGGATTTTTAAAAACCCGGGATTGAACCGGGTTTAAAATCCCGGGTAGTATGTCTGAAAGGGGTACAACTATACTGTCGTGTTCTCAGGTTTCATATTTGCTGATGGTGAAGTGATTGATATTTGTCTGCCGAGTTTACAGGAGACGGTGACACATCACACGGATCAGTCAGATTTGTGCAATGCTGATCTGAGTTTTATTTGCGGCCACCAGGAGTAAGAGTGGGTGGGTGGCTTTCATCCTATGACATCAGCCGCCTGCTCCTGGCAGGCATTGGTACGTGTGCCCACCCATGGAAATGCCCAGCCTTTCATTGGGATGCTCCTAAAATGCTGATCATTCCCATGGGCAACCCCAGTCTCCACTGCTGTCCGGCCCAGGGGTGCCTCATTCCCTGTGAACAGTACGGCGTCCATGCACATGCCCATAATATAACATGCACGGAGCCCCAAACATCAGAATGGGGATGGATTTGTCTCGTTTCGAGTAAATTAGAATCAGGGCCTGGGTAAGATGCCAGAGCACTTCTCAGATGCCCTTATACGGGTGCTCCCTAAACCGGGACGAGACTTAGGGCTCCCAGCATCATATCGACCAATCTCTCTGCTCAATTGGGATTATAAAAAAAAGATATTGGCAGAAAGATTGAAAGCGATATTACCACTGATCACCCATAAAGATCAGACAGGATTTATAACAAGACGCAGTAGTAAATATGCGCTGGGTACTGGCAGCGGTGCAGGAAGCAGAGGCCTTTTCTGCGTCTGACATGGACCCAAATATGGTGCTCGCACTGGACGTGGAGAAGACCTTTGACTTACTGCTGTGGCCTCATATTTTCCACACATTAGAGAAGTTTGGCTTTCCTCCTGTTTTTATAAAAATTATCCAAACCCTTTATTCCTCTCCCAAATCAATGGTAACATGTAATGGCCTATATTCCCACCCCTTTTTTCTGGGCATTGGAACACGTCAGGGCTGCCACCTGTCCCCACTTTTATTTGATATAGCGATTGAACCATTAGCTGAAGCAATTAGGTCTTCCCCAAATATTCAAGGTATAAGGATTGGAGAGGAACATATAAAAATAGCCCTTTTTGCTGATGATAATTTAATCTTCATTTCTGACCCTCTTAATACCATTGGGGAGGTAGGGGTTTGGGAACCGCACAAGGTTCTACCCACCAAGTGTGAATTGGGTCAAAGGGGACCCTTTTCACCACTCAGGTGGGGTTCGGCCTGAGTTGCCTGATACCAACTTCCTAAGACGTTATGTCCCTATGCGGGGTAAAGGGTGTTTGTGTGTTGGTGGTGCTCCCCTGAGTCCGATATATATGCACAATTGGGGAGAAGGGAAAGTAGACTCTTTTTGTGGGGCACTCTTTGTTTCTGATTTCTGATTTAAAACTTAGCTTTTAATATTTATTTTATTAAGATAGGGCGGACATACACTGTCCAAACAAACTTGACAAACCAAAACAAAAACAGATAACACTTACCATATATACTCGAGTATAAGCCTACTTTTTCAGAACATTTTTTATGCTGAAAAAGCCCCCTTTGGCTTATACTCGAGCGAGGGTTCCACTTGAGTCAATAAGTTTTCCCAGTTTTTTGTTGTAAAATTAGGTGCCTCGGCTTATATTCGGGTCGACTTATACTCGAGTATATACGGTATTCTGCAGTGAGCTTTTAAGTAATATGCTATGCAAAATAAATTGGGTTCTATGTTAGAACAAACAATATAAAGATGTGTCTAGCAAAGCTAATTGCTGTTTCAGCTAGAGATCGTTTGAAGGGTTTCTATATAGAATATTGTAGGGAAATTTCCCTGCTTAGACTACTTGCACACTTAATTGGAGATAATAATTTTTATCGTTACAATGGTATGTTTGGAATTTTGGAATAGATTTCCTCTGTCGCACTTAGTATAGCAAGGAGTGCTTACAGTTTCGGTGTCGAAGAAAAGTGCTACCAAATCATATCAGCATTTGATTGATTGCTTTCCATACACAATATTTTAATACTGTCCGTGAGAAATTACTGTTATTATGGTTTATCACATTCAGGGCCGCCGAGAGGCAGGGGGGGCGTGTACATTTTACCTGGGCCCGGGCCTGCCGGGGGCCCGGTGGACACACACTTTAAAAAAAATATTTATTGGGCTGCGGGTGCGCCGGGATGACAAGGACCCGCACGCCCATGTGTCCGGCCACCCGCCCATGTGTCCGGCTACCCGCCCGTTAGCTGCGGCTGCCCCTGCCTTCCTCTGTCTGTCCTTCCCCTGCACAGTGCACACAGAGACAGATGCTAGAAGTCATAGTTCACCTCTAGCGTCTGACAGAAAGCACAGCTCTGCACTTCCTGGTAACGCTGCTGGGCTGTGCTCCCTGTCAGAGATGCTGGAAGTGAAAAATGACTTCTAGCGTCTGTCTCTCTGTGCGCAGGGGAAGGCAGGGTAAAGCAGGGGCAGCTGCAGCTGATGGGCGGGTGGCCGGACACACGGGCACATACTAACCCCTTGGCAACGAGCTAGAACCCCTGGCAACGGAAATCCCCCTTGGCAACGAGCATTAACCCCTTGCAAAAAATATTAACCCCTTGGCAATATCCAATAACCCCTTGCAACGCATATTAACCCCTTGGCAATGAGCAAGAACCCCTGGCAATGGACAATAAACCCCCCTTGGCAACAAGCAAGAACCCCTGGAAACGGACATTAACCCCCCTTGCAAATGAGCATTAACCCCTGGGAACAAATATAAACCCATTGGCAACATGCAATAACCCCTGGCAATGCACATTATTCCCTTGGCAACGAGCAAGAACCCCTGGCAACGCACATTAACCCCCCCTTGGCAATGAGCAAGAACCCCTGGCAACGCACATTAACCCCCCTTGTCAACGAGCAAGAACCCCTGGCAACGCACATTAACCCCCCCTTGGCAACGAGCAAGAACCCCTGGCAACGGACATTAACCCCCCTTGGCAACGGACATTAACCACCTTGGCAACGGACATTAACCCCCTTGGCAACGGACATTAACCCCCTTGGCAACAAGCAGGTAATTTGTAATTTATTAGAAGCCTTACTGTGGGGGGCAATGTGGTGTGGCATAGTCAGTGTGTATCGACTTTTGTGTGACATCCCATTTTTTTGGGACGGTCCTGCGGGAATTAGACACTGCATGCGTCTAATGAATCAGGCAGGCAGGGAGGCTGAGTGCATGGCCAGCAGGTCACACAGCACTGGCCATGCCCTCACAGCGACAAAACGGCGCCCAAAAATTTTGCCTCTGGCACACACATATATTCCTTTCTCCACTGCCAAAGTTGGGAGGTATGCATTAGGTGTGAGGGGCATTGCAATGTGTGGCATAATGTGTCAGGGGCATTACAATGTGCAGCATAGTATCATAGGCATTGTGGTGAGCTGCATCATGTTTCAGAGAAATGGCGGTGTGTGGCATAATGTATCGCTTGCTCAGACACTGCCCGGGTGTTCCCGACCCGGCGTGCGGCCTGTGCTGCGTCTCGATCATAGGTCCACCTATAATACCACCAGCGCCGTCACCTGCTTGCCGCCGGGCCTCCCACATCCTCCCACATCATACCCTACGCCGGAACCTGCTCGCCGCCAGGCCTCCCACGTTGCACATGTCTACCCGATGCCTGCCTCTGCACTGCGGCCGCCTGCCCCCCTCCGCAGCTCAGAAAAACAAAAATACTTCAGCAATATTCTTCAGATACATTAGCGACTGGCTGCTGAATAAATCAATCTATACAGATTTGAGTTTAGATAGAGCTATCTGTGCACCTTATGCACCAGCGGCCTTGATTCAATCTTCTAAAACACTCATCCCACGAAACATAGGATCTCATATGTTATTCAAGGACACATATGCAGTTTGGTTAAGCACTAATAAAACCTAGGTAGAGACATACAAATCTCTCATTTCATACCATTATGGGGTAACCCCCTCCTTTGTGCCCTCCCTACATAATCCCTGGTTCATTATATTTATTTATTTATTTACAGTTTCTTATATAGCGCAGCAGATTCCGTTGCGCTTTACAATAGTAGACAGTGATTAAACAAACTGGGTAACGACAGATAAACTTGGAGGTAGGAGAGCCCTGCTGCAAGCTTACAATCTATAGGGACATAGGAGGGAAACACAAGGACAGGCATCAGTAATAGCATAGCAGTCCCACCAAGTTACAAGTCCAGAAAGGAAGCTATATAATACATAAGTGCCTCAGAGGGTTATGCGTGTAGAACTTAAATATGATAGGCTTGCCTGAAGAGGTGAGTTTTCAGGGAACGCTTGAAAGTTTGAAGGCTAGCGGAGAGTCTTATTGTGCGTGGAAGGGCATTCCATAGGATGGGAGCAGCCCGATTAAAGTCCTGTAATAGTGAATGGGAGCTGGTGATCCGTGCAGAAGAGAGACGCAGATCTTGTGCAGAGCGGAGTGGTCAAGATGGGAGATATTTTGTGATAAGTAAGGAGATATAAGCTGGTGCAGTATGGTTAATAGCTTTATATGCGAGTAGAAGTGTTTTATATTGAATATGGTAAGATACAGGCAACCAATGGAGGGACTGGCAGAGAAGATCAGAAGACGATGAGCGTCTTGTAAGGAAGCTCAGCCTAGCAGCAGCATTTAAAATGGATTGCAGTGGTAAGAGTCTGTTCTTGGGAAGACCAGTTAGGAGACTATTGCAATAATAAATGCAGGATATAATGAGTGCATGGATAAGAGACTTAGCAGTGTCTTGTGTGAGATAGGGTCATATTTTGGATATGTTTTTTAGATGCATGTAACATGATTTGGAGAGAGATTGAATGTGTGGAAGAAAGGATAGTTCAGAGTCGAGGATGACCCCTAAGCAACGAGCTTGTGGGGTAGGGTAGATTGTTGAGTTGTCAACAGCGATGGAGATATCAGGATGGTAACTGTTCTTAGTTGGCGGAATATAAGTAATTCCGTTTTAGAAATATTGAGTTTGAGTTGGCGAGAAGACATCCAAGATGAGATGGCAGAGAGACATTCAGAGACTCGGCCCAAAACCACTGGTGACAACTCTGGGGTTGATAGATAGATTTGAGTATCATCCGCATACAAGTGATACTGAAATCCAAAAGAGCTGATTAGTTTGCCAAGAGAGGAAGTATAGATTGAAAAAAGCAGAGGACCTAAGACTGAGCCTCGCGGAACTCCGACTGACAGAGGTAGTGAAGAGGAAGTAGTCAGAGAAGCGAACACTATCATATAGGTAAGATGTTAACCAGAAAAGGGCTGTATCATTAAGACCTAGGGAGTGTAGTATTTGTAGGAGAACAGTGTGATCCACAGTGTCATGTGCAGCAGAAAGATCTAGAAGAGTAAGTAGTGAGTAATGGCCTTTAGACTTAGCAGTTACCAGATCATTCACCACTTTTGTCAGTGCTGTCTCAGTGGAGTGTTGGGAGAGAAAGCCTGACTGAAGCGGGTCTAAAAGGGTATGAGAGTTAAGAAACTTTGTAAGGCGAGAGTAGGCATGGGAGCTGAGAGATAGGACAATAGTTAGAGAAAGAGAGTTAGGGTCAGAATTGTGTTTTTTCAGAATGGGAGTAATCATTTCATGTTTGAGCAGAGAAGGAAAAGTACCAGTAGCAAGAGAGAGATTGCAGATTTTAGTTAAGGTTGGAATAAGCACAGGAGATAGATTTTTAATGACTTTTGCAGGTATTGGATCAAGAGGAGAGGTAGTAGACTAGGAGGATAAGAATAGTGTGGATACTTCCTTTTCATTTGTGGGCTCAAATGAAGAGAAAGTGCCAGAGGGTTCAGGTGGGGAAGAAAGAGGGTTAGAGGTTGTAGAAGAGCATACCATTTCATCTCGGATGTTATCTATCTTGTCCTTAACTTAGGAGGCAAGTTCTTGTGCACTGATGTTAGCCGGTGGGGGAGGAGGGGGAGGGTACAGAAGAGATTTAAATGTGTTAAAAAGTCGCTTAGGGTTGGTGGCATGAGAAGAGATGAGAGATTGGTAGTATGTTTGTTTTGCAGTGTCCAAAGCATTGCAATAGGAGAGGTAGCTTGTATGTGAGGAAATCAGTCATATTACGAGATTTGCGCCATTGGCGTTCTACTTTACATGACTGATTTCATAGTTTTCTTGTTGTTTTGGAGTGCCACGGTTGGCATCTAAGCCTACGTGGGGTGTAATGGGTAGCTGGAGTCACTTCATCAAGGGCTGTTTCAAGAGTCTGGTAGAGGTGGGAAACAGCAAAGTTAGGAGAGGTAAATGTAGAAATTAGTGAAAGCTGTTGTTGCAGGGAGGTGGAAAGTTGTGGAAAATAAATAGCATTAGTATTTCTGCGTGTTAGAATAGACTTGCATGATTTCAGTGTCAGTGAGCTTGGGGTAATGGAGGAGAGCGAGAGGGTGATAAAATTATGATCAGAGAGAGGGAAGGGAGTGGTGAAAACAAGGTCAAGGCAGTGGCCTTCCTTGTGAGTAGAGGCATCAGACCACTAGGAGAGGCCAAGAGAGGAGGTTAGAGAGAGGAGTTTAGAAGCATGCAAAGATGGTGGACTGTCAATAGCGATACTGAAGTCACCTAGGATGATAGTGGATGTCAGAGGATAAGAAATGGGGGAGCCAGGCAGAGAAATCTTCCAGAAATTTAGATTTGGGAAGCCCGGGTGGGCGATAGATAGCAGCAACACGCAGAGAGAAAGGGGAAAAAACCCTAATAGAGTGAACTTCAAATGATGTAAATGTGAGCGAAGGAACTGGTGGTAGAACTGAGTATGTGAAGGCCTGTGACAGTAATATATCAACCCCACCTCCTTTACAGTTATTATATGGAGAGATAAAGGTCTAGATACCTCATATAAAGTCTTTGACCCAGGGGGAAATGTCTCCTCGTTTCAGTTGCTGACTTTAAAGTATACATTGACATATAACAACAGGTTTATGTACTTTCAACTCCGACATTTTTTACAGAAACAAATATCGATATGTCGTTTACCCAGTACTACACCAATATTGTCACAAGCAAATACAATGGATTTATTGCTGGTCTATTTGCTCTCACATTCTTATAAACTACAATACTTATATGGACTCTTGTTAAAGAAAATTTCTACAACTCATCCTCAATGGGACATACTAGTAGATAAATGGAAAGCTGACATCCCTACTATCAGAAACCTAGAAGATATCACAGATCTACAAATGGTCACAATGAAATCGTTGACATAAATTTATTACCAGGAAGTTTTATATTCGAACAATGCATAGAGCATGTATTACCTCTTATCGCAGAAAATATATGGTGGCCAATGAGCAAGGTCACTGTCTAAAATGCGGCGTGACAAAGGCGGACTATGCCCATTCCATGTGGGATTGTTATAAGATCAAGACATTTTGGCATAAGGTTTTATAATATGCGTCTGATATGTTCACTGTTTCTTTTTCTTATGATCCGGGGGCTCTCATGGGATTAAATTTCCATTCTTGGCCTATAGAAAACATTGAAAGATGCTCGATTCCCTTACTTATAACCTGGGCTATTTTTGTGCAGGCTCCAGCAGGAACTGAGGCACTTATTCTAGTTCACTCTTTCAGACAAAATATTTCTTAGATGGACAAAACCATGTGCACTGCAGGTGAGGCAGGTGTTACTTGTGCAGAGATAATTAGATTTGGGTGGGGTTTTACACCTGCCTCACCTGCAGTGCACATGGTTTTGTCCATCTAAGAAATATTTTGTCAGAAAGAGTGAACTAGAATAACGTCCTCAGTTCCTGCTAGAGCCTGCACAAAAATAGCCCTGCTTATAACTTTACATACTTTGGCAAGAAAATGTATATTATTACATTGGATAAAAAAGTCTGCTCCACTATTAGGGATGAGTGGAAATATGCCAGACTAGATCCTCAAAATGGGATATACAATTTTTTTTGGAAAAGGCGCCTGTTCGTCAATACTCTTGATGTTGATACTAAACAACATTTTTCAAAAATCTAAGTATTGACAAAGGTAATGTTCACACCTAGGAGAGCTGCTGAGGTCTAAGTGACACTCATTAGATTATGATAAAAATATGGTTTACCCTCGGACACTGATAATGTTACGAATTTTATACTAACGTTTTAATTGAAGCTGGGTCCTAGACTTAAAACCCCTACCGACCCTATACTCCCCGGTGCGTCTTCGTGTATGTTTTATGTTTAGAATATTGTATACATGTGTAATTCATATGTGTATACCCAGTAAAGTTCAACACAGTGCAAGGTTCTATGATATAGCACTAACAGGATTTCAACATCACTTATAATTCTATTACTTTAGAGCTAACAAAAGATGAGGTGTGAAGTATAACATCACGTTTAGTAGATCTTTGTGGTGTTGTTTATTACACCATTTATTTACAATGTGATTATATGCATCCAGGGCTACTCAAAATAAATCAGGGAAACAAATGTAACAACTAAATATAAGGATATCAAGGGAGAATTAGCTTAATCAGGTTGAACTCGATGGACGGAAGCCTTTATTCATCCTTACCTACTATGTATACAATTTATACTATGTATGTATGTATGTATGTATATATATATATATATATATATATATATATATATATATATATATATATATATACTTATTCAACTATCCTGAATGTAAACATAATGCTGTTACGGATATATGCATTGGTGTTGACTTTGATACATTGATACATTATGTAAAATGAAACTTTAATAAAAAGCATTAAAAAAAATTAGAATCAGGGCCTAAATGATCTCTCATTCACATGGGATGAGGTGGAGGTCTACTGTGAGAGACCAAGTAAAAGATGTGAGGTTAGAGGAGTTTAGATGCAGTGGATGTAGAAATTGCCAAATATAATTGAAGGAATGTTAAAAGAGAGGAAGTGAGGAAGCCAGAATGCAAAGTTGTCAAGGAAATTAGAAATAATGCCAGGGGAGTGGTACAAGACAGCTACTCAAAGGTGAAAATGTTGGAAGAGGCGTATAGCATGGACCTGAAATGGGATGGTTCTTGGTATAAGAGTTGGTTGGGGTAGGTAGAGGGTCAACGGACCCCAACAACAACACCATGGCATTCATGGGAGTTATCGATAATTCATTTATTTACTTTATTATACTATATTAACAAAGAATTAGTGAGTGTCCTTCTTACAAGTAAAATCTACAGTAAAATAGAAAAAGGATACATGAAAAAAGTGTCATACTGTATATTGTATATTGGTCCAGAAAAATGTACAGTAAATGGGAAAGTTTACCTTGTACGGGGAATGTCAGACACCACCAAACATATTGATATGGGCCTTTCTAATCATGTTGCCTATTTATAGTAGCTATTACTCTGGATGATAGAGTTGCACGAGAACGAGAGACCCCTTCTCCAGAGATGTCCTAACACACCTAGCCTCCAAACGCCATGCAGTGTGTGACACCAAGATGTGAGAGAGTCATGGAAAGTAATTTGGCACAGTGATTAATCCTTTAAAGTGGCATCTCATTTACACCACAGACTCCGTGAAACCCTGTGGACACCAGGTCATGCCCTTCAGCACACCGGAATGTATTTAAAATATGTACAAAGGGCCTTATTTGTGTAACCTTGCTCCCCTGAGAGTTTGCATGGGGGAGCAATGTTTTTCATCTGCACAAGAGCATTTCTGCATAACATAGAGGTGGGAGAGTACATGGGGTTTAAGAAAAAAAATATGGTTAGATCTGGGAGCCGACCACAGAGAGGTGTATGCCTGGCACACCATGGGCATGGGGAGCATGTTCAGGGCCTTCTTCTGGACAGATTTGGATGAGGACATCAGATGGCACCAGGCAGCCAACTACTGGGTCTGTTGAAAGTGCTGTCAAGCTTAAAACAATAGAAGGATAAAGTTCAAGTGATGCTTATTGCACAACCAAACCCAAGCAACGTCAGGTAGACCAGCTAGTTGAAAATAATAAAAATGCACACACTAGCACCAGTCTTCTTGAAAGTTGGTAACGCTGATAACCCTGTAATAACACAGGTATATACAGTACTCATATCAGATGTAACATAATTATGTATTATATTATACTTACCCTAAACATACGGCAATACTCCGGAATTGTTCTTTATGACCTAAAATCCAGCTATGGCCTGTGAATATTCCACCTATAATGATATTTCCATCTTTTGAATATTTACTTTGAAATAAATATACATTGCTCGGAGACAGCTGACACTTAGGTGCCGGCTTCTGTGCCGCCCATGTGCAGGGTGTGATGCTGAGGACACACAACCAAGTTATGTGGGTGAAGAAAAGGAAATATAATATCGAATGGTAGAAATTAATTTTGCATTTTGTCGTCTTCATTGAATCTCCCCACTGAAAGCTGCATAAATTGTATTAAAAAATTAACACACAGGAAAGTCACAGTGAGCCACTAACAGGTTTATTTACATTCAGTTTGTGTAATAAAACATTGAGCCAGTTTATCAGCACTGCACATGTACCTGCACTGGACCAACCTACAGCCCCATACACACAGGCCCTTGCTGAGCCATATAAATTACTACGGATCACTGAGCACATATTGCTGACACACATGCTATGCACCCAGGGGCGGACTGGCCCTGCTGGGAAATCGGGACTTTTCCCAGTGGGCCAGTCTCCCCCTTGGCTGGGCCGCAGACCATGCTACTACATTGGTTAGCGGCAGCGGCTGCAGCCTCCCTCTCCTGCCCACACCAAATATGGGTGCGGCTGTTACACTGACAGATTTAAAGATGGCCGCTGGAGGGCTGCTGCACATGCGCAGCCGCACGCAGCTCCTACCTCAGTTCAATGCAAAGATGGCCAGATCATCCATCGCAGGTGATGTCACAATGCACTGGCACACCAGCCTGAGCCCACTAAAAGGAGAGAGGCTGCAGCATGGAAAAGCTGAGCGGCGGCGGGCAGACATACTGAAATGGGGGAAGCAGCATAAAAATTTAATATTACTGTCATGTTTTTCTTTTTACGTTCAATTTATATGGAGGTGGAAGAGGGTCTCTTCATAGGTGTAAGTGCATGTAGGTTGCTGCCTGGGATGGAGTTTTGTGCCTCCCCCTTAAGTATATATATATTCAACGAACTTCCGGTTGCGGCATGGAGGAGTGAGCAGCGTCTCCTCAGAGCTCCGCCGCCAACCAAGCCCTGACCCGATACCACCCTGACGACTAAGCCCAGAACTCGCTCCCGCTCTCCTCGGGGACCGGAGGCAACAATGGACCGCTTTCTGAAGCCGCAGCCTACAGGGAAGCAGCCCCCCGTTCCACAGCCACAGTGCCAGGATAAAAGACGGGCTGAGCAGAACATGGCGGCGTCTGGAGACAACGCCCAGCGGACTCCGGTGTCGAAGAAACCCATAACGGAGACTTCAATAAAACACCCAGGTACCCCAGACACTTTGGGCATAACGGGAGCTAACGCATTTAGCCAAGGGGAGCTAGTTACTGTCATACAGGCTTCTATGGCCCCATTATTACAAGAAGCCGTCTCGGACATTTCAGATCAGAATAACCGCTTGTCTGCCACACTGTCTGAAGCTGAGGAACAGATAAGCGTGAATATGGATGATATCCAGGGGCTAAAAAATTCTGTTAAGACACTTACAACAGAGAATAAACAGATGGTGGAGAGATTGGAGAATATAGAAAACAGGACAAGACGGAATAATATTCATATTACTGGCATCCCTGAAAGTGTAAAAGGCCCACAGCTAGAAGATTTCTTCCGTTCCACCATACTAAAGTTGCTGCAACTTGAGGCAATTAGAGCTGAAGTGGTAGTGGAGAGGATCCATTGAATGGGATCTATTAGTATGCTAACACCTGCGAGGCCAAGAGTGGTAATCCTAAGGATTTTAAATTATGTACACAAACAAACAGTATGGGCAGCGTCCAGGAAAATAAATCCTTTGAAATGGGAAGGTCATATCATCAGGATTTTCCAGGACTTTTCCAGTGATGTTACTAAAGCCAGGAGAGCATTTACTCTGCTATGTTCAGCTATGATAAAGTCTAATTGTCGCTTTTACATGCTCTTCCCAGCTAAATTTAGGATCATGACTGATACTGGGCATCAAGATTTTACAGACGCTGACTCTGCTAAATTATTTCTTGTGAAACATCGCCTAATTGATCGCCAAGAAGATATCTCGGATCCACCTGCTAAGAAACCAGGGTGAATAACTACTATCAGTGATGACTAAGCTGGACTGCTTATTTGGTTCACCTTAGGGCATTTAATAGCCAAGTCCTTGTTTCATTTGAGTTATACTTACACTAAACGGTTGGAGTGAGTTAGGTTATCTATATCAGTGTTTATGTTTGAAAATATGTCGTCAGAGGTTTTGATATAAATCCTAAATAATTGTAACCCTGGGCTGGAAGGCGGTTTTGCCTTGCCGTTATTTTTATTTTCCTTTTTTTTATATATATATATATATATATATATATATATATATATATATATATATATATATATATATATATATATATATATATATATATATAGTATTATTTTTCGATATAGCCGGTACTCGCACTCAAATAAATCATCTGCTTCAGGTGCCTTCAATTTACTTGTTTTTTCACAAGCAATAGTATAGGTAATGTACAGCGGCACTCAGAAGACTGTAATTAATCAGGTAATAAATACAACAGACTCAATGGAGCTTTCAGCCAACGTTTCGGGAAGCTAATCCCTTTATCAAGACATAAAAGCAAAAGACAAAAGTACTTACATATATAGAAGAACATGTGCAAACAACACCCAGTGCACCCATCCTGATGCCAGCTCCCCGGCGGAGACCCGATGACGTCACTGATGCGACCCAGCACCGACGCATCCAGCGTCTCCAGGGGGCGTGGTAATCACCCTGTGAACCATCACCTTGGTGATGAAACAAATAAACAAACATGAGGTACAAATACTGCGGAGGTTATACAATATAAAGATGCAATGAATAAGCGCAGTCACAAAGGAGTGGGTATGTCCTGATTTGCTTTCATTGCACATACCCGCTCCTTTGTGACTGCGCTTATTCATTGCATCTTTATATTGTATAACCTCCGCAGTATTTGTACCTCATGTTTGTTTATTTGTTTCATCACCTAGGTGATGGTTCACAGGGTGATTACCACGCCCCCTGGAGACGCTGGATGCGTCGGTGCTGGGTCGCATAAGTGACGTCATCGGGTCTCCGCCGGGGAGCTGGCATCAGGATGGGTGCACTGGGTGTTGTTTGCACATGTTCTTCTATGTATGTAAGTACTTTTGTCTTTTGCTTTTATGTCTTGATAAAGGGATTAGCTTCCCGAAACGTTGGCTGAAAGCTCCATTGAGTCTGTTGTATTTATTACCTGATTAATTACAGTCTTCTGAGTGCCGCTGGACATTATTACCTATATATAGTATTATATATTTTTTTCTCTTTCTCCCTTGAGGAGGAAAGTATATATATATATATATATTTGTTTATTTCCTTTATACTCTATGGTGTAACTGGTAGATTGCAACATAGGAGTGATACGGAAGTCCTAGATAGGGTTTAGGTCAAAGGTTAGATGCATTTGGAGTAGTTAGGATGTTTAGATGTGTAGATGTCTTTGTCTTTGCATGTTATATGTTTTCCCTATTGTGTCTTCCCTTTTTACCTCTTGCTTGCAAGACAGTGATACATTCTGTGTTGGGGCCTAATGTCAGTTAATATTGGATCATTGAATATCCGAGGCATCCACACACCAGCGAAGAGACGCAAATTACTGATTTATTTGAATAAACAAGGAGTTGATATAATATGCCTCCAAGAGACGCATTTGTTAGCAGATGAAGTAAAAAAACGTAAAATGCTGAATTGGGTAGTATTTGGGTCAGCACATTATAATTCAAAATCTAGAGGTGTAGTTACATTAGCAAAGCGCTCTCTAGGGGTGCAGGTAGAAACGTCTACTCCAGATAAAAATGGGCGCTATATAATAAACAAGATAGAATTGGATGGAAATATATTCCATATACAGTATGTGCCTATGCACATCCTTGCTGGCGGGTCGCCAGAACGTACGTGCTGGCGACCCGCCAGCAGCCTCGCCAGCGAGGAGACTGAGACGCGCGTGCGTCTCACGCGCACGCGCGTCTCAGTCTCCGTCGCTAGCGTGGCGGAAACCCTGTCCGTCTCCGCCTCAGGGAGACGGACGGGGTTAGGGGGGGGTTAGGGGGGATGCGGGCAGGCGGCGGGGACCCCGGGTTACCGCCGGCAAGCCGGCGGGGACCCGGGGAAACGTATGGAAGCGCCGTCGGAAGGGGGCGCGTGCGCCTCTCGTGCGCGCGCGTCCCCTTCTCACGATCGCCATGGCGCTGGCGGGGGATGGCGGCTGGCGACGCCAGCGCCATCCCCTGCCAAGATGGGAACAGACCCATCTGTATGTAACGTATATGCCCCCACCCAGTATAATAAAGAATTTTTTATCGGCTTATTAGCCATTCTTCATACCTTAGACCCAACCACTTTGGTCATATGTGGAGATTTCAATCAGTTAGCCTCTCAATTTTTAGATAGGACGCCTCTACCTAAAAATCTGGTAAATCTTCCAAAAATCGGTATACCATATTTTATCAAATAGAAAAGAATTGGGTCCCTCTTCTTGCTAAAAAATGGCAAGGGAGGAGTCCCCTAGGGGCGCTAGGTGTGACCTGCTTCACTCCAAAGCAGCTGCAATACAATCAGGTCTGTCAAACCTGAGGATATAGACAATAAAGGAACACAAATTTTGCAGCGCTGAAGAAAATAAAAATGTTAATAAAAACCAATTGGCAGTTGGATTGACTTCACAAATTTATGTTAAAATATAAAAGATAGGCACAATTTAATAGGCCACATGGCCACACATATACATATAATATTCAAAATATAAAAGCATGGGTGTGTACACCATCGGGTCTCCTGGGACGAGCCAGATGGTGTAGCACAGGGCGCTTTGCCCAACAACACACGCAGGGAGTTTTGGGACTCACTTCCTTACCCAAAAATCTCAGTAGAAGCTGGACGTATACTAGAAGCGCCAATTAGTACAGAGGAGGTTTCTTTGGTAATTAAGAAATTAAAATTGGCTAAGGCCCCCGGTCCCGATGGCTACGACAATGAATTTTATAAATTAATGGAACCTTTCATTGTAAAACCATTAACAGACTGTTTTAACCATATGTGGACCCAGGGGGATCTACCATTATATTTTTCTGATGCGATAATTAAAGTGTTACCTAAGGCGGGTAGAGATTTAAGTTTAGCTGGATCATACCGCCCAATCTCTCTGCTAAATGCGGATTATAAAATCCTTACATAAGTTTTAGCAGAGAGATTGAAATTGATTATCCCTTCTGTGATACATAAAGACCAGATGGGATTTATCTCTGGTCGACATTCCACTATGAATGTTAGACGAGTTCTAGCTGCTATTCAACACGCAAACAGTCTGGTGGACCGGTCCGGGGCGCCGCATATGGTTTTAACAGTCGATGCAGAAAAGGCTTTTAATTTGGTCTTATGGCCCCATCTGTTTGCTACTATGGCGCATATGGGCTTCCCCACTAAATTTATATCTATAATTGAGACGATCTATACGGCCCCTAAATCTGCAATTTTCTGCAACGGGCTGCTATCGCAGTATTTCCAGTTAGGACGCGGCACGCGGCAAGGTTGCCCTTTATCGCCGATGCTTTTTGCCATTGCGATAGAGCCAATGGCAATAGCTATTAGATTATCCCCCCTTATCCATGGTATTAAGATTAACTCCGTAGAATTAAAAGTCGCATTATTTGCTGACGATACTTTGATTTTTCTCTCAAAGCCCTCGCAGTCTATACCAGCATTGCTGCACTTGATTGGCTCGTTCGGGGAGACCTCGGGATATAAAATTAATCTGACTAAATCAGAGATAATGCTATTGGGGGGCTGTGTTCCGTCTTCTCTCCAACGGCTGAATATTCCATTTACCTTCACAGATTCTCATTTCAAATATTTGGGCATCCAAATAAGTGCAGATTTATCTAAATTATATAAATAAAATTTTTCGCAAGTTATCAATGCTATTGAGATGAAGCTAACTGCCTGGCAGGAATTGCCAGTCTCCCTTCTTGGTAGACTGGCAATTGTCAAATCAGTTGTCGTCCCTAAGATCCTATACCCTATGCAAATGTTACCTATAAGGCTGTCATTGGGGGATGTCTCTCGCCTTGAATCTATATTTGTAAAATTTATATGGCAGGGAAAGCGTCCCAGAATTGCTAAGGTGAAGATGCAATCCCCTAGAGAAGAGGGGGGCTTTGGGCTTCCTAATGGGAAAGCTTACTCCATGGCCATTTTTTTTCGATTTGTATCCGACCGGCTGCTCAACAAAGCTACATATACTGACCCTGATTTGGACTCTGCTGTCTTTCATCCTTTTGCCCCGGGAGCATTAATTCAATCAAAGTCCTCGGTGATTCCACAACATATTAGAACTAATATTCTTTTTCAGGATACTTATGCCATGTGGTTAGCAACAAATAAAAAGTGTTCTAGAAACCCATATATATCACGGTTCTTGCCTTTGTGGGGGAATCCCTCTTTTGTACCCTCTATGACAGGTAAAGTGGGAAACTTATGGAAAGTTAGAGGCTTAGATTTATCATCTAAAGTATTTGACCCAGGTGGACAATTGTACACTTTTTCACACCTGTCACAGGCATACAGTCTTCCTCGCTCACACTTATTTTTTTACTTACAAGTTCGTCATTTTCTCATGTCTGTTAAGGCCCCTTGCTTAAAACCGCTATTCCCCTTGCCTTTGTCACAGGTTACCTCTATAGATCTGTTACTTGAATATGTAATAAACAGGGACTTTAAGCTTAAAAATTTATATGGATTATTGACCAAAGGCAAGTCTGCCCATAATTTACAATGGCAGGGGTTATTACATAAATAGGAACGGGATATCCCTAGTATTGCTCAAATGGAGGATATTACAGGTTTACAGATACAGTCACTGAGGGCCTTAAAATCAGCTTATCTACAAGAGGTGTACATGCGCACTGTTCATAGGGCATACATAACTCCACACCGGCGCAAGTTTATGGTAAAGGAAGAATTGGGAAATTGTATCAAGTGTGGAGCAAGAACTGCTAACTTTGAGCATTGTATGTGGTCTTTCGGTAAAGTTAGAAGATTTTGGTGGAAGGTGTTGAATTTTTTATTTTAGATTCTTCAAGTTAAGTTTACTATGGATCCTTTGGCTCTGATGGGCCTATCATTTAAAAGTTGGTCAATAACTAATCTAGATAAGTACAAAACGTCATTGCTAATTGTTATCCTGGCAACTGCAAAAAAATGTATATTAATCTATTGGACCAAAAAGGCGGCCCCACGTTTGGAGTCGCTTAAATTGAAACTCACGCAAATCCTATATTTCAAAAAAAGATATGCGAAATTGGATCCACCTAATGGTTTTGTTAATTTCTCGAAAAAGTGGTCAGCATACATTAATACTATGGAAGAGGAAAATAAAGCACATGTTATGTCAATGTTTGAAATGGGCTGAGAGAGGAGCCTTAATGATTGTGATATGCTATATCTGAGCACAAATATACTAAATAAAAAATAAAAAAATCCCTATTTGTATTGGTGAGTGATGCAGATTCCCTTCTCAATATCTTTGTTGGTATTATAATATCTGATGTAGAAACTGATAATGGCCTGTCTTATTATAGAAAAATACAGCTGTTTTAATATTATGTTACTTAAAACGCAATGAAAAGCAAGAGTCGTAAGTTCTACCCTCCCTCCCTTTCCCCCTTCCCTCCCCTTGTAACCCCCACCTGTCTTAGTCAAGTGTCTTAGGCCCTTATTCTGGTTGGTGCGGCCAGAGCCGCACACGGTGCTCTGGCCGCACAAACCAATCCCCGCCCACGAGACGGATCGCCACGGCCGTCCGTACACGGACGGCTGGCGATCCGCATAAAAATGGTGGAGGCGTACGCCTCCACCATGGTGGGAGCTGCCCCCTGCATTCGATGGTCGTCGACCATCGAAGGCAGGTCCGCACGCCCCAGCAGCTCCCGCAAGCTGAGACCACACGGACAATCGTCCGTGTGCTAGCTTGTATGGGGGCTGAGAGCTGACATCCGGCGACGTCAGCTTTCCGCCCCCATGAGTTGCGTCATACCCTCATTACCATGCATACGCCCCGCGTTTGCATGGGAACGCCCATGAAACGCGGGGCGTACACATAGGGAAATGAGGGTATGAAGCCCCTCACGCCCCTATACGCCCCCTTTGCGGCGGACGAAATACGTCTGCGGCGAAGGGGGCTGCACATGCGCAGATTGACCTCTGCGCATGTGCAGAATAAAAACATCGGCGGTACGGCCGCACGCGGGCCGTACCGTCCGAATTAGAATAAGGGCCTTAGTTTGGTGTATGTTGATGTCTAAGTCTCTGTCTTTATTATAAAGCTTGTATTATCATGAGCATTCTTATGAGCCGATAAGTAAATTCATTGTTCTCCTGTCGAGTGTTATGAATCAGATCCTTGATAGATTGTCTTACTACTCTTCTTTTTGACGCAATGGACAAGTGAAGGACATCGAAATACCTCAATATGTGATTACAACTTATGTCTTTATTCATCTATTGACTGAATGAGGTTTCCACATTCCATGGGATTATATTTGCATATGTAATATCTGAATGCTCAGTACTGGACATACTCATGTTCTATGTTATATGTGTAACTTTTCGTTCTGTATTTGAAAGAAAATGTTTGAATAAAAAAGAATAAAAAAAAAAAAAGGATATATATATATTTAATGCTCACATACATAGAGGTTTAAAACAATATGCTTGCCAGCATGGGTCAGAACCAGGCAGAGATCTGTGCTGAGGGACCACAATGGAACATATGCAGTCGGAGAACAGCCCGCGTACAACCGCGCCCAATGCGTTTCGTCGCAAGCCTCTCGATATGGCCACAACGAAATGCGTGGCCATACAGGGAGGCTTGAGTGACGGCTACTATCTGGGCAGACTGAGACGAGTAGACGGGTGAACTGACGGTTTCTATCCACACTGCAGCGGTTGGACGCGGGCCATTCGACTGCATATGTTCCATTGTGGTCCCGCAGTACTGACCTCTGCCTGGTTCTGACCCATGCTGGCAAGCATATTGTTTTAAATGTATGTGAGCATTGAATACCAGTAAAAGTATTCATTTGGCTCATTTTGCGCTCATTTTGCGCTCTTTTTCTACCTTTTGTTTCATATATATATATATATATATATATATATATATATATATGTGATGCAGTTATAATCCCGGTGGTCGGTATCCTGGCGTTCAAAATCCTGATGCCGGAATCCCAACCACCGTAATCCCGACACTTATTCCCTCTGTGGGTATCCAGGACACCCATAGAGGGAGAATAAATGAGTGTGCCGAGCGCAGCGAGGGACCGGGCCCACTGCATGGCGAGCGCAGCAAGCTTGCAAGGGGGGGTGTCCACGTCCCCCCATGTCGGGATTTCGGCGCTCTGGGTTCCGGTGTCGGGATTTTGAACGCTGGGATTCCGACCGCCGCGATTTAGAGATTTAGAACCACTCCCAAATATATATATATATATATATATATATATGCGTCCAGACGGCGGCACTCACCAACAATAATTTCTCACAGAGGCAGTTTGTCGTTTATCAACATTTCGAACCTTTTAATGACGGTTCTTCATCAGGATACAAATACAGAATGCATACATAACAATATTTATACATACCCCAATCAACCCTACACCAATCACCAGCATTTGATTTTGGCGCCATTCAGCCGTCCACGGGCGTCAGCGTGACCCGCGCACCAATTGCACCGTTATTAAAAGGTTTGAAACGTTGATAAACGACAAACTGCCTCCGTGAGAAATTATTGTTGGCGAGTGCCACCGTCTGGACGCATCTTTTAACCCCTTGAAGGTATTGGATGGCACCCCCTTTTCTGTGAGCTGTTGAGGAAGTGCTGCTCAATCTGGAACTATATATATATATATATATATAGAGAGAGAGAGAGAGAGAGAGAGAGAGAGAGAGAGAGAGAGAGAGAGAGAGAGAGAGAGAGAGAGAGAGAGAGAGAGAGAGAGAGAGAGAGAGAGAGAGAGAAATGTGTGGTTCAGAGTGCGCTACCAGAAATTAATCCACAATTTGTAAAAAAGGTAATAAAATTTAATGACACAACGCCAACACTGGGCAACATATAATACATAAAAACTTTTTACAGCGTGTATTTGTCAATTTCTTCGATTTGCTTACTTCTGTGATGAAACATAGGCCACTTTGGGGCCTTTGTTTCATCACAGAAGTAACGCAGGGCCTGTCTAACAGGGGTCTAAACTTCAGGGCCTGTCTAACAGGGGACCTTCAGAGGTGCCGCAGCCCTATAGGTGTGCGCGGTTGGGGTCCCTGTTTTTTCTTTATATATATATATAATATATACACAGTATGCTCCAATGCATATATATATATATATATATATATATATATATATGGTTTATCAAGGCGCCCATCGCATCATATACCATAACACTGCATATGGTATACGATGCGATGCGACGCGATATTGTACAATAAAATATTGCATCGCATCCTATGCCATCCAATGGCATACGATGCGATGGTATACGATTTTTTAATTGTACAACCACCCTGATGGGTCTTTACAATATTAAATGCCCCCCCATTGTCAACGCCACCCCCAGTATCAACGCCAACCTCAAGCATGGTGAGCGCCGCGAACGGTGGCGGTACGCATCCTCCGACCTTTTCAAACCCCCACTATCCACGTCGGTGTGGAGTTAATTCTATGGGGGAAATTTACCAAAATGGATTCGTAGAAAAAAGGTGTATTCGTAGGCAGAAATACACCTTTTTTTTTACGAATTTGTATTTTCGGGATTTACAATCCCGAAAATACAACAATTCGTATTCCTAAAGATGGAACATTCGTATTTGTATTTACAAATACGAATGTCTACACCATCGATAGGATACGACAGAAATCACCATTCAAAAAAATGGTGATTCCTGATTTACTAAGCAGCCGTACTGATAATACGGCTGCTAAGTGGTGTAAAACACCCACGCAAATACGACAGGAAAATACACCTTGCTTTCCCTGTCGTATTTGCTTTAAGCCTGCACGGATCAGTCAGATCCGTGCAGGCTTCAGTGTAAAAAAATAGAAAAATTAAATAAATAAAAAAAAAAATCGGCGTGGGGTCCCCCCCACAGCCAAAACCAGCACCAGGCTGACGGAGCCTGGAGCCGTTAATTAAAAATCAGGGAACCTGACAAATAGGGGTTCCCCGATTTTTAACAACCAGCCCCAGGCTCCTGCTCTGGGGCTGGTTCCCAAAATACGGGGGGACAAAATGACTAGGGGTCCCCCGTATTTTAAGAACCAGCCCCAGGCACAACCAGCCAGCAGGGTAATGCCACAGCCGGGGGGAGACTTTTTATACAAGTCCCCCCCGGCCAAAGCATTAACCCTACCGACCAGTCAGCCTGGCCAGGGGCCCTGGGGGAGTGTGTACCCCCCAATGAAGGGGTCCCCCCCCTCCAGGACTTACCTGACCAGGCTGAAGCCTGGTGCTGTCCCCGATGCCCCTGGGCGGTGGGCATCGGGCTGATTCAAGTGTAAAAAAAAGATGAAACTATTGTTTTTTACTGTGGCACTACAAGTGCCAGCAAGCTGGGACTTGGAGAACCACAAGTCCCAGCCTGCTGGGCATTAAAGGGTCCGCTGGCACTTGTAGTTCCACAGTTAAAAAAATAGTACAATAAACACACACTGACACAATGAAAATAAAAGTTTAATACATACATTACATACATACTGATACTTACCTTTCTTGATCCCGTAGGTAGCCCTGGTCCTGATGTCCTGTGTCGTCCTCCAGGTCCATGTCGGCGGTCCGTGTCGTCCTCCAGGTCCATGTCGGCGGTCCGTGTCGTCCTCCAGGTCCATGGCGGTGTCCAGGTCCGAAGAAATCCATGTTAGAGCTGTGGAAGAAAATCCTACTCACCTGGTCCTGTGCTGAAGAAGTCTTCTCTTGGTCCGCCGTAATCCAGGTAATGTTCAAGCTGTCGCCGGTCCCCGCACTGTCCGCATCGCAGACCAATCTGGCCTAGCGGCCAATCAGGAGCCGACTTTCTTGGCTCCTTAATGGCCGCTAGGCGGCCAATAGAATTCATTCTGAGGAGAGGCGCAGAGTATGAAATATCTCAGCATCTCTCCTCAGTGCGATGCGGAGACTGCGGAGACCGGCGACAGCTTGAACATTACCTGGATTATGGCGGACCAAGAGAAGACTTCTTCAGCACAGGACCAGGTGAGTAGGATTTCCTTCCACAGCTCCAACATGGATTTCTTCGGAACCGGACACTGCCATGGACCTGGAGGACGACACGGATCGCCGACATGGACCTGGAGGATGACACGGACCGCCGACATGGACCTGGAGGACGACACAGGACATCAGGACCAGGGCTACCTACGGGATCAAGAAAGGTAAGTATCAGTATGTATGTAATGTATGTATTAAACTTTTATTTTCATTGTGTCAGTGTGTGTTTATTGTACTATTTTTTTAACTGTGGAACTACAAGTGCCAGCGGGCCCTTTAATGCCCAGCAGGCTGGGACTTGTGGTTCTCCAAGTCCCAGCTTGCTGGGGAGGCTTGCTGGCACTTGTAGTGCCACAGTAAAAAACAATAGTTTCATCTTTTTTTTACACTTGAATCAGCCCGATGCCCAACCCCCCTCCCCTGTCCCCATTATCTACTGCATCGGGGACAGTACCAGGCTTCAGCCTGGTCAGGTAAGTCCTGGAGGGGGACACCCCTTCATTGGGGGGGTCCCCACTCCCCCATGGCCCCTGGCCAGGCTGACTGGTCGGTAGGGATGAATGCTTTGGCCGGGGGGACTTGTATAAAAAGTCTCCCCCCCTGGCTGTGGCATTACCCTGCTGGCTGGTTTTGCCTGGGGCTGGTTCTTAAAATACGGGGGACCCCTAGTCATTTTGTCCCCCATATTTTGGGAACCAGCCCCAGAGCAGGAGCCTGGGGCTGGTTGTTAAAAATCGGGGAACCCCTATTTGTCGGGTTCCTTGATTTTTAATTACCGGCTCTAGGCTCCGTCAGCCTGCTGCTGGTTTCGGCTGTGGGGGGGACCCTACGCCGATTTTTTTTTCTATTTATTTTTACACATTGCAGCCTGCACGGATCTGACTGATCCGTGCAGACTGCTAGAAATAATTCGTATTAGCAGCCATATATACGGCCGCTAATACGGATGGTTACACCATCGGAGGGTTACAAAGCAGTCGTATCTGACTGCTTTGTCATTTCCCCTCAGGAACACGACTTTGCATACAACTAAAACAGTCTTATGCAGTCGTAGGGGAAATACTAATACGAAAAACTAGGTTTTTCATATTGGTAAATGTCCCCCTATATAGTGTGGCGAGCGCAGGGAGCCACCGAGCCCGAAGCATGGCGAGCGGATGCTTAATACATGTAAAGTAATACGCGTCCCCTCACGGGGCTCGCTGCGCTCGCCACACTATCTAATATCAACTCCACGCCGACGTGGATAGTGGGGGTATGAAAAGGTCCGAGGACGAGTAACGCCGCCCCTTGCGGGCTCGCTGCGCTCGCCACGCTTCGGGATGGCATTGATATATATATATATGTATTAATGTAAATTGTTTTCTGTTTGGGCCAATGTTTGTTTGCTTTTACTTTGGGGGCCAGTGTGTTTATTCATGTGGGTGCATATGTTTTTATTTTCTTTGGGATTTTTTCCCCCTATAGGAGGTCAGTATGTTTGTTACCTGTTGGGGGTCAAGTTTTTTTTTTCCTGTGGGGTCAATGCTTTTTATTTATTTCTGTGGGGCTAATGTAATGGGGTTCATACAGAGAAGTTGAGGTGCAAGCACCAACAAATGTATTATGTATGTGTTATGCTTTCCTTGGGGTTACAGGGAGTCAGCTATTCACAGTATAGGCGCGTTATCGGAGTGGTTACGGTACAACTGTAAGACCACACTTAGGTCGACAGCCATGAGGTGGACCACGGAAGGTCGACATGGGCCAAGGTCAACAGGGTTAAATGTCGACATGGGTCAATGTCGACACGACTTAAGGTCGACGTGGGAGAAGGTCGACGTGGTTCTAGGTCGACAGTCATTCGGTCGACATGAGTTTTTCACTGTTTTTTTACTCGAATGTCGACATAGTCGACATGGACACAATTGTGTCGCTCGCAATGCTTCGGGCACGGTGCCTCGCTATGCTCGGCACACTATTTTATTCTCCCACCATGCTCTAGTGGATAGTAGGGCATGAAATACCGCCTGTCGGCACATGTTGGCTCAAAAAACAGTGAAAAACTCATGTCGACCTAATGACTGTCGAACTAAACCCATGTCAACATTGGCCCATGTCGACCTTAAGTCAAGTCGACCTTGACCCATGTCGACCTTTAACCCTGTTGACCTTGGCCCATTCCGACCTTCCGTGGTCGACCTAATGACTGTCGACCTAAGCGTAGTCTAATAGATGACCGTTTCCCATCGGAGTGATATGGGCGAGTTGCTAAAAGTGTTTGCGTACAAAGAAGCTGCTTGCTTGATTTTGAAGGATGATCTGCGCCTAGGTTAGGGCTGATGAAAGCTTCAATAATGCATCCAATGGTGGCAGCATAACAGCATTAGCATAAAGTGGCAAATGCAACTGCATAAAAAAACACAAAGAAGGCCGAAACTGCATGCAACGCTGAATCAGAGTCTATAAGAAGGGATCCTCCCCCTCTGACAGACTCCTCCCCCTCAACAGACCCCACCCCCAGGGCTGCTTCCATAAGAACACTGGCGATCTAACTACATTTGTTCTGCATACAGTACAAATGTAGTCAGGCAATAGCGACGCACTGGACCTCGCATCGCTGTGGCTTGGGAGCATACACATGATGGGGCATACATTGTGCATAGAGTGTACTATAAATACAATGTTACCCATAAAAGTTCATAAATAGCAGTGGCGGCTCCTACCTCTTTCAGGGAGGAGTGCCGCCTCTGGCCGCAGGCACCCTCCCCCGTCACCACCACCACTGCCTTTATTTTCCATCCCCGGTGCCTGTCCTATGATTGCAGGCCCCGGGACTTTCGCATGCGCAGTACAAACATATATACTACGCATATGGCCATTTTCTATGGGCTTCTTCGGCAGCACGAAGTAATCATGGTCCCGGCACCATAGAAGTAATCATGGTCCCGGCGCCTGTACAATATAAGTTACAGGCACCGGGACCAGCGCGTGCGCAGTACTGATATAGGTACTGCATATGCGCATTTGGCGTTTTTGCCCGGCAGCCTGCAGCAAGGCATCCCGGAGGGAGGGAACACCTTCCAATGAGACTGCCTTGGTGACTGGCAGGTCAGACTTCCAATAGGAAGTCATTGCCAGTCACGGTGAAGCCAGTGCAGTCTCACAGACTGCATCTGGCTTCACTACTGTGGCGGATTTTCCCTGGGACTACTGAAAAATAGCAAAACACGGGGGGGGGGGGGGAATTATCTTTGAGTCAATGTCATTAGTACTTGTGTATGAATGACATCGCCTGTCATCGTTTGTAATTTCCTTTTTTTTTTTTTCGGTTGCAAAACCCAAATTTACTAAGCTCTAGAAGTGGTGCCATTCATATGTTCTGGTGTGGAATTTGTATGGGTTTGTATTTTTACATGCGTATTCTTCTTTGTATTGGTCTTCAAAATACGTACTTATTTATTGTAAAATACGGCCAATGTGTTTGCATTTTGTTTTCTCATTTGTGATTGGGTGAAATTTCCAAACATGGGAGTGACTTCTCACAGTACGTAGCCCCCAACATGCCCCAGCTCCTTGCGGGTTTAGTTAGGAGTGGAGAGGTGTGGTGAGGTGCTGGAGGTTGGATAGTGGTTTTGGGGAGAGTTTCTGAGTGGTTCTGTGTTGTGTAAAGGCCCATACACACTGGGCGATATTTAGCCGATAGTGTGTACGGCCAGCGATGAGCTGTGAGCGCTGATGCGTGTTCCCGAATCATCGCTAGTGGCCGCCACTCATCTGCTGCCATTGGCGGATTCAGGGGGGGGGGGCACCTGGGCACGTGCCCCCCCTGTCATTTCATTTTGTAGCTGAGAACCCGGGCTTTCCATAGAGCCCAGCCCCGTGTCTCTAGCCCCCGGGAACCGGAGATATCACCTGGCAAAGCTGAAATGTTTTTCCCCATAGGATAATATGGGACCCGTTAATGCCAACCCCCACCCGGCAAATTTGCTATGATATAATGGGTATGAAGGCACGTATTTGTATCCATTTCATGTGAAATACGAATGGAAATTTTTGTTTTTCTAATTTACTAACAGCAGAATCCGTACGAATTGTCGTTTGAAATATGTACGTATTTTGGTTGTAAACCAGTGGAATGTGTAAAAAAATATGAATTTCAAATACGCCATAAGTTTTTTTTGTTTTTTAAACATGTATCAATAGTAAGGCACTCGGTCTAATTGCAGTGGTTATCCTGCAGCAGTTAAAAAAAAGGATTGCTCGACCATTTAGTAGCATAAAGACAAAATTATTTTTCAATTAATTATGCACATTTATTTATGTATATGAAACATTTTCACTGGTCAGTGTCCATAAAAACACAATTTACTTGGAAAAATAAACATAAAAAAATAATAATGATAATAAAAAAATATTTTAGACAAACACACACAAAAAAAAGAAATTGTTAGTTGCAGATATAGATGGATTAATTCTGCTGTTTTAAATCGGTCACAGTAATTAGTCCGTTTGGTTTGAGATTCGTGGTCTCCTTGTTCTGATTAATTCATTTTTAACAGGTGAGTTCTCCTTTAAGTTGTTAATAGATAATATAGTCCTTTACTGAGTAAAGCAAAAATATTAATTAAATTACTGTCTGGCCAGACATTTGTATGAAATACCTTTAATTGTTCACTTAGCCATCTCTAACAGCTGCTGGTGCTTATCCTAAATCCAATATGAACGCAGCTTTTTCTAAAGGACTTTTGCTGCTTGAACACGAAGGTGATCAGAGCAATATGGTGCAGTTTAGAATTTTGATTGATGCTTTTCCCCACCAGTGTTAGCTCTCAGCAGCTTCCTCAGAACCAATGGAGAGCTAACACAGGCGGGGAAATGCATCAACCAAAATTCTAAACTGCACCATCTTGCTTTGATCACCTTCTTGTTCAAGCAGCAAAGCCAACTAAATCAGGACAAGGAGACCACTAATCACTAACCTAGTGACTAGTTACTGTGACATGTTTTAAACAGCAGAATTAATCCATCTCTACATGCAACTAACACTTTATGTACTTTTGAGTGTTGTTTGTCTATGGATGCCATGGAAAGCCGTCCACCTCATCTGCTGGTAATAGCAGCAGACAGGGGCAGATCCAGGATAAAATTACAGGGGGGGAACCATGATTAAAGAGGGTTTGGGTGGGGGAGGGGCAGTGTTAGTGGTGCCAGTGTACATGCTAAGAGAGCGGCAGAGAGAGGGAGGGAATTGGATTAAAAATAGGCCATGGCATTTAAAGTATGCAGGCCCACCATGGCGACAAAAGTGAAGCAAAAGGGGCCACACCCCGAAGGAAAAGGCGGTGTGGCCACTCAACAGGGGGCGTGTCCTTGAGTGTAGTGTGCCACACCATATACAACTTCTATACATTATGCAACAAAATACTAGACCCCATTATACTTGCCAAATGGATTGAGCCAAAATTCAAATAATGCCACAAGGATTGAGACAAAATTAAAAATGTGAGGGGGAGAGAAAACCAACCCCCCCCCCCCCCCCCCTTATCCACTTATCTCATTTAACCGGCTATATATCTTTGGAACCAATTGATCCATTTACATATTGAAGAACTTTTGAGTGGGCTTTGAATGATTTTGGTCCAGTGAAACTGGAACATTTGGTTCCAGAGTAATCTGCCCTCAAAGCACATGGACAGCCATGAAATTACATTTCAAAAATAAAAAAATCGGTTTACACGCAGACTAGAAGCTTCTGTGATGCCAGGGGGTGAACTGGTAGCCCTCGGAACTGGGAGGGGGTCGGAATTGACGGGTCCCATATTATCCTATGGGGAAAAAACGTTACAGCTTTGCCATGCAATATCTCCGGTTCCCAGGGGGCTAGAGACACGAGGCTGGGCTCATTGGAAAGCTCTAGTCCTCAGCTATAAAATGGCAGGGGGCACGTGCCCGGGTGCCCCCCCCCCCCCCCTGAATCCGCCACTGATTGCGATATGTAGTAAAACCCATCATCCTGGATGGGAGATGGGTTACACCACCTGAAAGATGTGGTTGCCAGATGGAGAGTTGATCACCAATGGCTGCTTGGTATGTGTGTGTTGTCTATGTTATACTTGATTGTTTTTTAGTGCCACCACCATTTAAAATCTCAATTAATATAGTCAATTTTCTCAATCTATATAATAAGTTGAAGAGACTGTTTGTGTGTGTGTGTGTGTGTGTGTCGTATTGCAGACACACCTTTGCACTCGGAGCCACCAAATTCGGCAACAAGGTACCTCTGGACCCGGTGGTGTGCACCTAGAAGCCGTTTTTGGGAAATTTCACTTTAGAAATTTAACAAATACCAAGGTTTAATTTGCCTAGGATATAGATGGCAGAGTAACACCTGATTTCATTGCTTTCATTGAGTAGGAATGATACATTCTAACATTATCGTGAAGGCTTTAAACAACTAGGAATAATTGGGGATATACATTTACCACATATCACACACACACACGTACACATTGTACACACACACAAACACAGAACACCACATTCGCACATATATAGCACATAACACACACATACTGTATATACGTAGCGCACCTCACACACTTACACATTGGACAGATACACACAACAGAACACGCACACAAACACACATAACGCACCACATGCAGTACAATACAAACCCACATACACTACAACACACCCACAAACAGTACAACAAACACACAGAACACACACACACTTAAACATTGGCATGATACACACAGAATACTACTCACACATATATATGTAGCATACCTTACACACTTACACATTGGACAGATACACACAACACACACATAACACACCACTCCCAATACAACACACACCCACATTCACTACAACAAACACTCAAAAACAGTACAACACACAGAACACACACGTAAACATTGCACAGATACACACATCACACTACACACACATATATACGTAGCACATCTTACACACTTACAGATTGGACAGATACTCACACACAGACACATAACATACCTCTAACAGTACAACACACATCCACATTCACCACACATAACCAAAAACAGTACAACACTCACAAAACACACACACACAAACATTGCACAGATACACAAAGACACAATACCCACACCCACATACACTACAACACAGTATTTTTTAACAGTCTGTATCTGCAAATAAAAACTGTACCGTATGTACCAATATTTCTTTTTTTTCCTATATCCATCTCTCCAGTCCTCTGCGCCGGCTGCTCGCTCTATTCAACGTTCTGGGGGAATCTTCGCCGTCACAGGACGGCGAGAATACCCCAAAACAGCGAGACCCGCGGCTACTGCAGAAAACTTGCAGTTTTTAGCCCCGAGTCTCGCTGCTTCTGGAGCCGCATCCGCCAATTCTCCCTCGCTCAAAAAACGGAGCAAGGGGGAATTGGCGTATGCGGAGGGTGTGTTGAATGCTGTCAGGGTGAGTGGTGACAGCGAGCAGGAAGCCCTGCTCGCTGTCACCACTCGCAAACAGCATTGAATTACCTGCCAATGTTTGGTCGAAGGGCATGAGCGCTGCATGTATTTGTTTGAAAGTTATGAGTGTATGAAGTTGAAGAATAAGACTGAGATGAAGATTTGTCACGTTAAAGTGTACAATTTACTCAATAAATCGTGAAAAAAAAATTAAACTATGGTCATAAATCTCAAGGATGTTAAGAAATAATACAGTAACACAAAGATCATTTAATAGCGGAGGTTTAGAAAGGAATTGGATTCAATAATATTATATTGTTCTAACTTGTTCTTACAATTCTTAATCTCCGTACACACGTACAGTATATATCGCTCAGCAATCAAATTGCTGATTGTCCCATTTTCATCAGCGACCAGTGATGGGCACTGCTGAAACAAGACACACTGCCGGGTGTAGCTCCCGACCAACATCGCCTTGTACGCACAGGGATATGGTCGCTCATGGTCGACCATATCCCCGGCGATTTGGGCTAAAATCATCCTGTGTGTACAGCCTTTAGACACACTGTAAATTAGGAATATATCTCTGTCTTCTGCTGTATAACATCCTGCAGATATTTAGGAATATAACAGATAAAGGGTCAGGTACAAATGGGAGACAGAGATATTCTGCCTGACATAAGATACAGAGAGATGTGAGCAGTTACTGAGCAATGCACAGAAGTTATTAGGGATTCCCTGTATGACATGTCCCTGTAATACTGTTTGCAGCATCTATTGTACTTACATCATGCAGATGACACTGGAGAAAATATTCCATTCATTCCACTGAGATAATAACCTTGTACATCGGGTGACTATTCCTGCAATAATGTTATAGTCTTCCTGAGAGTAATTACATGTAACTGTATAATCGCTCGCTACCATATCGGATGTAGAGTTCTGTGTCTCAGATCTGCAGAGTGTCACACACAGGACCAGCAGCAGAAACACAATAAAAAATAGGTCAGACCCATTGTTACAGATAATCAGGTGCATGTGAGATGGTTTCTCCTCTCCCCAATCCCAGCACTGACAGCTGCACAGGAGTAGTATGGAATATGCAGGGCACAGGGTAACAGGAGCTAGTGGGATCCTTATATACACTGCAGGTTACTCTTCTGTCATGGTCTAATAAAATACAACAGTGTAAATAGATCAGTGCTGCATTTAAAAGAATAGCAAAACTTTATTTAAAAAAATGACAACACCAGGGGCCGCTATACATAGAAGCTGGTTTATGTTTTACTTCATAGTGAAATAAAATCATATTTTAAACAAATGCTCAGAAATAGGAATAAAACAATGCAAAAAAGAAAATGAAAAAGTACAGTAAGTTTTATATTGACACTTTACTTCACCAGGTACTAATGGTTTGGCCACTTACCTGCTGGGTGATAAATATATACCTCATACTTAGCCACACACCAATGGCAATAATTAAGGAAAAACATGGCAACCAGACTTACTACCTTATGCTAATGTGAAAATGATCTTGCAAAATCAGTCCAATTGGGTAGATAATGTCTAACCTACACTCAGTGGTCCTGGAGCTTCCACTACATTTTATCCAAATCCTCCAGCATCTACTTCGATGGCAGGACATCATCTTCACTTTCCCCTCCTAGCACATGTGACAGAAACCATAAAAAATGGAATGGTTTCCTAAATCTGTGAATTATCTATTTTGAGCTCCAACCACGTAATTTCACTATGAACATAACCAAGTGTTTTATATAATTTCTCTTCTCTCTGGTTTCCATCTGGGCTGGGTGTCAACCCTTTGGCAGAGATCTGACTCCAAAATGTCTTCTTACAAAGACTCTGCCTAATCTTTCTTTTCAGTTTCTGTTGAACCTGGGAGTTACTGGTGCTTCTGCAGATATTCTACATCTATGCCAATGGTCTCGATCTAGTAGCCAATACCTGGTGCAATTGAAAATAATGGCTTCATATTACAGTTGGAATGATATAGCATTTTATGCACCTTTCTACAATGGGGTTTCCAAGAAGACAAAAGAGAAAAAAGAGAAAAGATTGTCTTCTTTTTTTGGCGCACAGAAAAGAGAATAGAATAGTTCAAGTATTTGTTATAATATTTTTAATAAAATTTAACTTTTAATTTATTTGTTTTTTAAAACTGCATATTTAGTGAAATATTGATGCAATAAACAAAAGATTCTTTTAAAAACGGTGTCAGTGTGTCTTACTTTGATCCTTTTATTTGGCTTTGTTCAGAGACTTGTGTTGAAATTATATTTAGATATCCAGACAATTTATCTCATCATGTGTACTCGTTACGAGTGATTGTTATATATATATATTGATGCAATATTCCTCAATGGGTTAAATTTGCATCAAAAGGATCCTTTTTATCTGTTAATCCTCATTCAGAGACATGTATTTGAGACTGTTTCTGGATATCTATTCTATTTATCTCACCATGTGTATTTATACAAACAATTGTTGCAAATATTGATACAATACTTCCTCAATGGGTAATGGTTGTATCAGAAAGATCCTTCTCATCTATTTCATACTCTATGGATATATCAATGAATATTTATATCAATCATAGAGAGATGGGAAGGTATCAACAGACAGATTTTTTGTATTAACTGTCTTGTCTTGTTTTGCACATGTGACGATATATATAATAAAGTTTATATTTATTCAACAACATATAGCTCTGATTTTGTCTTGAGTGTTTAACTTTCTGTTTGGGATTGTGACCTTTTCAGCATCTATGCTGTACAGCGCCCGTGAGTTTGTATAGTGTAAACACAATATTTATTATTATTCGAATAGTCTTCCGCTAATTTCCCAGTATGCTGTATATTTATATTGGTTATATACTGGGGTTGCGGTTCTTATTCAGTGTTGATGTCAGTGTAACCTTAATGCCAGTCAGTTAATTCATATGAAGGAAAGTATATGTCACGATAGTCTTTAATCATTCAGGTTTGCTCTAATCCTGATATATGCAGTTTTCCTCTATTAATACGGTGCTATATAATTTGCGCCGTTGGGTAACAACTGCACTGTTTAATAGTGTGTTGGTGACTTTTACATATAAATATACAAACTTCCTTTATAGATTGCAGCGTTGTCTAATTTCCACACGCTGCTGGGTGATAGTTACCCTATTCATTTGATAAATGTTGGTTCAGTTATAAGCAGTTTCCTCTATTAGTTACGACGTTGTATAATTTCATACACCCGTCGTTGGGAAATGATTGCACTTTTGTTGTATGGTGTATTGTCAGTCAGCGAATCGAAATACATACACTCTTATTCTGTTACCAATAACGTTATATAGAGTTTCACTTTGCCCATATCACTGGGTCCCACCTCCAATATTTATTCCCAATGGGCTCACAGTCTGCTCAGCATATAATGCCGTTTCCTCTTGATTAATGATAGCGTTATGGATTTCCAATTTATATAGCTCTTGTGTGATTACTCATTTAATAATAGCGTTTATTATATTTGTACGCACCTCTGCGTTATTCATTTATAGAAACTTAAATAGCGAGTTCATATATATGCAGTTTTTTTCCTCAATTAATGTCAGCGTTTGTATAATTTAATTTATACACGCCGCTGGGTAACAACTGGTTTCCAAGAAGATCAAGAAATAACTCACTACCCGTAATCTTGCAGACAAGTTAGAGGGTCTATTTTTTTTATTTATGGGGGGATCTGTTCATCCTGAGGTACAAAAGGGTGTGGTATGCACCTCCAATAGTGGGGATCCCAACAGTCAGTAACCCGACATTGGGATCCCAACTGCCAGTGCTCCTTGCGGGCTCTCTGCGCTCACCATGCTGATATGCTCGCAACAGGTTCTATTCTCCTTCTATGGCGATCATGGACCCCCACAAGGGAGAATAGCCCCTGTGTGTCTGTATCCCCCCTGTCAGAGCACTGGCAGTTGGGATCCCGATGTCAGAATACTGACTGTCGGGATCCCCACTGTCAGAGCGTCATCCGGCACCCAGCAATATTACTACCTCTGCAAGTTTCTCTTTTAAAGGAAGAGTCAATGCAAGTGAATTGCTGTGTCTGTCACAAGAAGAGCACCAAAGACTTCAATCTAAGAATCTCTGCCTATATTGCGCTGCTTCATTCACTCTTCACTCAAGCAGCTGGGAAACTCACGAATCATCAGACAATGCAAGGAATAAGAATCCTACGGGGTTATTATTACTTTTCAGATCCAAAAACTGTGAGTCAAGATTGGGGCTTTGCATTTTGAACTATTCCCAGTCAGGGGCGGATTGGCCATTATATCCACCGGGAAGTTTCCCGGGAGGCCGAGGACAGGTGAGGCCGAAATACAATCATTCCCCGGCCGGGACATCCCCTCCCCGTGTATCATTCAGCAGCAGCACCGCTGCTGGATGCTGCTCAGCCTCCTTCCAGCCGCAGCAGTCACAGCCTCTGGCACTGCAGAGCCGTACTGGCCTGTGACGGCAGAATGCGCGCACTGTAGGAGGCAGGGACCCACTCGAAAATAGCACAGTAGAGGACAGGGGTAGGAGGTGCATCCTACACTACTTCTCCCATCCATACAACTGGCTGCCCCCTCCTGCCCAGGACCTTTTTCCCCCACTCACTGTCTGTCACATCCACCATGGCTCTTACCCAAATGCCCTGTGCTGTGCTCAGCCCTAGGCTCTCTAACCGCATTGATAATACTATGGCGCTCACCTCTGCTTATGTCCCTGGTCCTAGTGGGGTACATGTGTCCGCATGGTGACACCAGTGATGTGTACTCTGGTTCCATGCAGGGCATGAGCGTTGTGGGACCTGAACCGCCATGTGTGTTTGTGCCTGGTAAGGCCAGTGACTGAATGCCGGCGTTTGCGCAGCTGCGCACAATCCTGGCCGGCTGAAACCTGTGGCCCACTCTGGGGGCCACCATCTTGTTAGTTCCCTCAGCCTCTCCTGTGCGGCTCCGCCTCCCCTGTCAATTGCCTGACCTATTGCTGCACAGTCCACCTGTTAAGTACTGACTGGCAGGGTGAGACCGACAGTCAGTACAATGATGACTAACCCTATGCATCATTGCTCCGGTCTGGCTCTGTAGTCTCCACTACAATCTTGCGTGTCTTCAAGGAAGTCTCCCTGCTGATCATTTACTGCTTTTCAAGTACCACAGACTCCATTGCCGCCAATGTGGATCCAGCAAGGTTAGCCTCCAAAGGGGTACTATCTTGCCCATCATTCCCGACGGTTATTATTCCACGGTTACCTCTGTTTGCAGCCACGATCCAATCCAGCAAGGACAGTCTTCTTCATTTATATTCTTCATTATTCATCATAGTACATTGCAGTACATCATATTCTGCAATAACGTATTGGACTATTGACTTTTACATTTGCATAATCTGCCATATATCATTTGTGCCATCAGTATCATTGTCTTGCAATATCTTTATTAAATCAAATTCATTTTATCTTATTGTTTAACTCCCTTCTGTTGTGGATGCAACACCCATACATTAAAGCTCCTAGCCTCCGTTATTCTACAGCTGGTGCTTCTAAGAAAGTGACACTGTCATTGTTGCTGCTAGGCAGAGGCTGGTCCTGCTCCATCCGTCCTGTAGCTGCTGGTGGTTGCCAGAGGTAACAAAAAAATGGCTGCCCCCATATAGGCTCCAAAAAGATGGCTGCCATCCACCAATCAGCAGGTTTCCTTCTATAGAAACACTAGAGCCGGGTAGAGAGAGTAAAAGGGGGCAGGGTTTAACAGAGCAGTGCTCTGCCTCTGTCTGTGCTGTTAAGAGGAGCTAAAGAATGAAGTTTTGATGCACCCTCAGGGGGGAGAGACAGAGAGGTCAGGAGTGTATATACCAACTTTACATCAATCAGGTAAGTGCCTTGGGGGAGGATAGAATCTATCTATCTATCTATCTATCTATCTATCTATCTATCTATCTATCTATCTATCTATCTATCTACAGTATCCATCTATCTATCTTACACAATATGAGGGTTATTATGGTTGATTCGCAAGGCTGCGATTTCGCAGCCTTGCAAGTCCACCAAACCTCTCCTGGCGAATGTCCACCCACACGCCCACCCCCCCTCGCAGTGCGGGTTCGCCCGCATAGGCTGCGAATGGATGTTTAGCATAAACATCCATTTGTATGCCTCGGGTAACCGCCCACATCTTTCAATGGTCGGCGACCATCGAAATATGTGGAAGGTACACGCATATAAAAGTGACTTTTAAGTCACTTACATATACGTGCATGCTGGCACAGATATGGGCGGGCAGCTGACATCCGGTGACGTCAGCTGCCAGCGCAATACTCCCGCGTCACTGCCTCATTACCATGAGAATGCTCAGCATTCTCATGGGAACGTTAATGGAACGCTGGGTGTTCCCATATGGTAATGGGGTAGCCCAGCACCCCCGTCCTTCTCCGCCCCCCCGCACGCCATCATCGTTACGTGCACCTGGTGAATACGGACATCAGCATCCTAAAGGAGGGAATCCTGACAAAGGTCCAGTAAGTATATTAGTGATATCCCCTAGTCAGTGGAGGCTTGCGTTAATGCTGGGCAGAGCGGTGGACAACCTAACCAACCCAGCTCCGGCTGTATCAGATTCAGTCCGCCGCGCTGCTATTTCAAAACTCGAGGCTGCTCATGAGGCGATCGGAGCAGTGCGGCAGCCAATCAGGATCAGATGCAGTGGTAGCTCCTCATTTGCTGTTGGATTGCCAGCTTCCTCGTTTTGAAATAGCGCGCTGTGGACCTAATCTTATACAGCACGTGTCCCCCCTGTCATCTCTGGAGACCATTAGGGCAGCAGATATTAATTACCGTGCAGTCAGATGCACGGTACATAGGAGCCGCAAGTACGCGGCTGAGCTGTAGGTGACCAGACTGGCCGTGGGGCGGGACCTGCCTGTGTCCGGATTTCAATACTGAGAGGATGCTGCTGAGCTGTGGGTGTCTTAATTTGCGGCGGGCTCTGCTCACCTGCCTATCTCCGTCCTGACTGGGAAGCTGATGAGCCAGGGAATAAAGCGATCCTGCCACTTCACTGCCGCTGAGACTGCCAAGCCAGCTTCTTTTCAGTGAAGGCAAGTAGCGCTGCTTGCTGCTGGGTGAATGAGGAGAGGGGGAGGAGGAGGGGGGTTGGTTAGGATGCTGCTACTTTGTTAGGGGGTACAGTTAGGAGGCTGCTTCTGGGTTTAGGGGGGCACAGGAGGCTGCTGCTGGGTGAGAGTGGTAACTGTACCCCCCTCACCAAGCAACAGCTTCTTAACTGTACCCCTCTCACAAGCAGTTAGAAATCTGCTGCTGGGTGAACGGGTACAGGTAGAAGGATGCTGCTTGGCGAGGGGGGTACAGTTAGGAGGAGGCTTCTGGGTGAAGGCAGCTAAGAGGCTGCTTCTTGGTGGGGTAGGGTGGCAGGCATTTAGGAGGCCGCTTATGAGGGCTGGGAAGTTCCCCTCTGTAATTTTTTTGGGATCAGCCTTTTATGTTTTGTAATGTAATGATCATTACGGCATGTGGTGCATGTAATGGGCATTAAGGCGTGTGGTACAATATGTAATAGGTACAGATGGAGCAGATCTCATCCTGGCAGGGGCTGGTGAAATTATTGCCAGCTCCCGCCAGGGGACGCGCACACGAGATACTTGCGCATCCCGTGGCAATGGAGCTAGGTCCCCGCCACCGCCGCCAGTCCCCCTCGCCTTACCCTGCACATCTCCTTGAAGCGGAGACAGGCAGCATCACACTGTGCCGCCATCGAAGACTGGGACGCGCGTTAAAAACATGCGCGTCCTAGCTTTAATGGAGTCCCTCTCCACCGGCGCTCACCAGAGGGGAGGTCCTGGCGGGCATCGGCACTGAATGAGAGGGGCTCCATCTGTATTATGGTGTGTGGCATAACGTGTAATGGGCAGTATGACATGTGGTATAATATGTAATGGGTGTATAACATGTGTAATAGGCATTATGGTTTAAATTTTAGGTGTGCACATTGTCCCTATTTTTAGTTTGTCTGGCTCCTAAACTTTCATCCTGGCTCCTAGATTTGCACCAGGGGACTGCAGACATGAGGCCCGGCGCTGGAGAAAGGGAGAGCTGCCTGAGGTGCACTCGTCACTTTGATTGAGGGGGGAGGAAGGATTAGGAGGTGCAAAGAAATTTCTGTAACTTTTAAACACCTGCCTGCTCTCCCTTCTCTACTTCCACCCTCTCTACGACCCCCCTCTACTCCTCTACCACCCCCTCTCCTCCTATGCCATCCCCTCTCCTCCTCTACCACCCCATTCTCCTCCTCTACCACCCCATCTCCTCCTCTACCACCTCCCTTCCCCTCCTCTACACCCCCTCTCTACACCCCCTCTCCCCACATACCAACCCTCTCCTTCTCTACCACCCCATCTCCTCCTCTACCACCCTCATCTCCTCCTCCTGGTACTCCTATACCACTCTCTCTCTTCATCTACCCCCCATCTCTTCCTCTACCACCACCTCTTCTCCTCTACCACCCAGGTCTTCTCCTCTACCAACCCCATTCCTCCTCTACCACCCCTTATTCTCCTCTACCACCCCCTCGCCTCCTCTAATAACCCCTCTCCTCCTCTACCACCCCTTCTCCTCCTATGCACCCCCTCTCCTCCTCTACCTCTCCCTCTCTTCTTCCTCTACCCCTGTCTCCTCCTCTACCAGACCCTTCTCCTCTACAACCCCCTTTTCTCATCTACCACCCTTCTCCTCCTCTACCACCTCCTCTGCTCCTGTACAATCCTAGTGTCCTCCTTTACCGCCCCCTCTAAACCCCTGTCTCCTCCTCTACCACCCCCCCTCCTCTTTTTAACCCCCCTCTCCTTCAATACCACCCCACATCTCCTCCTCTAACCCCATACCCTCCCCTACACTCCCCTCTCCTTTTCCACTCCCTCTTCTCCTATGCCCCCTCTCCTCCTCTACCACCTCCTCTCCTCCTATTCCTCCCCCTCTCCTCCTCTAACCCCTGTCTCCTCCTCTACAACCCCGTCTCCTCCTCTACCACCTCCTCTAACCCCAGTCTCCTGGCACCCCCTCTTGCTTTCTCTCTCTCTCTCTCTCTCTCTCACTCTCCCTTTTCTCACTATCCCTCCTCTCTCTGACTTCCCCTCCCTCTATTATCCCTATCACTCATTTTCCCCTCTCACCCAATCCATCTCTCTCCTCTCACCTACCCCCTCTTTCTCTTTCCACCTCTCTGACCCACTCTCATGCACCCTCATTCTCTACATTCTCTCTGTCTTCCCTCTCTCCCCCCATTTTTATGTCTCTCATTCTCACCCCCTTTCTTTGTCTCTCACTCAGACCCTCCCTGCCCATTTCTCTCCCCCTCTCTCTTCCACTCACCTCCTCTCTCCCCTTTATCTCACTCTCCCCTAGCTCTCTGTGCCTCACTGACTCACTCCTCTACCCTCTCACTGTCCCCATCTCCCACTCTCATTCCCACCTTCCCTAGATCCCTATGTCTCTCCCTGTAGCCACCTTTGTCTCTCAATCTCTCCCCTATACCCTCTGCATCACCATCTACCTCTCCCCTGTGGCACTATCTCTCCATTTTCCTTTCTCTCCTGTCACTCTGCCTTTTCAAGACATTAGCCTCGGCCTCTCTCAATCATCTGTTCACTGTTACCCACTGTCTCTACTCGTCATTCCTTTTGAGGCCATGCCCTTGTTTTGAGGCAATGCGAACTGTCTTGGAAAATGCGCAAATAACCCCCCTCCGTTCCCTGTTATGGTGCCCCCAGTCATTTTGTTCTGGATCCACCCCTGCCGGGCACTGTATCAGTGGCGGCAACGCCGCTCAGGGCCCTGCTGCAGGATGTGGAATCATCTTCTCCCGCCCGCTGTCCTCCTCTCTGCCCGCTCCTGGCCACTGCCCCACCTCCTTCCACCCCACCTCCTTCTCCCCATATTCTGCAGTAAATATAAAACCCAGCGCTGCTGGATGCGGCTCAGCCTACTGTTATGCTGTTATGCCCATTAATGATTTGATGACGCCCACATGAGGACACTTCCAGATATTTTCCAGGGCCACTTTTAATCCCTTATCCGCCCCTGTTCCCAGTGCATCGCATTCCATAGTTCCATAGTTCTGGGCCTCCTCTAGCTTCGTCAGCATAATCCCCAGATTGATTGTAACCTCTCAAGTTACTTCCTGGGAACTTTCCTGCTTTAAATCCTACCTGTACAATCTGCTGCATTGTCTTATCTGGATAGTTCAGTGGTCAGGGAACTCGGTCCTCATTACCCCACACAGTGCATGTTTTGCTGGTAACCCAGCAGGTGCACAGGTGTACTAATTACTCAGACACATTTTATAAGGTCCGCAGGTGGAGTTAATTATTTCACTTGTGATTCTGTGAGGAGACCTGCAAAACATGCACTGCATGGGGTAATGAGGACCGAGTTCCCTGACCACTGGGATAGTTCCTGTCATCCCCATGAGTTGTTGTTGATGTTAATATCTATAGCAGAGGTTCCAAAGCTTTCTTGAATAACGGCTCCCTAGTGTATCAGAATTTTTTTTTACAGCAACCATAGGATAAAACATTTTTTACAAAATTAAATTAAGTCAATTGTGCCTTTATTGTGATCCTTATGTTTAGTTATATGCTGGTGTACATTTGTGCTTTTGATTGTTCTCATGTTTTATGATAGGCAAAAAAACTGCTAGCTGCTGCCAGTCAATTATCCTAAATAATTTAATTTGGCACTGGACCACCAGCCCAAAGCACCCCTTCGGGTTGATGGTCCTGGTAAAGCTTGTGCTGACAATCTTCTTCTCCAATGTAAATGTGATTACCTGATTGATTCATGAATGGAAAATCTCTGCCCAGATCAAAGCTATGAAAGAGAATATCAAGGAAAATTTAGATAAAGTTTTTATGCGACCGTCTACCTCTCCTATGATAGATGTCTGTACTCACCGCCTGGAATCTGCTGGCAGGAGTGGAGTGGCAGGTGGACAGCTGAGGAATGGTTAATATTGATAGCCAACTGATGTTAAGATGTTAAGAGCCCGCTGCTGTTAACAGCAGTGGGCCACCATTATTAACCATTCCTCAGCTGTCCACCGGCCACTCCACTCCTGCCAGCAGATACCAGGCTGTGAATACAGACATATATGTCTGTATATTTTAGCCACTATTAGTGTCAAACACAAAATTCCACCTGTGTATTGTTTATCAGGGATTACAAATTATATACAAAGGAGGTTACCAAGAATGGCTTCCTAAATATCAAGAGGTCGAGCCCAAAGCGAAAAAAATCTTTTCACAAGCTAAATATTTCTTCTTTTGGGTATTTGGACTATACGTCAGTGCACTGAATATTTTTATAAATATATTTATTTATTAACAGTTTCTTATATAGCGCACACATATTATGAATATATATATGCTGTATACACATCTTTTTATTCTTATTTTATTTTTTGGTCTTGCACACATTGCTATGTAAATATATATTAAGTGTTTTTATACAGTATATTTATATTTTTTTATTATTATGTGTTTTAGAACAGAATAAAACTAAATTCATGTATTTTTGAGCACTCCTTGCCAGTTCTGACTTGTATTTCATTTTGAGTATATTGTTGGATACCCCAGGTTATTCGGTAGGAGCTGCCATAATTATTACTATTCTAGCCAGTGTTTAAGTGGCTGTAAATCTGATTGACTAGATAATTTACACCTGATTTCATTTGAGATGGTTTTTCTATGCAAGCATGGAATCACGTATTTGGGTAACATTCTTATCTTTGTCAATAACTTGGAAGAACTTTGCTGTGCCAATCAATTTTATTGTAAATGAGAAAAATGTGTCTTCAGAGTGAAGTCTATTCCTTTGTTAGGGATTCAGGTCTGACAATGGATTGGGAGAAGCTCCAAGCAATCAGAGAAATAACTCTTAAAGCCATCCAACATTTCCTCGGTTTTGTGAACTACTAATGCAAATTCAACAATAACTTTTTCACCATAATTGCTTCTATTATTGCCAACTCTTCTCACTGGTCAGAGATGGCAGAAAAAGCTTTTAATATCATCAAACCGTGATCCACATCTACTTCTGTACTGCTTGAACCTGCCATATCTCAGGCATTAATCTTAGATGTTTCCACCATATAAGAATGGAAGTTCTCTCAAATTGCATTCTTTCCACTATTTTGGATTCTTAAAAAAATTCACTCTAGCAGTGTGCAACTATTTCATTGGATATTAGGAACTAGTTGCCATCAATTTAGCTCTTGAACGGTGTTATCTCCTGGAATGGGTCATACATCCAATCACCTTTCTGATATACCATCAAAACCTTCTGTATCTTTAGACAGCTAACTGTTTAAATCTGAGGCAAGCAAAGTGGACTCTATTCTTTCCTGCTTACATGAACAAAGGTTAAAAAAAACCTTACCCAATGGTGAAGATGGAGCCGAGGATAATATGGCAGAGTATTCCCAAAGAAGACACGCCCTGTTGGCTCCACATGTATACACTGGGCTGGGTCCTGGTATAAATGCAATTCCTTGCAAATGCGTTTCGAGTCCTTGGACTATTTTTCAAGAGCCTGGAAAAAAGAGTCCTAAGGAATCCAAAACACGTTTGCAAGGAATTGCTTTTAGAATAGGACCCAGCCCAGTGTATACCTGTGGAGCGAACAGGGTGTGTCTTCTTTGGGAACACTCTGCCATCTTCACCAATGGGTAAGGTTTTTTTTTTACCTTTGTTCATGTGATGTCCACATATTTTTCTTGTTATTTTTCTGCCATTTTTTACCAATTGTTTTTAAAGAAATAACACCCAGTGCACCCAACGTCTTTCTTACCAACAAAACACTAGATTACCAATAGGTATTTGGGAAACACCAGGAAGGACCCAGGCAGCACATGGGGGTGCGCAGGGTGACTTTAGTTCACTATATCCTACTCTGACATAATGCCTCTCAAGAGGCTGATCCACAAATATATTGGAGATATTGAGGGGGAAAGAATTTGTACATGGGTTAAATCTGCCTGCTAGATAGGGAACAGAGTGGCAATAAATGATGCCTTTTCAAACTGTATACCAGTACTATGTGGAGTACCCCTGGGTTCAGTGTTAGGGGCACTTTTATTTAACTTATTAATTAATTAACGAAATAGAGGATGGGATATCAAGAAAAGTGTCCATCTTCATGAATTATATTACATTGTTCAGAGTGATTAAAACAGGACAGGATGTATCCAATCTTCAGAGGGATTTAAACAAACTGGGGGAGTTGGCAGATAAATGGAAAATGCAATTCAAGGGGGTAGAGTTAAGAACCTCAAAAATGGAAAAGGAACTAGGAGTGCAAATTGTTAATAAACTTGGGAGCAGTACTTAATGCCAAGCAGCAGCAAATAAGGCCAGTATACCTTGTATAAAGAGGGGTATAGGATCAAGGGACAACACTCTAATTGTGCCACTTTTTAAAGCACTTTTTAGGCCTCATCTTGAGTTTTGAGGACAGTTCTGGACCCCTCACTACAAAAAAGACACTATTGATCTGGAGAAGGTTCAGCGTAGGGCAACTAAGCTAATAAAAGGGATGGAGAACAAGGGTTACGAATACAGATTAGCCAAACAAAGAATGTATAAACTTGAAAAACCACATTTAAGCAGAGACATGCTCAACATGTATAAATATATAAAAAGGTAATATAAGAACCTATTAACCACCCTCATTACCCTAAGGTCAGTGACCAAGACAAGAGGGCATCTACCAACTGAGGTGGTGGTGGCAGATACATTAAATACATTTAAGATCTGCTTGATCAAGTACTTGATGGATAATAACATTCAGGGCTATAATCAGCAAGCTATGGTCTAGTGGGGAGATCAGCAGGTTAAAAAGGCCATATCCAACAAACTGGGGGGGGGGGCAGATTATATCTAGGATTTAGTCTAATGAGTCTAGTTAAACAGGCCGAAATTGATGATAATTGTCTTTATTAGACCTTATCTACTATGTTACTATGTATGCTTTAGAGACAGATTGAATGTGTGGAATAAAGGATAGTTCGGAGTCAAGGATGATCCCTAGGCTTGTGGAGTGGGATTGATTGTTGTGTTCTCAACAGTGATAGAGATCTCAGGTTGGTAGCTACTCTTGGCTGGTGGAACAATAAGTAATTCCATTTTTGAAATATTGAGTTTGAGGTGGCAAGAAGACATCCAAGATGAAATGGCAGAAAGGCATACAGTGACACGGACCAATACAGATGGTGACAAATATGGGGAGGATAGGTAGATTTGAGTATCTGTTTAGTTTTGAAGATCTGTTTAGTTTACCAAGAGATAAGGTATAAATTGAGAAAAGCAGAGAACCTAAGACTAAGCCCTGTGGTACTCCAACTGATAGAGGTAGGGAAGAGGAGGTGGAATCAGAAAAGCGAAAAAGTGAGTAATTGACTTTTGATCTCTGTGAAATGTTGGGAACGAAAGCCTGACTGAAATGGGTCCAATAAATTGTGTGAGTAAGGAAAGTATGTGAAGTGAATGTAGTCAAGTCTCCAAAGTAGCTTGGAGAGGCATGGGAGCTGAGAGATAGGACGGTAGTTAGAGAGACAGTTTGGATCAGAATTGTGTTTTTCTAGAATGGGAGTAATAAGTGCATGCTTGAGCAGAGAAGGAAAGATACCAGTACAGAGAAAGAGAGAGATTCCAGATTTTAGATAAGTTTGGGATAAGCACAGGAGATTCGTGAGGTGACTCTCAAGGGGAGAGGTAGTAGAGTAGGGGGATGAGAAGGATGTTGATACTTTATCTTCACTTGCGGGATCAAATGAAGGAAAGGTGCCTGAGGGTGCAGACCGGGAGTTGAGAGGTCACTGGCTGAGTGTCACGGCCTGGACTTTCTGTGTTACCGGCACTGACCTGGGTGCACCAGTGGAGGGCGCAGGGAACCGGAAGCAGGGATGCTTGAGGTAGCTGGAGCTCATGCATTAAGGGATGGATGAGGATGTCCTGCCAATGACACAGAGGATTGGCTGAAACCTAAAGCAGAGGCACGGGGTCTAAGCCGACAGCAGTGTTCACCAGTGACCCCCGCAAGGGTATATGGACTTAGCTGCAACTGCCGACCAAGTCGCGACCCTCTGCCCAGGTTCCTCTGTAACTTTGGCAGGGTTTGATACTCTGGAGTCTCTAGAGCAATGATGTTTGTGGGGTACTTAAACCATCGATGGTGATCGATGGCACTGAATGCTTGGTAGCAACACAGATGGCACGGAGGAATGTTGGTAGCAGGATGTACACAGTATAGGGTACTGAGTACCGTGGGATGCGGCCTGGGAGCCGGTCTATGGTGTTCGATGGTGCGGCCTGGGAGCCGGAGTAGAGTACTTGTGATGCTGCCTGGAAGCCAAAAGAGACTCGATGGGGATCGATGGAGATCACTGGGGATCGCTGGGGCGGCCTGGAAGCCGAGAGGTGACGGGTATGGGAACCCACTGGTATCCGGATGCTGAGGAAGTAACCTGGGCTGCACAGAGAAGGCTGGATCACACAACAGATGGAACTCGTGGAGGCTTCTGGCAGGAGTGGAATAACCAGGGATGGCTGGAGCTCTGGTGATACGAGCATCTTTCCTCATGGTGGCACAGGGGATACATGGGTAGCAGCAAAGGCAGTAGGACTGATAATGGGACGATGTTCTGTGTCATCCTCAATGGAGCGAGACAGTGTGTCTGCCTTTGCATTTTGGGATCCAGGATGGTAAAAGATTTTTAAATTGAATCGTGAAAAGAAAAAGACCAACGAGCTTGACAGGAATTTAAGCAATGGGCTGTTTGGACGTAGAGCAAGTTTTTGTGATCTGTAAAGATGGACACGGGGAATTTGGCCCCTTCTAACAGATAACGCCATTCTTCCAGTGCTAACTTGATTGCCAACAACTCTTGATCGCCAATGGAATAGTTTTTCTCAGCAGGGAGGAATTTTCGTGAGAAAAACCCACAGGGGTGCTGTTTGCCATCGTCAGTGGTTTGGAAGAGCACAGCACCAACACCCACATTAGAGGCATCCTCCTGGAGAAGGAAAGGTCTGTGTATCTATCTGCTGAAGGATGGGAGCAGAGATAAAGGAATGCAAACAAGGCTTCTTCAGACCAGACGCTGGGTTGGCACATTTTTGGGTGAGAGCTGTGATGGGAGCACTAAGCGTGGAGAATCCTTTAATTAATTTTCTGTAATAATTGGCAAATCCAATGAAACGGTGGACTGCTTTGAGAGTGGTTGGCTGGGACCAACTACTTCAAGTTTCGAGGGATCCATTCGTAACTCTGAGCCAGATACAATGTACCCTAGGAAGGGTATCTGGGAAACTTCAAAAGTGCACTTGGAGAGTTTACCATACAATTTATTGGCACTAAAATGGGACAGCACTTCTTTGACTTGGAGACGATGAGACTGGAGATCTGGGGAAATTATCAAGATATCATCGAGATATACAACAAGATACTTGTATAAGACATCTCTAAAAATGTCATTGACACATTCTTGGAAGACAGCTGGTGCATTACTGAGACCGAAGGTCATTACCAGATACTTGTAATGCCCATCTCTGGTCCTGAAGGCGGTCTTCCATTCGTCGCCTTTGCAAATCCTGATCAGGTTGTACGCCCCTCTGAGGTCAAGCTTGGTAAAAAATGTTGCACCTTTGTCAAATAACTCGGTGATCAGCGGGAGAGGGTAACTGTTCTTGATGGTTATCTCATTGATACTTCTGTAGTCTATGCAGGGGCGTAACCCTCCATCTTTCTTTTTTACGAAAAAGAATCCTGCACCAGCAGGGGAAGATGAGGGACGGATAAAACCTTTCTGGAGATTTTCTTGGATATACTCGGACATCGATTTGGTCTCAGGTACAGACAGGGGATAAGTGCGCCCCTTAGAAGGGGACTTCCCAGGGAGAAGATCGATGGGACATCCCATCGGCGGTGTGGAGGAAGTATATTAGCATCTTGTTTGCTGAAGACATCACTGTATTCGTGATACACAGAGGGAAGACCAGACAGATCTTTAATCGCAGAGGAACAGACAGGAGTTACTTCACTCAAGCAATGTTTATGGGAGTAATCACTCCATTATTCAATCTGAAGAGATCTCCAATTGATACGGGGGTTGTGAAGTTGTAACCACGGTAACCCTAACACAATGTCGTAGGAGGATTTGGGGATGACCAGGAACTCCATACATTATTGATGAAGTATATCCACATGAAAGGAAACAAGTACTGTCGATACACAATGTCACTTCCGGAGATTCTACTTCCATCCACTGCAGTCAAGTAGTGAGGCTGGGGTAACGGGAGAACATAAATTTTGCACTTGTTCACTAAGTCAGCTGAGATAAAGTTCCCTGCAGCCCCGGAGTCTGCCAGGGCAGAGACATGCAGGGCACCCACTGGGGACACAAGGGCAACAGCTAGCACTAAGTCAGTGATGGGAGGAGCTTTACTAGAACAGCCTAATCTGACTCCCCCGCTGCAGGTTAGGGCTTGGTGGTTCCCGGATGCTCGGGACAGAACCCAATGAAGTGGCCGGGAGCGGCACAGTATATACACAATTTTTCTCATTGCCTCTGGACCGTTCTGCAAAGGTTCTTCTGTAGAGGGTATCGCAGGACGGTGCAGAGGCGGAGGCGGGACTCTCGGGAAAACTTTCTTTTGTTTTTCTAAACCTCGCTCTCTCAGGCGAAGGTCTAGTTTAACACACAAGGAGATCAATTCTTCAAGCTGCTCAGGGAGGTCTCTGGTGGCCAGTTCATCTTTGATGCATTCTGAGACGCCCAACCAGAAGGCGGCTGTTAATGCCCCATTGTTCCATTTAAGCTCGGAGGCTAGAGTCTGGAATTGGACCATGAATTGTCCCATGAGATGGGAACCCTGTTTAAGGCGAAGGATTTCTGTAGAGGCTGATTCAGGCCTTCCTGGCTCATCGAATATTCGTCGGAAGGTAGAGACGAATCTGTCATAGTCGGTGAGGATTGGATCAGATTTTTCCCAGAGTGCTTATATCCAATCTAGGGCAGAACCAGTTAGCAGAAAGACAATGTATGCTATCTTGGTCCTGGCTGTCGGAAAGTTCTGCGTAAAAAGCTTGAATTGGATGTCACATTGGTATAGGGGACTGAGTACTGTGGGATGCGGCCTGGGAGCCGGTCGATGGTATTCGATGGTGCTGCCTGGGAGCAGAAGGAGAGTACTTGTGATGTGGCCTGGAAGCCGAAAGAGACTCGACGGGGATCAATGGAGATTACTGGGGATCGCTGGGGCGGCCTGGAAGCCGAGAGGTGACGGGCATGGGAACCCACTGGTATCTGGACGCTGAGGAAGTAACCTGGGCTGCACAGAGAAGGCTGGATCACACGACAGATGGAACTTGTGGAGGCTTCTGGCAGGAGTGGAATAACCAAGGACGCTGAGGATGTAACAGGTAACAGCGGACTCGGGTAACCGGACCTCTGGAGCAAGTGGGGAGTCTTGAAAGGAGCTTGACGCTGGAGAACTCACAGGGGAAACTGATGAGTTGTTCAAGACGAGGAGGAGACTGTGAAGCAATCTTTTATCCCTCCAGGTAATTAGAGAATCAGACGCGGTCTTGTGGAATTAGCCGCAGTACACAGAACATGAAGTAAGCTGGAGTTTACCTGTATCATGTGACCTGCAATCTGGACAGGGAATACACCTGGAGTTCTAGGTGACACAGGGGATGGCTTGGAAGCAGGAGACATCATGCCAGGGGTTGCAGACTGTACCAGCAGCTGATCTGCGGAGCAGATTACACCAGTGTGTCGGTAAGGGGCGCACCCGAGTGCCGTGAGAACCGGGGTTCCTGACACTGAGTTAGAGCATAATATTTAATCTCAGATTTTATTAATCTTGTCCTTGAAGTAGGAAGCAAGTTCTTGTGCACTGATAATAGCAGTCTCAGGAAAGGTAACTATAGCAATTGGTGAGAGCATGTGTTGTAGAGAGTTGGAAAGATATTGAACATTTTTATTTTTAGTATTACTATGGGTTAATATACAAATATACACCAAAAAGTAAAAATTTTTTATATTAAACAAAAATATGAAATATGAGGAGCAGAAAAAAAGTAAGGGAGGATATTATTGGTTTAAGACGTCCGCATCAGGTCCCAAGTTTGAATATAGGAATCCCTATATTCAATCTTGGGACCTGATGCGGACATCTTAAACCTGGTGGGACAGGAATACTTCACCACAATCGGTTAACACCCTGGTATACAAATTGATTGGACATCAGAAACGCAATAAGATCACTTGAATTTGTGTGTAAATATATTTTATTATATACTTTATTTTATGTATTTAAGTGAATTAATCACCTAAGCGCCCTTATACACCATCTTTCCACTATTGATTGCATGGGATGTGTAAGGAGAGTTCCTTTGATTTTTGCTTGTTAATCTTATATCCTGAGAAGGCGCTTAATTGGATAATTTCAGCAAACAGTTATGGTAGAGATGTAGTTGGGTTAGATAATGTAAGGAGGACATCATCTGCGAAAAGTGAGATTTTATACTGGGAGCTCCCTAGGGATATTCTAGTAATTGCTCAATTAGCTCTAATACGTACCACCGAGGGTTCTATGCACAGTGCAAACAACAGGGGAGAAAGAGGGCAACCCTGTCTAGTCCCGTTTCCCATCTTGAAAATCTCAGAGCAAAGACCGTTTGTTGTAACCATAGAGGAGGAGTGTTGATAGAGAGACTGGACAGCATGTAAAAATCGATCATGAAAGCCAAACGCTTCAAACGTATGAAAGAGAAACGGGCAGGAAACATTGTTGAATGCTTTCTCAGCGTCATTTGCTAAAATCACTGATGGTATACGTGAGCGATGAATACATTGAATAAGATCAATAGTTCTATGAGTAGTGTCCAGTCTCTGATGTTTGGAGATAAAAGCTACCTGATCTGGATCAATCAAGGTAGGAAGTATTACGTTAAGCCTGTTGGCCAAAACTTTAGCAAACAGTTTGAGATCAGTGTTCAAGAGGGAAATGGGATGGTAATTAGAGCACAAGTTATGATCTTTGTCAGGTTTAGGGATGACAATAATCTTGGAATTAGTGGGATCTGAATGAAAAAAAGGAACCCCCCAAAATAGAGTTAAATATAGTTGTAAGATGTGGGATGAAAAGAGATGCAAAGGATTTATAATAAATCATAGGGAAGCCATCCAGGCCTGGGGCTTTTGATGGCTTCTTTTCTTTGAGGGCCAAAGTGACTACTTCTTCTGGGGTATCCCTACTTAGATCTAGTGTTGTGTGAGAGCTAATGGTTTCATGGTTGGGAGATTGCAGGATGTTACATACTGTAGTCCTTACACTCTTGGGTGAATGAGAGAAAGAGAGAGAGAGAGAAAGAGAGAGAAAGAGAGAGAGAAAGAGAGAGAGAGAGAGAGAAAGAGAGAGAGAGAAAGAGAGAGAGAGAAAGAGAGAGAGAGAGAAAGAGAGAGAGAGAAAGATAGAGAGGAGAGAGAAAGAGAGAGAGGAAAAAGAGAGAGAGAGAGAGAGAGAGAGAGAGAGAGAGAGAGAGAGAGAGAGAGAGAGAGAGAGAATGTTTGAGGCATAAAGAGGGCTTTCAAGCAATATTGAATCTAATGGTGGAGATGTCAGAGGATAAGAAGTGTTATAGCCAGGCAGAAAAGTCTTCCAGACATTATTTAGGTTGCTTAAGTGGGAGATATTTAGCTGCAACATGCAGAGAGAAGGGGGAGAAAATTCTGATGGAGTGAACTTCAAACGATGTGAATGTGAGTGAAGGAACTGGTGATAGAACTGTGTATGGGGAAAAATTGGGACAGTAATATACAGTACCTACCCCACTTTACGATTACCAGGCCATGACGTGTGTGAAGTGAAAACTGCTGTGTGACAGTGCTGCAAGGGAGGCTGTGTCTCATTGTGTGATCCATGTTTCTGTTAAAGCCAACAGGTTGAAGTTATCAGAGATAAAGATTTCGCTGATGGAGTTTAATTTGTAACAGAGAGCATACATTCAATAAGGCACATTTTAGAGGCTTGGAAAGGTGATAGTAGACTTATGATGTTTATGAGGTTAGATCTGGGGTGGGCAATTATTTTGGCCGGGGGCCATTTAACAATTCGAGTAAATATTTGCAGGCCGCACATAAAACTCATATTACACCAAACGGTATGAGCTCAAATTCTATACATATAAAAACAGGTGACTTACAGTACTTGTTTTGTACGGAGCAGCCAGCCCATAGCATAGAGACAAGAGGAGAGCAGAGACTCTCTCTGTCTTTCCTCCAAGCAGCCTCCATCCACACGGCACACACTGCCTGGGATCCCACCTCCTGCAGCTCTGCACAGCCTATGGCTCAGCCAATCACTGAACCTCCGGCATCTACCTATCACATTACGGGACAGCTGAGCCATCGCTTGGCTGCCCTGCACTGCTGTATGTCACTCAATTGAGTCAGTGCAGCAGGGACCTGGGTTATGCGGCACCGCTGAGGAAATCCTAGCTGGCTGCCCCCTGTGTGGAGTGTAAAACATATCCTCAGCGGCACCGCGGGTCAGTCAAGATTGGATTTCTATTTTGTTTTGAAACAGCAGAGTGTGAGTTGATCTAGTGGTTGGGGCCTGGAATTGCTGATATGTCACCAGCTAATAAAAGTAGAAGAGTGTGATAGATGTTGGTGGATGTAATTAAAATGCTCATGAATGTTTAGGAGAGGGGAGTGGATAATAGAAGTAGTAAGGTACACGGAGGGGTGAGTTGTACGGTGAGTGTAGGATGTGTTAAATTTAATGAGAGCACGATGTACTGAAATAAGGAAAAGTAGTTTGGTGCTCATTTTGGGATAAGAGATTAAATATTAGTTTAGTTAAAATTGAAATTGACCTTTCTTGATGTTGTTCAATGTTTGTTCAATGGTTTCTTTAACTGTTCAGATGGGTCACTTCGGTAATCCACACTTAGGTAAATCCACACTACTGTAGCTGCACCACCGCACTAGTTTCCCCATTGACTGACTCTAATGAAGTTCTACTACTTATTAAGAAAAACAGGCCTACACCTGAACATTTGGTCACCTGATTAAGATGTTAATTGTTTTTTTAGGAGATTTAGGAGGGTACTGGTGCACAAGTTACTTACACAAATACAGACTTTAATACATGGAAATGTATATAATAATCCATGATGTTACCAATAGGGTGCTTACATGTATGTATAATAGTAATTGTAGTACTTAAACAAAGAATAAAAAAGTACTCTCTTTTTCTGGGGGCACTACTTGAAAAAAGTTTTTCTAAAACTTAACTTTTATTATTTATTAATCATAAGAATAAAATGGACATACAAAAACACACTCAACATAAAACATAGAAAGATATTGTGTAGAATCAAAAGAGTGTACTACACGAGGCACTGATTTATGTTAATTTTGATAAATTAGCAATTTATGCAAAAATATTCCTTATGTTAACCACAAATCTTCAAAAATAAGCATACAAATGATATCAAGTTTCATACAGGTAATTGAGATGATCCTTCAGTATAAGCTTGTTATATACAATTATTCAGTAATACCTAGAGTTCTAACACCCTGCACCACAGTTTTCTAACTAATATATGTGTATACCTCAATCATAAAAGCAATTACCTGATTGATTGATAGTTGACTCAATGATCCTTCACATACAGAGTTTAGAACTAAGCAATTATCTATTGTGTGCCTAAAGGTGCATACACACGGGGGCGATTTTGTGCAATATCGCGGGAAATATGGTTCCTGAGTGACCATATTGCCCGCGATGGGAGTGTGCACCGCCGGGTGCGCTCTCCCGTTTTTACCCCTGTAGTGATCGCTGGTCGCAGGAACATGCTCCTGCGACCAGCTGATTTCCACTGCCGGGCTTCCCCGGGCAGTTGATTTTTCATCAGCGACCATCTCTGGTCGCTGATGAACAGGAGACAAAGAGCAATATATCTCCCCCTGTGTGTACGGGGCTTTAGAAACTGTGACCCGATAAGTTCTTGATACAAAACTGCTACACTGTTTATAAATATTTAACAGGAACACAGTATACAAGGGTGCATTTGATTGTGATACAATTCCCAGGCATAGAGAGATACATACAGTATCGTCCTTCAAATTATTTGATCTGAAGTAATAGGGCTACTGTATATGGAATGCACCTGGAGTTGGTGACATAGTAGCCTGCAAAGCAAAACTGTTATATTGTACAGGAGCATCCAGCAGATACACATCATTTTAAACTGTGGTGCAGGGTTTTACAACTCTAGGTATTACTGAATAACTGTATATAACAAGCTTATGCTGAAGAATCACCTCAATTATACCCGTATGAAACTTGATATCATTCGTATGCTTATTTTTGAAGATTTGTGTAAGTAATATTTTCGCATATATTGCTAATTTATCAAACTTAACATAAATCAGTGCCTCGTGTAGTACATTCTTTTGGTGCTACACAATATCTTTCTCTCTATGTTTTATGTTGAGTGTGTTTTTATATGTCCATTTTATTCTTATGATTAATACATAATAAAAGTTAAGTTTTAGAAAAACTTTTTTCAAGTAGAGCCCCCAGAAAAAGAGAGTACCTTTTTCTTCTTTTTTTGAGATCCTAATTGATTAGAGACATAGAATGCACTGTGCGAGGAGACAGGCAACATCCTGATAAACACTCTTCCACAATGAGACCATCCTATGCATAGGTCGAGACAATTACAAGAAACTTTGATGCCATTCCTTCTGAGGGTGATACCTGTGTGAAGGCTGCACCCACCGCACCTGGCTTGTGATGTTACCGATCAAACTAATACATCCTGATGTGATACCTGGGCAGCACCGGGAATGGCAGTGAAGGTAAGAAAGGTACAACAGGCCGTCTCATCACAAACAGCAAGCAGTTTATTTAAAAGTCCAGACAGGCTTATAGCGAAAATAACATTTGATTAATTGTCCTTCTAACTCCAGCACAATATTAGTTTATTATATATTAGTTTGCATCAGCAAGAAATATAATGGGACAGCAATACATTACCAGGGTATCCTGGGACCAGTAGTGCCACAGTAGCCTACTAGAATTCTCCATTTTGGTGTGTACTCCCCCTATTTGCTGGAAGCTCATTGCATTCTATCTAAAATGGATCTCTCATGGACTCATCACTGGGGGGCCTTTCGCCGCACATGGTTTCCTACCACTCACCCGGATAGTCCCGAGACTCACACCTCTCATACTGCTGCTAGGGTACCCCTGAATGTGGGGATTCCCCTTGTTTCTTCCACTGATCATTACATACTGCCACACTTTTATCTCTCTCTGCATAATGCTGGGGACCGTGGAGGCTCCACAGTCCCAGGACTGGCTTCTCTGTGCTGCAAATGCTATTGCACACATCCCTATGACTCTGGTTCAGGCTGTGTCTGACTCCAGCAGGCATTCCTCCTCTTGGGTATGGGTTATCGGTCGACCTAAAGATGGTTTGACACCACTAGCTCGACATACTGCAAGGTCAACAGGGGTCTAGGTCGACATGGGACAAGGTCGACTGGTCCTTAGGTTGACACAAGCATTAGATTGACATGGCTTAGGTCGACAGCCAAAAGATCAACATGGGGGTTTTCCGTTTTTTTTTTGTACCCGAATGTCGACACCTGTCGACAACACAGGTTAACGTTTACCATGTCCCCTCGCATGGCTCGCTGTGCTCACCATGCTTCGGCTTCCCACTATTTTATTCTCTTTATTCTCCCACCACACCTTACTGGATAGTGGAACATGAAATACCGCCTGTCGGCACATGTCGGCTCAAAAAAACAGTGAAATAACCAATGGGGGTGGAGGGGGGCAGTTGGGAGTCCCTCCTGTCACCTGAAAAATTGACACGGTGTACATGCACACCACATCAATTCCCACAGGCAGAGGGGCTGGTGGTATGTCCAGCAGTTCACAGAGCCCCTGGCCATGCCCCCACAGCATCAAAATGGGGGCATGGCCTAGCAGGAGTTATGTGATTTATAGTCCATGCCCCCTTGCCACCAGGCCATGGCCCCAAATTGCATATGTCCCGCCCAGCACTTGTCTAAAAGTAGAAGGCATGTGAATATAATTACACTATCATTGTCCTTGGAGTAAATCTAACATCCCCGAAGCAGAAGCTGGAAAGTGTGTTACTCAAAAAAGCAGTAATACATCAGACTGATCGTTTTCACGAGTTAATATTATACAATAAAATTTAGGCATTTATTACAGTCTATCAAACCATTTAATGAGGAATGGGTTCATCTTCCCCAGACCAAAACATGTTTTTTCTAGTTACTTCAGGTCTCATCAGTATATTGTAGCATTTAGGGAACATTATACAGCCTAGTATCCCTATACATGAGGCTAATATAGCAAACACCTCTACAATGACCATATGTTTCCCCTTACTGCTCAGATAGGCCGGGATGGCACAGACCCACACACTGCAGAACACCAGCATGCTGAATGTGATGTACTTGGCCTCATTATAGATGTCCGGTAATGTCCTCACCATGAAAGCCAGAACAAAGCTCACAGCTGCCAGGAATCCCATGTAACCCAACATGAAATAAAAGGCCAGCACAGAACCCTCATTACATTGGATGATGATAGTCCCAGGATATGTGTCCATGTTATACTCTAGATAAGGAGGAGAAACTGACAACCAGATGACACCATTCAGGACCTGGACAGATGAGCAGATCACCACTAAGGAATTTGGTAGTTTGACTCCGATCCATTTTCTCCAGTAGCTTCCAGGTCTTGTGGCCTTAAAAGCGATGCAAACCATTATAGTCTTGGCCAGAACTGAGGACACAGCGATAGTAAATATGATTCCAAAGCAGATCTGCCGCAGCATGCAGGTTATATCCACTGGGCGACCAAGGAAGAGGAATACACAGAGTACACTCAGCTTTAGAGAGATGAGAAGAACAAAGCTGAGATTCCGGTTATTTGCTCTGACAATCTGGCTGTTCCGGTAGGAGATAAATATTCCAATTATGAGGACTATTATAACAGAAAATAATACAGCCATGCCAGAGAAAATCAAAGTTATAAAGTCCAGTTCATAAGAAAGAAACTCCTGTGACTTGGAAATACAGATGTTTTTAGCATCATTTGGCCATTCAGTGTCGGAGCATTTTACACAATTTTCATTATCTATGGAACACAAGTGGTATGTAAGATACTGTAGTAACAAGTTCTCTATACACTCGCGTGACCCAGTCAGCAAAACGGTGGGGGATGTTGGTAGGCTTCAGGGAGACAGGCAGGGAGCAGGGGCAGGCTGCTGTGGATTGGCAGGAAGGGGGAAAAAAACAGGACAGGACGAGTGCCACCGTCCTTTGCATTACATGATCTGTAGTTTATCATGACCATCTGCAGGGCTCCTGACACAGCAGCCTTAACAAAAACCCTTCTTTACCGCTATTTGTAAAAAAAAGGACTCCCTAAAGTACTGTACCTAGGAGTCCAGATAATTAAATCCTTCTACTCTCTATATTGAGATAACTATCCTGTCCTCTTTACTGTAGGTCTATAAATAAGGACATTCAGCAATGGCAGTCCTTTTACAAATCTTGTGGTCGTATTAACGTCATCAAAATGAACACTCTCCCCAAACTATTATATATTCTTAAACTCTCCCCATTCCTATCCATCCAAACTCAATTTATGTGCTTCAATCCATGATAGGCATATTTGTATGGAACCATAAAAAGCCAATAGACCAAGGAATCATCTCAGCCAAACGCTCCGAGAATAATCTTCTTGGATTGCTCATTCTCCAGCATTACTTGAATGCCACAAGATTAAGTATTCTGATAGCCTGGAATTCTCTGAAAAACACTAGAAGGTGGGTTCATCTGAAAAGTGACCTATTAGGTATTTCCTCGATCTCACAACTACCTTGGCTTTCTCATAATTCCCATCCCACATTCTCTCATGTTTCCCCTGGCGATTTAACTCTATGAGTCTGGGAGAATCTCAATAGAAACCTTAAACTACTGTATCTACACATTCCTCTCCTCTTACCCCTCTTTGGAACAACCCAGCACTTACGCTAGGTCTCTCCTCCACAACTGCATTCCCCTGGTTATCTTTGGCCATTTCTAGAGTTCACTATATATCAGGTAGCTTTGCTCCAAAATCATTTGCTGAATTACAAGAAGAAAATGGTATTCCTATTTCTTTACACTATCATTAAGTTTAACTATGCCAGTTCGCCTCTTCATTTAGCACTCACTCCACCTGAATCCCTTACCCAATAAAGAGATAATGCATGTATTGACCCACCTATTCCTTAACTCAAAATACATTTTGTAGAAGATCTTCCCATCCCTTGAACTCCATCAGCAAGCTTATGAGAATTATATGGGCCAACATTTCGAGAAAGAATGGAACGTAATTCACTTTGCAACGTCAAAATATTCCATAAGTGTAGCCATAAGAGAAAATTCTTAAAAATATATATTTAGCTCCATACCGCCTGCTTTGTATGTATCCTAGCTCTTTCAACCTTTGCTGGAGAAACTGTGGTTCGCAGGGAACATTTTACCATACACGGTGGTCCGGTCCAACCCTTTAGACTTACTGGGATATGGTGCATTCACTTATTTCGAAAGCAATTGCTCTACCTACCTCTCCCACACCTGTCAACATTGTCTTATGTGCCCCCTTAGATGAAACTCCCAAGGAAACCAACAAACTTCTTTGCATCTCTTGCTCAACCAAGTACCAAATTGCTTAATACTGGAAAGTCTCCACTGCCCTGAGTCATCAAGAACTTTTATATAGGATCTGATTTGTAGCAAAATTAGAATACATTTCTAGCCTTCAGAATAATGCTATTTGGCTCCCATGGTACTCTCACCACTACATCCCTCTCTCTGGCCTTAAGTAATATTTTTTCCTGTATAAAACCGTAATGTGCCCACATATAGGGGGTTGTTCTGGTTCATTTGCTCTGAGCAACCTTACATTTGCGTGTACATTTGGAGGGTAGTGGACGGGCAGCTGACATTCTGGTGATGTTGTCATCTGCCTCCCCCTGCATGTCCATCACGGCCGCATTAGAATGAGAACTCCCAGCCCGTCACCTACTGCCCTCCGCCTGCAAAGATGGATGCGTACACCTAGCGCAGTCCATATATGGTCCAATAACAGTCCATATTATGGTCACCCCGACTTACTAGAAGATTAATTTCATTATATTCCCCCCCCCCCCCCACTGATATTCTTTATACCTATGTTCTAGCTAATTATCTTAGAAATAATTTTTTGTAGTAATCAAATAACTTCCCTTTGCTGATATTTTTTGTCTGTATTATTTTTATAAAAAGTGTGTGAAGTATAATTACTAACATGGATAAGTTTGTAGAGAAATGTATGCCTTTATTCTGATTTTTGTATACATCGATCACAGAAGCTTTATATTTGTATACACAATTATTAAATTTGTTGTCATTTTATTTCCTTATGCTAAATCAAGCAAAATTGTTTGAAAAAAACAACAGATATCACCTAATGTGCACAACTCAAAGAAATGCATAATGTGCACAACACAGAGTAGGCCTAATATGCACAGTTGTCGTATAGGAAGGGTTGCCTACCTTCCTGGAATGGCCGGGAGGCTCCCAAAAACTGGGTATCCCACGGCCCCCCAGAAAGGAGGGCAACCCTCCTGAATACCGCCGGACACCCTGCATCTCCCCCGCAGCAGCGTTAAATTACTGTCATTTTTGGCTTTCTGTGAAGGTGGTGGGGCTAAGTATGTAAATTGTATACTTTTAGCTCCGCCCCTTCACAAAGACACGCATATTGCAGTATTTGCCATACTGGGGGTGGGCTTGATTATGTCTACATCAATCCAATCCCCAAAAGTACTGCTGATAGTATCCTCTCCGGGGCTCTCCCAAAGAAGAGACTTTAAAAGTAGGCAAGTATGCCTATATTTCTAATGTTCACAATTGTGATATACAGTAGGACGAAAGTGCACAATTGTGAACAAGGCGTAGTGTTTACAACTCAGAATTAAGCATAATGTGCACAACACAGACTAAGGGCTGGTATTATTTATTAAATTTCATTTAATCTTTTTAGTTGTTTTTAGTATCTTTAATTTTCAATGTTTGTCATTACAAAATCTAATATCTTGGTGAACTGATTGGCAAAAGTTTCACTACTCTATTAAACACAACAAGGGGTTGCGTTTCATTCTGAGGGAGAAATTAATAAACTACAGTAAATTACCACAGCTTTTATATCCCCAGTGGGGTAATAAATTATCTACAATAGCCAACACTTTCAGGGAGTTTGTTTCACCTGCCCAGAGGCTTGAGTAACTAAATTCACAATAAATGCCATGTTTTCATGGCCACAATCATAAATAAAGGATGGATTTAGGAACTTTCAGGGAGTTTGCTTCACCTGCCCAAAGGCAGTAGGAACTTAATCCACAGTAAGTGCCATGTTTTCAATGGCCAAGGTCATAAGTAAAAAGCACAGATTTAAGAACTTACCCCAGGTCCTGTGTGTTTTTGTTCAAAAACCTGTCACCCCAAAAGAGTGGCATTTAAATGAACTATAAAAAATTTGTTAAAATAAGATTTTACCACATTTTGTTTACCATGAATACATACTTGCCTACTTTTGAAAATTAGTTTCAGGGAGATTATAGTTGGTAGAAGATTTTTGCAAAGCGCCCCATTGAGGGGGCGTGTCATGCTCCACCCAAAGGGCGTGTCTAGTTCCATATATGGAGAGATTGTGAGAAAAGCTTGTGAACGTGGCATCTAGAAGCGTGGGTGTGTACTGCTACATCTGAGAGGAATCTTTTAAAATAACTTATATCCAAATGTAGATGAGCCCCAAAGCAGTTAGTAAGAGCTACTATACTTGCTATAGTGCTGGGAAATGGTGCTGATGATTCAATGTAAATGTTTTTTTTCTCTCATTCCTTTTTTCCCCAATATGTAACAGTGTAATATGGGCTAGGTGAAATGAGGGAGGTTGCTAGACCAATGAGGGAGAGAGGGAGATTGCTGCTATGTCAGGGAGTCTCCTTCAGAATGCAGGAGGGTAGGCAGCTATGCATGAATATGAATCATGGGAATATGGGTTTTTGATTTACCTCCTTTATGTTAATTCCTAATAATATTCTGTTAGAACAGATCTGTAAAAAAAAAAATATTTAATGAATAGTTCATGAATTCATGTAATTTTTTTCCTCCCCTTCTCTTGTGTGCAAAGCAAAATCTAATTATTATTTCTACATATACTGTACCAGACTTATTGGATATTTCTCCCTCTGAACACAGCACACAGTTATAGCAACATGCATGGTATCCTTCCTTTGTTGCTTTTCTGAATCCATCCTGACACTTTTCAGAACATTGTCCATGCGGCATCTATGGGGATAAGGTTCAAAAACTTAAATCAACATTACATCGTTTTCTTCTATTTTACCACTAACAGCATTTAATCATTATAACTAATCTGCATGTACAGTATACTGGCAAGCAGTAAGACATTGTATAATAAGTTGAAGAGTGTGTGTGTGTCGCATTACAGACACACCGTGGCACTCAGTCTCCAAATTCAGCAACAAGGGACCTCTGGACCCGGTGGTGTGCACCTCAAAGCCGTTTTTTGGAAAATTTCACTTAAAATAAATTAAAAAAACGGTACTTCTGTAGTTTCACGGCGCCAGCATGGCGCCGTGCTACTTCCGGGTTCTACGCTCGCCGCAAAATATGTCAAAAAAAGTAACTTAACTCCATGCCAACATGGATAGTTCATACCCCCACTATCCATGTTGGCATGGAGTTGATTTTAAATAGCGTGGCGAGCGTAGCGAGCCACCGAGCAAGCAGCGTGGGCGAGTGAAGCGAGCCCCGCAAGGGGACTCAGACGCACGGCGCCATACTGGCGCCGTGAAACTACAGAAGTACCAAAAAAACCTAGGGCAAATTGTAATAGGGAGTGATATTTTCGCATTTCACCGAAAATCGCACTTTTCAGAATCACATTTTTTGCCGCAAATGTGCATATTTAATGAGATGCAAATTTGCGGCAAAAAAAGTGCGATATCATGTAATTTTGTGTCATGCAAATTTGCGATTTTTAGTCATCAAAATGTGCAAATTTGAGAACATCTGCAAATGTTTTTTTAAATGAAATAAAAATGGTGTGGGGTCCCCCCTTCTGAGCATAACCAGCCACAGACTAATTGAGCCGGACCTGGTTCCAAAAATATGGGGAAACAAAAACCGTAGGGGTCCCGCGTATTTCTGAAAACCAGCCCCGGACTATTGGACCCGACCTGGTTCCACAAATATGGGGGACTAAATATCTGTGGGTCCCCCATATTTTAAAACCTACACCGGGCTCCAACAGCCTGCGATGTCATACCCCAGCAGGGGACACTTTTTACAAAAGGTCCCCCAGCCATACCATGAGCACCGTGGCTGGTCAGCCTTTGATGGGGTACCTGGAGTAGTGGGGACCCCCCCCCAATAAAGGGGTTCTCCCCATGCTTCACCTATCAAGGGCTAAAGCCTGGGGCTGTCACCAGCATCCGTGGGCTTTGGACGCTGGCTTAAATCATTCATACATAACATTGCTTTATACAGGTGAACTACAAGTGCTATCAGGCGAACCACAAGTCCCAGCATGCAGGGCAAAAATGGGCCCACTGGAACCTGTAAAAAAAATGTTAAAATAAAACACACATACAGTATTTTACCAAATATCCCACATGTCTACAAAATCGTCCCCTATTACATTTCACCCCAATGTTGATTTGCATTGATGAATGATCTGGAAAATAGATTGACGATGTGGGAAATGGATGATGAAGGAACAACTCCACACCTAATTTCATTGCTGTCATTGAGTATGAATAACACATTCTAACATTATGTTGAAGGCTTTAAACAATTATTAATAATTGAGGATATACATATCCCACCCATCACACACATATGTACACATTGTACACACACACACAGTAAACCATATAGGCACACATAGCACACAACACACACATATATACATAGCGCACCTCACACACTTCCACATTGAGAAGATACACAATACACACATAACACACCACTCACAGTACAACACATCCACATTGACTACAACACACACCCAAAAACAGTGCAACACACAGAACACACACACTTAAACATTGCACAAATACACGCAGCACACTACACACACACATACAGATGTAGCAGATATCATCCTGCCGATGGCTGGGGAAACTATCTCCAGCCCCTGCCAGCCACCAGCTCCCGCCAGGGGGCATGTGCGCACGAGACACTCGCCCGCTCCATGACAATGGAGCTCCCCCTGGTCCCCGCTGCCGCCGACGGTCCCCTGACCCACCCTGGCCCTGCCCATCTCCCTGAAGCAGATACGGGCAGGGATCCACTGCTCTGTCATAGAGAGACTGGGACGCGCATGCACATGAGATGCACGCGCGTCACAGTTTAATGGATTCCCTCTCTGCCGGTGCTCGCCAGAGGGGAGGTTCTGGTTGGCACCGTGATTGATTAAAGGGACTCCAACTGTATGTATGTAGCACACCTTACACTTACATATTGTACAGATACACACAACTCACACACATAACATACCTCTAACAGTACAACACACACACATTCACTACACACAGCCAAAACAGTACAACACACACAAAACACACACCTAAACATATAGGTGTAGATAGAAATACAAGAAGAAATTACAGTAGGATTAAAAAATAAGTTCTGATTCAAATTGATAATTGTTGGATGGGGGTGAGTTGCAAAACAAACCTATAGGTGGGGGTTTGGATATTGTGGACTTTATTGGTGTATAGTACTCCTACAGGGGGTCCCCAATTGAAGGTAAAATTTTCAATACAGTGTCACCGTAGGAGAATTCAAAATTGGGGTTCAAGTTGTCTTTTAAGGAAAACTTTAGAATCCCATAGGGCTCTTCTCCTGGAGCCTACGGTCTCCCTCAGTGTTTGACTTTCACTGAGGGAGACCGTAGGCTCCAGAAGAAGAGACCTATGGGATTGTAAAGTGGTCCCTAAAAGACCACCTGGGCCCCAATTGGGAATCCCCCTTTGGTGACATTGTAATGATAAAACTGTAGTGAAAATATCCCAATTGGGGACCCCCTGTAGGTGTACTAAACACAAATTAAGCCCACAATATCCACACCCCCATCTCTAGATTTTTTTTTCGCAACCCACCCCATCCAAACAATTAACAATTTGATTCAGAACTTATTTTTAATCCTACTTTCATTTCTTTATTGTATTTTTATGTACATCTATATTTTTGTCATGATTTATTGAGTAAATTTTACACTTTAACATGATAAATCTTCATGTCATTCTTATTCTTCAACTTCTTATAAGCCTGTTGATGATTGCAATGGCTGTATTGGTGGATTGGAGTGTATTTTACAAAGTGTTGCGAGCACAACGAGCCACCGAGCCTGAAATGTGGCGAGCGGACGCGGATTACATGTAAATTAATCCGCGTCTGCTCGCCACAATTCGGGCTCGGTGGCTTGCCACACTTTATAAGATCAACTCCATGCCAACGGATACTTTGGGTATAAAAAGGTTAGGAAGACACATAACGCGTCCAGTCGCGGGGCTCGCTATGCTTGCCACGCTTCGGGCTGGCATGGATGGTTGATTAAACAAGTTCTACAGCTGTTACACCGACAAGTGTCATTGTCAACAGGTAAATAGTATTTTTCACGCTGCACCCCTATGTACCCCCATACCCGACTAAATCTAGATGCCCCAAGCCTCCCCATACTATCTATACTTAGAAACTCCCTTTGTCAGTGGTTTGCCGGTCTGTGTATTTTTGACTAATGCTGCATCCCTATACCCGACTAAATGTAGACACTAGAGTGTCTACATTTAGACGCCCCCTTTGTTAGCGGTTTTCCAAGCTGTCTATTTTAAACACCCTCTTTGTTAGCGGTTTGTTGGGCCGTATTTTTCTGTGGAACTACAAGTGCCACAATGACCTGTCACAGCAGAGCTGCCATATGAGACACTACACTGACAACATATTATAAGCTATCGCCGTGAAACTACACAAGTAAGGCAGCGGTTGGGCTACGCCGATAACATAGCTTCAAACGAATTACCAAAGTAAGGCAGCCATTGGGCTACGCCGATAACATAGCTTCAAACGAACTACCGAAGTAAGGCAGCCATTGGGCTATGCCGATAACATAGCTTCAAACTTAGCGTAGTGCTGCCGCAGTGAAACTACACAAGCAATTTAGTGAGATTCTGACAGGGACGCTACGCTGATTACATAACTGCCGCCGTGAAACTACACAAGTACCCAAATTACAATCTTAGGTCTTTGACACAGCATAAGATGACATTTTTAAACAATTTTGGAAATAAAAAAAATCCAAGGTTTTCCCTGGCAACACCAGGCGGGTCAGTTAGTATTTTAATATAGCTCTTTATGCATATGAAATTAAAATTGATACAATAGTTACTGTGAGATTTAGGCAGTTAGGAGAGTGATGACATGCTGCCTCCACAGCACAGTCTCTCTCCCCAGCTTACCACATGCTGCTCAGTGCTGTGTGCTGAACTTTATTTCTTTCCCACAGTGGCCCATGGGGCCAGGACAATCTATTGTTGTCTACTCCCAAATAGTGCTTTTGGCCACCTAGCGTCCAATCAAGAGTCATTGGCCATTAGACGGCCAATATCACTATTCGGGAGGAGGAGCCACACAATGTAAACAAACTAATCTTATGGCTCCTTCCTTAGTCCATGGGTTTTGTGTGTGTCAATTTGTTTTCTGCCAAGACCCCCTGGATGCCTACATGGACAGAAGAGGACTCGATCTACACCAGAGGACCCTTGTAAGTACTATTTCCTTCCACAGGTCCCCCATATTGGATTTCTTCATGACCAGCTGATGGATGGATGGAGGTAGACCTACCTACAGGGTCAAGATAGGTAAGTTTATGTATGAAAAGGCTCCATGTGTAATAAAGTTTTATTTTTCAGGTGTGTTTGTGTATTTATTTCACTATTAGTTCTGCAGTGGAAGTAAAAGTCCCAGCAAGCCCATTAATGGTCCGCATGCTGGGACTTGTGGTTCTCCAAGTCCCAGTGTGCGGACCAGGCTTTCTTTGACTCATAGTTCCACAGCAGTACCCATTTGAATTGTAAAACTACAATCAGCCTGGTTCCCACAGCCCAGGGTTAGGGGAAATCCCCAGGCTTCAGCCTGGACAGGTAAGTTCTGGAGGGGGGGGGGGGGGATTTTCATTGGGAATTCCGCACTTTCCTAGGACCCCTCGCCGGCTGACCAGTCAGAGGGTTAATGCTTTGGCCACAGGACCTTATATAGTAAGTGTTACCTGACTGTGACATTACCCTGCTCGCTGTTTGGGCCTGGTGCTGGTTCTTAAAATACGAGGAACCCCTACTCATTTTTTCCCCCGTATTTTGGGAACCAGGAACGGCCCTTAGGCCTTGTGCTAGTTTTAAAAAATAAGGGGAACCCCTACTTATTTGGTTTCCTTATTTTTAAAAACCAGGACCGGCTCTTTGAGTCTGGGGCTGGTTATGGCTGTGGGGGGGGGGGGGGGGGGACCTCATACCATTTTTTGCAATAATTTATTTAGTTATGTTTTTTTTTACCCTGAAGCCTGCAGGGATCTAAATGATTCATGCAGGCTAAAATACGCTTGGAAAATTAAGTGTATTTTCCAAGCAAATTTGGCCAGCAATTAGCAGCTGTATTTTAAATACTGTCACATAGTAAATTTGGAATCACCATTCTTTTGAATGTTCTTCAAAGAACTGACGTATTTTCAGGATAGTTAATCCTGAAAATACAAAAACTTATAATACAGGCGTATTTCTGGATAGGAATACGCCTCTTTTATACAATGTTTTGTTAGTAAATTTCCCCTTTAGTCTTCAAATCTCCCATCTTCAAAAAAGGCTTGTGGGAGAAAAGTGCCAGTAGTTTTGTACCCGGGTCCCACCAAAAATCTAGACTTTGGCATTAGAAGAGAAAGCACACCAAATCCCACAATGACAAAAGAAATGTCCCACTCCATTGACATTTCTTCTTAGACAGATGAGGTCGGTGGAGGCTGGGATCATATTAGCATGACGAGGGAAGTAAATAGGATATAAAGGCAAAATAGGATGTTGAAAATAAGAGCTAAAATGTGGATTTCCACATTGATATAGAAGTAGCCTAAGGGTCATAATCTAGAGAGATAATAAAGTGGGATGAGTGATAGAGGTAGTAGAAAGAAAGAAGTAATAATGCCACTGTATAGGTCATTGGTACGACCTCACCAAGAGTATTGTGTTCAGTTCTGGAGGCCATATCTCCAGAAGGATATAAATACATTAGAGACTGTACAAAGAAGGGCAACTAAAATGGTGCATGGCCTACATCACAAAACATACCAGGAAAGACTAAAAGATCTTAATATGTATACTTTAAAGCAGAGAAGGGAAAGGGGGGACATGATAGAAACTTTCAAATATATCAAGGGCTTTAACAAGGTACAGGTGGGAGACATTCTTCACAGGAAGAGGAGCAACAGAACACGAGGACATGCACTGAAACTAGAGGGAGGAAGATTCAGGGGAAATGTGAGGAAGAATTACTTCACAGAAAGAGTAGTAGATAAGTGGAATAGACTCCCATCAGAGGTGGTAGAGGCAAATACAGCAGTACAATTTAAACATGTTTGGGATAGGCATATTGCTATCCTTACAAAAAAATAAGGATCAAATAGGGTTTGAGGTAAGATGGGCCAAGTGGTTCTTATCTGCCGTCAAATTCTATGTTTCTATAAATTGTCTTGGAGGGAAATATTTAATGTCTGATTGATTCTATTTTGTATATTTAAATACAGTGGAAATCAGACTTTGAGAGGAAGTAGACAGGGCAAGGAGATCATTGAGAAGCCAGTTGAGTTGAGTTAGTAAGCTTGGCAACAAACTGTAGCTTTTAATATTCAGATACTTTGCCATTAACACACACATGCAGCATATAATTTTAATCAGCAGAGGCTGCATGTGCGTTTTTTTCACATAGCAATGCAAATAAGTCATATTTTTTTGGGGGGGGGGAAACACAAAAAGACTCTCGGCATTAATAAATGTGGTACGACTAGGCTCTACTGGAAGGACTGTTTAACATGAATGCACCAACGATGAGAGAGGACACATCAGTAATTTCCATTTTAAATATTTGTGCTTATTTTAAAACATACCCTGTCATTTCTCCAATGTATTTTCTGTGGCTCAATGTATAACTGTGTATCTCCTGAAATGGATTTATCAAATTTTCCAATGTTTATATCCTTAATTGTATACTCTTTTGCTTGGTCATCCCTTATCCTATTTACCAGCTCTAAAGGTGAACATAGTTCTCCATTTTCATTATAAGTTATTTCATTACCATATTTATCTTCATAATAAACCTTTTTTAGAAAGGTGTGAAGCTTTCAAATGAAAGAGAGAATAATCATGAACAGAAATAACAATTTTTAGAACAATGACCTAGAAAACTTTACAGATGAAGTGAAATAAAATATTACATTGATGTAGATTTAAGACATATGTAGTCATGATGGAGGTTATTACTCATCGTCAGAAAAATGATAAATGTAGTTGCGCATATACAGTTGTGTCCACATACATCTTGGCTTTTTTTCTCAATTTGTCACAACATGTAAAACACGGCTTAGCTGTTTTTCCAAATGTAGCAAGTAGATAGAGTCTAAAAAATGTCTGAAGCAGTAGAACTTGTATAAAGTAATAGATTTTTAGAAAAATCACAAAGCGTGACTTTTGCAGAGTCCAAGGTGTGCCATATTGGCCCTTATTCTGCTTGGTGCGGTAATATCCGCGTGCGTTCGTGCCGCCGATGTTTTGTGTCTGCGCATGTGCAGAGGCGTCTCTGCGCATGTGCGAGCGGGGTGTATGGCCAAATCCCGCATGAAATGTGAACACTCCGAACAGGGGGTGGAGAGGGGCGTGAAGGGCTATTTGGGCTCATTACCATATGCATACGTCCCGCGTTTCATGGGCGTTCCCATGCAAACGCTGGGGGCGTACGTATGGTAATGTGGCCGTGACACACGTGTAGGGGGCGGACATATGACATCGCCGGATGTCAGCTGCCCGCCCAGATCCCTGCTTTTGCACAGAGAAATGTCCGTGTGGTCTGAGGTTGCGGGAGCTGGTGGAGCACTCGGTATGCGACCATCGAATGATGGGGGAGGTTCCATGAGATGGAGGAGGCGTATTCCGTGAGAAATACACGTGCGGTCCGTTCGGCCAGCTTCTTACCGCGTACGGACGGAGTTGGCGATCCGTATGGAAGGCGCTGTTTCGCACGCACGGTCCTGGCCGCATATTCGGATCCGGCCGCACCGATCAGAATAAGGCCCATTGTGACATACATGGTGCAGTAAAACCAAGATGTACGTGGACACATCTGTAGATTAACCCCTTCATGACAGAGCCAGTTTTTGCCTTCCTGACAGAGCCCTTTTTTTCAAATCTGGCATGTATCACTTAAGTGGGGATAACTTTTTTTTGCTTTTACTTATCCCAGTGATTTTGAGATTGTTTTCTCGTGACACATTGTACTTCAAGTTAGTGGTAAATTTTCGTCGATACAGTCTGTGTTTTTTTGTGAAAAATACCAAAATGTCGTAAAAAAATGGAAAATTTTGCGATTTGCAAAATGTTAAATTTTCTGCTTGTGAGACAAATAATCTTACCACTCAAAATAGTGAATAACTAACATAGACCATATGTCTACTTTATGTTGCCATCATTATTTCAACCTCATTTTCATTTTTTTGGACATTAGGAGGCTTCAAATATGAATAGCAAATTCTCAAATTTTCAAGAAAATTTCAAACTCTGATTTTTTTAGGGACCAGGTCAGTTATGATGTGACTTTGAGTGACTTGTATGTGAGACACCCCCATAAATGATGCCATTTCAAAAACTGCACCCCTCACAGTATTCAAAACAGCATTTTGGAAGTTTGTTAACCCTTTAGGTGTTTCACAGGAATTAAAAGAAAGTGTAGGTGAAATTTCCAAATTTCATTTTTTTTGCAGATTTGCAATTTTAATACATTTTTCTAAGGAACAGAGTACATTTTACTAGAGAAATGTGACTAAAAATTGATTCCCCCAATTCTTTGGTTTTCATAAATATCCTATATGTGGCCCTAGTGTGCACGGTGACCAAACCACAGGCTTCATAATAGAAGGAGCACCTACTTGATTTTGGAGCCTCCTTTTTATGAGATTATTTTTTAGGCACCATGTAGGTTTCTAGGCACCATAAGATGCTAAAAGTTAGGTACCCCCCCACAAGTGACCCCATTTTGCAAACTACACCCTTCAGGGAATTCATCTAGGGGTATAGTGTACATTTCAAACCCCCAGGGGTTTCACCAATTGTGGTACAACTGGGCAGTGAAAATGAAAAAAAATAATTTTTCATTTTCACAGCTCAGTTGTATCAAAATTGGTGAAACCCCGGGGGGTTTGAAATGTACTCTATACCCCTAGATGAATTCCCTGAGGGGTGTAGTTTGCAAAATGGGGTCACTTGTGGGGGGGTTCCACTGTATGGGTGTTTCGGGGGTCATTCAACCAGAATCTGTGCTGCAAAATCCAAAAATCACTCCTTCCCTTCTGAGTCCTGCCATGCACCCAACTGGTATTTTTTGGTCACATGTGAGGCATTGCCGTACCCGGGAGAAATTGGGGCACAGATTTTGGGGTGCTTTGTCTCCTTCATTCCTTGTGAAAATGAAAAATTTTGAGCCAGATCTGCATTTTTGTGTAAAAAAATGTAATTTTTTACACAAAAATGCAGTTCTGGCTCAAAATTTTTAATTTTCACAAGGAATGAAGGAGACAAAGCACCCCAAAATCTGTGCCCCAATTTCTCCCGGGTACGGCAATGCCTCACATGTGACCAAAAAATACCAGTTGGGTGCATGGCAGGACTCAGAAGGGAAGGAGTGATTTTTGGTGGTGGAATGAATGGCGGGTGCTATGTCGCATTAGCAAGACCCCCGAAGCACCAATACAGTGGAACCCCCCCACAAGTGACCCCATTTTGGTCACCAGCTTTGGGAGGGGGGCTGGCGCTGCGGCTGGCGGGGGGGTGGGAGGGGTGCTGGCGCTGCGGCAGCCGGGTGGGTGGGAGGGAGGGGGGCTGCCGGGTGGGAGGGGGGGGGGGGCTGGCGATCGTTGGTGATCGGTGCGGTATACGCACACACACACACACACACACACACACATATATATATATATATATATATATATATGTGTGTATATATATATATATATATATATATATATATATACATATATATACATATATATACACACACATATATATATATATATATATATATATGTGTGTGTATATATATATATATATATACACACATTTGCACATTTTTTAATTTTAATTTATTTTTAACTTTTCCAGCAGCAGCATGATGCTGCTGCTGCTGCTGCTGCTGCTGCGGGGGGGAGGGGGGAGGAGGGGAGCGCAGCGTGCGCTCCGGACGTAGCGGCTGAGCCGCTGGAGCTGCTGCTGCTGCCGGGTGAGTGCCCGGCGGGTGGGAGGGGGGTGCTGCCACTCGGTGGTGATCGGTGCTGCACCGATCACCACCGTTTTCTGTGTTACCGAGCGGCTTAGCCGCCGGTAACACAGGAAACGCTGTGATTGACTGTTCAGATTTGAACAGCCAATCACAGCGATCGCCGACCGGGGGGGGCACCCCTGCCCCCCCTGGGCGACGAGGGGGGATGTCTGCTGTCAGGGACAGCAGACATCACCTAACTGTCACTGCGTCTCTAGACGCAGTGACAGTTAGAAGTCATGACGTATATATACGTCAACGGTCGGGAAGTACTTCCCGACCATGACGTATATATACGTCAAATGTCGTGAAGGGGTTAATATCCAATTTCATTTCAGAAGATCTTTACATTTTTTTTTTATTTTCTAAATACTTTATTGAATTACCAGCACTTAAACACAAGGCACTTATAGGTTAATAATGCAATGTTCTATTGTTTCACTGTATTAATTAGGTACTTATTAATAGTGCTGTATACCAATGAACCATAGCCAGGGCATTGATATCCTCCCCCACAGTAAAATATGCCACCTGAAGGGACTTCCTATAGAAAGCACACCCTGCTTTTCACAGAAAGTCAGTCAGGGTTTTCTACACTGGGACTGCCAGTCCACATAAAACAGTAGAGAAAGTGCTTCCCTTTAGAAGCTACTCCAGTGCTATTATGTCAGCCCTATCTGTTTTTTATGGGCTGTAGTAGATGCAGTCTATAGAAGCCTTTATGATTAGAAGCACCTACCTGAAGTACTGCCCTAGATCCAAGCCCCACCCCCAAAAGTATTAAAAGACTGACATTTATTATCCCTTAGATTCAGAACAACACTAACAAATAATGTATCCTTATTTATACAGGGATTATATCTACAGGAATTAGTTATATACTTATATATCATTAAAAGTTTGCTTAGAGGAACTTCTAGATCACCCAAATAAGAGAAAACATATCTCTCTAAACAAATAAACCTGTTTCTAACTGGCGGCTCTCTCACACAAGACATTTCATGAAGCATGGCGTATTAAGGTTAGATGTATAAGGACACATATGTATTTCCTTTTTTTTTACTTTAAATATATTTGTTTTAATTTTTCTTCTGGTATTATTTAAATAAATTATATTGTAAAGTACAATGTCTACATTATGACATTTTTTTTAACCAGATGTAAGGGGGGGGGGGGGGGAGAACGGGACAAGGTCACCCCGCATGCCAGGTAGACCAACCCTGTAATACGCCCACAATATTTTGCTGGGTTTTTTCCCCCTTTGTTTATATGCTGATTGAATGCCCTATTCATTTAATATGATATATATTTTACCCTGGGGTATTCTCAATGGTACTACAAATTGAATGTTCTGTGTCTTTGCATAAAAATGTACTGTTGAGAACCTTGGTCCACCAATCAAAAGATACCATTCCAAAACTGAAAACTACATATTATACTGTGAGTGGTCATATATTGAGTGTTCATATTCCATAAGGAAAAATATAACTGTCAGGAACCCCAGTTCTTGTACTGCTCGTGCGCACCACTTACCAGCGTGCTTGTGTATTCTGCGGTGCAGATAAGCTGCTGGAGCACTCTGAAGTGTAAGGACTCCGGGGAGTCCGCGTGAGCAAATACAGAAGGAGACTGACCATGCACCTGACTCTGTTGTTTCTCCGAATGTTCGATTGATGCATGTAGTGCTAGACTTCACCTATAGCAGCTGTGTCCGAAGGAGGGAGTTAGGCCCGCTCCAACCCTGATGCCCCCAGGTCTTATAAAGGACAATGCATCAAATGTGATTGAGAGATGGACAAAAGGCTAACTGACTAAAACCTATGGAAACAAACAGACAGACAGTGGTACACATAATAAGTGGTCAGAATCACCAGGGCATTGAGTGGTTGAATATGGGAGCAATCATCCACTGAACTCCCAGGATTGCAACAATGCAAGAAGATTTTATGCAAATAAGTAATTCCTCACGCCCACACTTGTAACTACAGAGACACAGCAGGATGTAAACACAGTATGTCCTGGCTAATGGCATAAATGCAACAATGCATTAAGATGTAAATAATAAACAATATATAACCTGTGTGGATGGCAAAACCACTAATAACAAAGGACATACTGTATACTCCACACAGGTAAACTCTAACAGGGATCATCTGAAATACTGAAGGTGGAAAAACCAGACACTCTCTGTCAGACAGGGTCTGTGTTCATACAGTGTTCATACAGGGTCTAAATGGGAAGAGGAAAAAGTACTCTCCTTAGTTTTGGGGGCACGCTTAAGCAAAACTTAGAAGTGGTCTGAAGAATATCAAAGTATGATTAAAACTTAACTTTTTCTGTTAATTATTAAAAAATTATTTGACAGACAGACTGACAGACAACATGTAACAAGTAGTTCTCTGGAGTAAGACACTAAAGGTAAATTTAGTAACACTGGTCCAATACAATAAATTTGATTATTTCACAGCTCATAAACCAATTCAGAGCCAAGAACTAGAAAGTTTGGGGGAATAGTGTTCCCTGGTATGTTCAGGTTTTGCAGCGGTAAACTATATGCGGCTAGGTTTGTGAACTCCACAGTTGTAAAGGTTACAGCTACTGCTGCTGTCTATCTCGATCATCCAGATCCTTTCTACCACTAACATACTGTACAATAGGTGCGCGCCATTGGTGTCCAGGTGTGCACCTCTGGCACAGCACCCCTAGAGCCCACCCCCCGTCATAACCTTGCTCCCCCCAGTCCCCCCATCACCTTTGCTCTGACGATCGGTACAACGGAGCTCCCCTGACCCGCCCCCCAGCCAGCCGTCACTCATTTTACAGTGACGTCAGCGTCAGGCTCGGGTATGATCAGCGCGGCTCGAGGGGGCTCGGGAACACTCAGGCACCCGAGTCCTCCCAAGCCGTCGTGAACATCCCCCAGCCTGCTGCCGACGTCACTTCTGAATGTGACAGATGGCCGGCTAAGGCAGCGGGGACAGCGGCGGCAGGGAAGCTCCTGTGTACTAACACCAGAGCAGAGGTGAGCGAGGGGGGGGGGGGGGGCTTCCAACTTCCTGTGGTGGGTTTTGCTGGGGCAGGACAAACCTGCCCTGGTAGGTTTGTCCTGCCCCAGCAAAACACAAAACACACAACACACACAAACACACAGAACACACACAGTTATACCCCCTTTTATATCAACAATCCAGGATCAGACACAGCTGGGATTTGCACCGTTTACAATGTGGTGACTACCCGCAGTGTAGATGGAGGTGGCACTTGGAGATGCGCCACCTCCGCCACCCCTGCCGGGACTGCCAATCATCGCGCTGGGGGCAAGCCCAGCACCAAGGTAACTTGCTGGGCTGCCCTCAGCCCCCATGCACCCCCCAGCCCCCGTCCATGAGGCGAGTCGATGCTGCACACAATCATCCATTCACCTTCTTGCTGCCTCCGCTGCTGTCTGCAGAGTACAGCATATAGCAGTGGAGGCTGTGTGCGACCCTGGCCCAAACTCCATATTGACCGCAGGATGCTGCAGTCCGGAGGTTGAGCTTCCCCCATTGATGTAAACAGGAGCTGGGTCAGATGAATGTGACAAGTAGCATGTGGGAGGAATGTGACATCTCTGTACCTGCATCATCCTGCCATCTCTGTCCCTGTGTCACCCCACCATCTCTGTCCATACATCACCCTGCAATGTGTTATAATGTGAATTTTGGCTCAATCCAGGTGGCATAATGTAAATTTTTGCTCAATCCTTGTTTCATAATAAGAATTTTGGCTCTTTCAGTGTGGCATAATGTGAATTTTGGCTCTTTCAGTGTGGCATAATGTGAATTTTGGCTCAATGTGGGAGGTATGATGTGAATTTGGGCTTATTCCAGGTGGCATGATGTGAATTTGGGTTTATTCCAGGTGGCATGATGTGAATTTGGGCTTAATCTGGGTGGCATGATGTGAATTTTGCCTCAATCCATGTTGCATAACATGAATTGTGGCTCAATTTATGTTGCATAACATGAATTTTGGCTCAATTTATGTAGCATATTGTTAATTTTGGCTCTTCCAGTTTGGCATAACATGAATTTTGGCTCAATCCGGGTGGTATAATGTGAATTTTTTTGCTCATTCTGAGTCGCATAATGGGAATTTTTGCTCTTTCTGCGTGGCATAATGTTTAAAAGGTAAATGTAAGGGGGTCTACTACTGTTTTGCATAATGTGTATAAGGGACATATGGCATGTTACACTACACTCAAGGACATTCCCCCTTTTAAGTGATGGCACCCTATTTTTTCTGGAATGTGCACATAACTTCAGCCTTCAATTTCCAATACCCCCATTTCAAAATGTCCACTTCGACCATTGCACACACATATATACATAGTGCATCTTTTACACATTGGACAGATACACACAACACAACACACCACAGCACACACACTACACACACCCACATACACTACAACACACACAAAAACAGTACAACACACACAATTACACAAAAACAAATGCATTATAGGTGCTAAATCTCAGCAAACACATTCTAACATTATGGTGGAGCAACCCCGGGCGGGTCAGCTAGTTGATAATAAATAATAACAAATATCCATTATATAAACTCACATGGTTTTCATTTACTGTAAAGCGGCTTCTTGTTCCTTCTTGTGACAATAAATCCATATCATGCAAAGCTTGAGCCATGGTAGAAACAGCAATGTACACCCGGTAGGGAAAAGAATCAGGACAATTGTAATAGTATCCTAGATTTCTCCCAGTACAATTACTAAGGGTTAGATTAAGTACTAACGCAAACATGAAATCCTTTTTCTTATTGTTAGACAAGCAGTGCATTTGCGTAATCCAGAGATCCACCAGTAATGGGTCGATTGAATTATTTAGTTGATTGACATTATGTGCAAATTTTTTCATCCCAAAGATGTTATATAGAGGAAGCATAAACACAAGATAGCAATTAGCTACAGGTACACTTCTTTGAAGTGGCGCAGTAATCTCAATTGCAGCTGCCCATGAAGCTGGAAGAATTAAAGTCTTATTAATAGTTAAGTGAGATATTCTATGCAGAAAATTTACAATGTGCACGTTCCATGAACCACACATTATTATAATCTCAGCAGTAGAATGCTGAATTTTCTCAATTATTGACAGTTTCTTAACGCTATCAATAGCAAACACTTTCAACTTGAACTCAACACATATCCCGTGAGTGGATAACTCTCTGCTCAGCTGTTGGAGCTCCTGATCTCCACTGTCATCATCTGATGATATTATCCCAACCCAGTTCCAGCCAAAGCGTTTCAATAACTTTATAATTGCCGCTAATTGCATCTGGTAACTGTAACTTGTCCGAAAAAAATGTGGATAAATCCTTCTGTCACTCAGCGAAGGCTCTCTCGCTCCGTAACTGATCTACAATGAGCATTTATTTATAGTTAGATGACAAAATAAGCAATTAAAAAAACATTTAATATTTTCCAACATAATTAAAAAGGTAAATGTAGTTTCTACAGGGCCGGAGCTACATATGGGTGCTGGCCACTGGAGGGCGCCTCTTGTTCTGGCCAATATTTAAATGGAGCAGCACGTACAATGATGAGCCTCCGGGACTTCACCCTTGTTCCTCTGCAGCTTCCGACATTGTTAACCCGCCGCCCCCCCACCCATTCCTCTTAGACTGTGGGGGTTATCGCACAATGTTCAGTGATTCACGGGTCATTAGTCGGTGGGGCCTAATGCTGAAAGGGTTCGCCTCCTTCTGCTCCTGGACTCAAGGCATACTGTCTATCTCCTCCCTCCTCTCTCTTTCTCTAGCATTCCCCTCTCTCTCCCCCCTCCTCAATTTACACTGGAGCACTGTGTAAATTGGCTCTGCATGGCGCAGTGTGTAACACGACCTGGTGCATGGTGTAGTGTGTAACAAGGCTCTGTCAGGTGGAGTATGGAACAAGGCTCTGCCTGGCTCAGTGTGGAACTGGTATTCTGCCTTTTGCATTGTGTAACGGGCTCTGCTTGGTGCAGTGTGTAACGGGCTCTGCTTGGTGCAGTGTGTAACGGGCTCTGCTTGGCGCAGTGTATAACGGGTATTCTGTCTTGCGCAATATGTGTGGTGGGGCTGTGCCTGGTGCAATATGTGTGATGTGGGCACTGCCTTGCGCAATATGCATGACGAGGCCCTGCAGGCACAATATATATGTAACAGGGTCTAACTGGCACAGTGAGTAACGGGCTTCTGGTTTGAGCATTGTGTAATGGGGCCTCTGCCTGGTACAATATGTATGACGGGGCCTCTGCGTGGCATAATAATGTAACATAATATTATTAACTTGGCTGAAATCCATGTGCCCATACATTCACATTGTGGTAACAACAGACGGGGACACATATGTAGGAGACATTGTTAATACATGCAATAGAGGTGCACATTTCTGCTCACAATTTATGACTTTTCTCATAAATATATAGGGTGATTCTTGTTGGATCAGACAGGGTGGTAATTAGGCCCTATTCCGATGGTGGGGAGTCTGCGCATGTGTGTATTTGTGCATGTGCAGAACCCCTGTGCAACCATCTTTGGTGAGTATCACACTTGCTGAGGAGGTTACACAGGCAGAGGAGGGGGTGGCATCAGGGAAGGGACAGTTTTATGGGCATCCCCATGAAAATGCTAGGCAATGCCCAGGGAATGCAGGTGTGGTGTTTCCCGCTCGAGCGGCGGCTGACGTCACAGGATATCAGGCCCGCCCTGTCTTTGGCAGATATAGGCAGAATTAAAAGTCAGTTTTGAGAGAGAGAAATCATTATGGTTGACAATAATCGAAGGATTTCTCTCCTGTTAAGCTGCATGACAGGGGTTGGGTTCATGTATATCCCATAGCATGGCACCAAGGCAGTGGGGGAAGGGGGTGCAAGCAGTCAGCTGGGCAGCCTTAAGGCTGCTGTTTAGCGTGTGGTACTAAATCAGGTCTCTAATTTGACTAAGGTTAAGAACAACTGGGCCCATCTAGTACAGATTGAGCCAGCCTCTGCCAGCCCACCAGTGCAACATATCTATAGCGATGGTGGCCGCTGGTGGAGGGCATGGCCTGCAGAATGGGACGAGCAACCAGCTAACTTGCTTGCGCGTCCCATCAGCAAGGTGGTGGGGAGTGGGGACCTGGGCTTCCATGCCCATTTCCTAAGTTTACCACCTCATCCCTTTAACCCCTTCCCGACATTTGACATATATATACGTCATGGCCGGGATGTACTTCCCGACACATGACGTATATATACAACATGACTTCAAAGTGCCACTGCGTCTAGAGACGCAGTGACAGAGGGACGATGTCTGCTGTCCCTGACAGCAGACATGTCCCTGCATGCCCAGGGGGGGGGCGGCGATGCCGCCCCCCCGCCGGCGATCGCTGTGATTGGCTGTTCAATGTGAACAGCCATTCGCAGCGTTTTCCTGTGTTACCGGCGAATCAGACGCTCGGTAACACAGGTGTCAATCACCGCCGGGTGTGAGGGGGCATGAGGGGGTCATCGGTGACGACGACACCTCACCCCACCTGCCCCCAAGGCTGTGATTGGTCCGTCGGACCGACGGACCAATCACAGCCAAGGCGCGCCATTTAAACTAACGGTGACTGCGCTGCAGACGCCATTCCGGTCTGGAATTGCGTGCAGAGCGGTCACCGGCCACTCTGTCGTGATATACATACCTGAACCTTGCCTGATACTTACCTGATCACCGCTGATCACCGCTGGTAGCGTGCTGCCAGCAGTTGGATGCTTCCTGGATCTTGTGACTTAGTGTGTCCTGCTGCTGCAGTGTCATAGAGTCACAGATCAGGAGAGATAGTCAGAGATAGTCAGATATAGTGAGAGAGAGTGATAGAGAGTGATAGAGAGTGATAGAGGGTGCTATATTTTGTGTCTGCTGCACCCCTTTTGTGCAGATCAGTATATCTGTGCTGATCAGCAACTTTTTGGGTTTTTTTTTTTTATATATATACCTGTCAGTTGCACCAAAGGTTGTGCTGCCTGTGCAACTGACTGCTGCCCCCCCTTTTGTGCTGATCAGTTTAAATTAATTAACTGATCAGCAACTTTTTGGGGGTCCAGTTTTTTTTTTTATATATATACCCTGTCAGGTTGCACCCACAGTTGTCTGCCTACTGCCCCTCACGGCTAATCAGTGTCGCATCACTGCATCACTGATCTGCAGTTTTTTTGGGGGGGGGATTGCAGTGGGGTTTTGTTTTTACACCCAAGTTGCTTTTGTGGGTGCTTTTGTGGGTGTCCTGTGGCCGCTGATCAGTGACGTACATCACTGAACAGCATTTTTGGCACAGGGTTGATATCATTTTTTTTCTGCAGTTTTTTTAAATTGTTTTTTTTTTTTGGAGAGTGCTGTGGTTTATTACACCCACGTTGCTTTTGTGGGTGTCCTGTGGCCGCTGATCAGTGACGTACATCACTGAACAGCATTTTTGGCACAGGGTTGATATCATTTTTTTTCTGCAGTTTTTTTAAATTGTTTTTTTTTGGAGAGTGCTGTGGTATTTTTTTTTTTTTAAATTGTTTTTACACCTCTTGCCTTTAAGCGCTGTTCAGTGACGGACGTTACTGACCAACATCTGTGCTCAATTTTTGGCGCAGGACCTTTTTTTTTTTAACCCCTTCAATTTTTTTTTTTTTATTGGGATCAAATTCCTGTATAAAGTATTTTTTTTTCTGCACTACATACACACTACACACTACATACCCCCCGTGTTGAAATAAAGTTTGTACCCCCCCAACACTATACACGTGTTGAAATATTACACTTACAGAAACACAAAAATAAAAATGTCATCCCAAATGTCATCCCAGTCATCCAGAAGAATGTATTCAGCGGAGGAGGCATATGCCATGCTTGCCTCTGACTCTGACACAGCCAGTGATGCAAGCGGGGAATTTGAAGGATTCGTCTTAAGCTCCTCTTTCTCCTCTAGTGATGAGGGACCCCCTCAAAGACGCCCCCGTAGAGCAGCTGAGACCCCCCCCCCCAAATGATTGATCCCGTATGGACCCCACCACCAGACAATTTTGAGCCCCAGGTTCCTGAGTTTTTGGCTATCCCAGGAATCCAATTTGATTCAACAGGTCTCAGAGAAATTGACTTTTTCAAATTATTTTTCTCTGATGATTTTATAAATTTAATGGTGGACCAAAGTAATTTATATGCCCAGCAGTTTATTGCTCAAAACCCCACGTCATCATTTGCTAGGTGGACCCCTGTAGATGCAGTAGAGATGATGACGTTTTGGGGTCTGGTGTTACATATGGGCATAGTAAAAAAGCCAGAAATTAGGCAATATTGGAGTACAGATGTTCTGTACAGCACCCCACTTTACCGTATGGCCATGACTCGGACTCGTTTTGAGATAATCCTTAAATTTCTACATTACACCGATAATGCACAGTGCCCACCCAGAGATGATCCCACCTTTGACCGGCTATTCAAAGTCAGGTCGGTCATTGATCATTTCAGTGCCAAATTTGCAGAGATGTACATCCCTGAAAAATTTATTTGTATCGACGAGTCCCTTATACATTTTAAAGGAAGGGTTAAATTCCGCCAGTACCTTCCCAGTAAGAGGGCAAGGTATGGCATAAAAATGTATAAGCTGTGTGAAAGCACCTCAGGGTACACCCACAGGTTTAGGGTATATGAAGGGAAGGACTCAAGAATTGAACCGCCAGAATGCCCCCCCCTCCCTCGTAGGTGTTAGTGGAAAAATTGTCTGGGATTTAGTGCACCCCTTCCTGGATAAAGGTTATCACCTCTATGTGGATAACTTTTACACTAGCATCCCCCTGTTTAAGGCCCTTGGTTCAAGAGGTACAGCAGCTTGCGGTACTGTGCACAAGAACCAAAGAGGCCTCCCAAAAATGCACGTTGCCCAATTACTGAGAGGGGTGAAAGCAGGGGAATATGCACCGAAAATATGTTGTTGGTAAAATATAAGGACAAGAGGGATGTCCTTATACTGACAACAATTCATGGAGACAGTACCACCTCCATCCCTGTACGAGGTACCAGTACCCACACCTCAAAACCTAATTGTATCCTAGATTACAATAAGTACATGGGCGGAGTGGATCTTTCAGATCAGGTACTGAAGCCGTACAGTCCCCTGCGGAAAACAAAAATCTGGTACAAGAAGCTGGCCGTGTATATCATCCAGATGGCACTGTATAACGCTTACGTGCTATTCCATTCTACCAGCCAGAGGGGGACATTTATGCACTTTCAAGAGGAAGTCATAAAGGGCCTAATATTTGGGAACCAGCAGGCAGAGGGCCCCAGTACTTCTAGTACTGGCCCCCGTATTGTACCAGGGCAGCATTTTCCTAACGAAATCCCCTCCACTGCAAGAAAGGGCAGGACACAAAAAAGGTGCAAAGTTTGCTATAAAAAGGGAATAAGAAAGGATACTATTTTCCACTGTGAAACTTGCCCCGACAAACCCGGCCTATGTATAAAGGAGTGTTTTAAAATATACCACACATCTATGGATTATTAGGTTCATCATTTCACCATGCTTCGGGGGTCTTGCTAATGCCACATAGCACCCACCATTCATTCCACCAGAATCTGAGCTGCAAAATCCAAAAATCACTCCTTCCCTTCTGAGTCCTGCCATGCACCCAACTGGTATTTTTTGGTCACATATGAGGCATTGCCATACTCGGGAGAAATTGGGGCACAGATTTTGGGGTGCTTTGTCTCCTTCATTCCTTGTGAAAATGAAAAATTTGGAGCCAGAACTGCATTTTTGTGTAAAAAATGTAATTTTTCATTTGCACAGCCCAGTTGTATCAAAATTGGTGAAACCCCTGGGGGTTTGAAATGTACACTATACCCCTAGATGAATTCCCTGAGGGGTGTAGTTTGCAAAATGGGGTCACTTGTGGGGGGGTTCCACTGTATTGGTGCTTCGGGGGTCTTGCTAATGCGACATAGCACCCACCAACATTCCACCAGAATCTGTGCTGCAAAATCCAAATATCACTCCTTCCCTTCTGAGTCCTGCCATTTTTTGGTCACATGTGAGGCATTGCCGTACTCGGGAGAAATTGGGGCACAGATTTTGGGGTGCTTTGTCTCCTTCATTCCTTGTGAAAATGAAAAATTTGGAGCCAGAACTGCATTTTTGTGTAAAAAATGTAATTTTTCATTTGCACAGCCCAGTTGTATCAAAATTGGTGAAACCCCTGGGGGTTTGAAATGTACACTATACCCCTAGATGAATTCCCTGAGGGGTGTAGTTTGCAAAATGGGGTCACTTGTGGGGGGTTCCACTGTATTGGTGCTTCGGGGGTCTTGCTAATGCGGCATAGCACCCACCAACATTCCACCAGAATCTGAGCTGCAAAATCCAAAAATCACTCCTTCCCTTCTGAGTCCTGCCATGCACCCAAATGGTATTTTTTGGTCACATGTGAGGCATTGCCGTACTCGGGAGAAATTGGGGCACAGATTTTGGGGTGCTTTGTCTCCTTCATTCCTTGTGAAAATGACAAATTTGGAGCCAGAACTGCATTTTTGTGTAAAAAATGTAATTTTTCATTTGCACAGCCCAGTTGTATCAAAATTGGTGAAACCCCTGGGGGTTTGAAATGTACACTATACCCCTAGATGAATTCCCTGAGGGGTGTAGTTTGCAAAATGGGGTCACTTGTGGGGGGGTTCCACTGTATTGGTGCTTCGGGGGTCTTGCTAATGCGACATAGCACCCACCAACATTCCACCAGAATCTGAGCTGCAAAATCCAAAAATCACTCCTTCCCTTCTGAGTCCTGCCATGCACCCAAATGGTATTTTTTGGTCACATGTGAGGCATTGCCGTACTCAGGAGAAATTGGGGCACAGATTTTGGGGTGCTTTGTCTCCTTCATTCCTTGTGAAAATGACAAATTTGGAGCCAGAACTGCATTTTTGTGTAAAAAAATGTAATTTTTCATTTGCACAGCCCAGTTGTATCAAAATTGGTGAAACCCCTGGGGGTTTGAAATGTACACTATACCCCTAGATGAATTCCCTGAGGGGTGTAGTTTGCAAAATGGGGTCACTTGTGGGGGGGTTCCACTGTATTGGTGCTTCGGGGGTCTTGCTAATGCGACATAGCACCCACCAACATTCCACCAGAATCTGAGCTGCAAAATCCAAAAATCACTCCTTCCCTTCTGAGTCCTGCCATGCACCCAAATGGTATTTTTTGGTCACATGTGAGGCATTGCCGTACTCGGGAGAAATTGGGGCACAGATTTTGGGGTGCTTTGTCTCCTTCATACCTTGTGAAAATGAAAAATTTGGAGCCAGAACTGCATTTTTGTGTAAAAAATGTAATTTTTCATTTGCACAGCCCAGTTGTATCAAAATTGGTGAAACCCCTGGGGGTTTGAAATGTACACTATACCCCTAGATGAATTCCCTGAGGGGTGTAGTTTGCAAAATGGGGTCACTTGTGGGGGGGTTCCACTGTATTGGTGCTTCGGGGGTCTTGCTAATGCGACATAGCACCCACCAACATTCCACCAGAATCTGAGCTGCAAAATCCAAAAATCACTCCTTCCCTTCTGAGTCCTGCCATGCACCCAAATGGTATTTTTTGGTCACATGTGAGGCATTGCCGTACTCGGGAGAAATTGGGGCACAGATTTTGGGGTGCTTTGTCTCCTTCATTCCTTGTGAAAATGACAAATTTGGAGCCAGAACTGCATTTTTGTGTAAAAAAATGTAATTTTTCATTTGCACAGCCCAGTTGTATCAAAATTGGTGAAACCCCTGGGGGTTTGAAATGTACACTATACCCCTAGATGAATTCCCTGAGGGGTGTAGTTTGCAAAATGGGGTCACTTGTGGGGGGGTTCCACTGTATTGGTGCTTCGGGGGTCTTGCTAATGCGACATAGCACCCACCAACATTCCACCAGAATCTGAGCTGCAAAATCCAAAAATCACTCCTTCCCTTCTGAGTCCTGCCATGCACCCAAATGGTATTTTTTGGTCACATGTGAGGCATTGCCGTACTCGGGAGAAATTGGGGCACAGATTTTGGGGTGCTTTGTCTCCTTCATACCTTGTGAAAATGAAAAATTTGGAGCCAGAACTGCATTTTTGTGTAAAAAAAATAATTTTTCATTTTCACTGCCCAGTTGTACCACAATTGGTGAAACCCCTGGGGGTTTGAAATGTACACTATACCCCTAGATGAATTCCCTGAGGGGTGTAGTTTGCAAAATGGGGTCACTTGTGGGGGGGTTCCTAACTTTTAGCATCTTATGGTGCCTAGAAACCTACATGGTGCCTAAAAAATAATCTCATAAAAAGGAGGCTCCAAAATCAAGTAGGTGCTCCTTCTATTATGAAGCCTGTGGTTTGGTCAACGTGCACACTAGGGCCACATATAGGATATTTATGAAAACAAAAGAATTGGGGGAATCAATTTTTAGTCACATTTCTCTAGTAAAATCTACTGTGTTCCTTAGAAAAATGTATTAAAATTGCAAATCTGCAAAAAAAAATGAAATTTTGAAATTTCACCTACACTTTGTTTTAATTCCTGTGAAACACCTAAAGGGTTAACAAACTTCCAAAATGCTGTTTTGAATACTGTGAGGGGTGCAGTTTTTGAAATGGCATCATTTATGGGGGTCTCTCACATACAAGTCCCTCAAAGTCACATCAGAACTGAACTGGTCCCTAAAAAAATCAGTGTTTGAAATTTTCTTGAAAATTTGAGAATTTGCTATTCATATTTTAAGCCTCCTAGTGTCCAAAAAAATTAAAAGGATGTTGAAATAATGATGGAAACATAAAGTAGACATATGGTCTATGTTAGTTATTAACTATTTTGAGTGGTATGATTATTTGTCTCACAAGCAGAAAATTTAACATTTTGAAAATTGCTAAATTTTCCATTTTTTGCGACATTTTGGTATTTTTCACAAAAAAACACAGACTGTATCGACCCAAATTTACCACTAACTTGAAGTACAATGTGTCACGAGAAAACAATCTCAAAATCACTGGGATAAGTAAAAGCAAAAAAAAGTTATCCCCACTTAAGTGATACCTGTCAGATTTGAAAAAAAGGGCTCTGTCAGGAAGGCAAAAACAGGCTGCGGCGGGAAGGGGTTAATTCCGGACACATATTAATTACATAGGTTCTGTGGCTGATTAAATCTAACTGGAATGGAGTCTTGCAGTCAAACAGCCAAAGAACCTGTGCAACGAATATATGCTTACTACAGCTTTAATTGCTTTATTTAAGCATTTTCCCATACATGTGCAAAAATTGGGAAAAGGGGACAGGGAATTCTGAACTGGTCAGGACTCCTAGTCCTCTTTGTTATGCCCCAAATACTATATCACGGGAGGCCAACCAATTGAAGGCAATGAGGCCAAAAAATATGTTATAGTAAGACAAAGAGCCGATAGCATGCAAAAATAAATGGACGTGATCTAGCTCCCACAAGACCACTCCCCATTTTAAAATGGGTTGTGGCCTAGCTGACACAAGGCCATGCCCCATTTTTGTGTTCACGCCTTTGGAATGATGCACCTAGCACTCATTACACCAGCACCTTAACTAGTGTACAATTAGCTCCTGTAAATTGCAATTTATGAAGGTTTATACAAAAAAGATTTCAGACCATTAAGAAAAAACATGTTTGCATATCCCTGGCAGCACATCACAGCTAAACTGCATTAGTGAACAGGGGTGATATTTGGGTATCACTACACTGTATTGCCACCTAATAATCACCCCCGTGCACAAATACATACCCTCAAACAATTCCAATGCAAAAATCGGTCAGAGGGTGTGGCCATATATAGTGGGCATGGCCATTTGTAAAGGGGGCGTGGTCTTGACTCTTTGATTTTCCACTGGACCACTACAGATCCCAAACGGAAACTGGGCTGATGCGCCTCAGACACACACACAGGTGTCACTGGTGGCTACTCCGTGAGCCCCAGCCTCTGTGTCATCCCACCCCCAGTCCCTGCTCACCTGGATCCCCTGGCTAGGCACCCAGTTGAGGTGTGCAGAGGGCACATACTCTAGGCAGGGCTCCAATCCGGGTGTCCCACACCTGTTTCCGCCCATCCAGCCCGGAGAGGGGGCGAGATGGTCCCAGCAGCAAGGGGAGTGGGGCTAGGAGGGGGGATCAGCTTGCACACACCACCCCCCACAGCCATAACCTCCCCAACCGGAGTCTCTCCCTGAGCAGGGGGAGGCAGGTCTGCATGTCCCACCACCGTGCACCCTGGAAGATGTAGTCCTGGGTGGCCGCTCCCCCACACTCCCAGGGGAGCAGTCAGTGATGTTTTTAACTACATCTCCCAGAGTCCATCAGCCTGAGTTTTAAAATTCAGTACAATTGGTACACTTTTTTTTGGCCAGTACAGACTATTAAAAACGGTACTGTACCGGCTAAAACGGTACAGTTGGAGGGTATGATAATACAGCAATATACCACCAATAAAGGAATGTTTTAATTACTGCAGATTGCCAAACTGTCTCTCCCTCTGTAGAGCGTCCACTGCTGTCACTAGTCTCATGCTCAGTCTTGGCGACGGGCTCAGCTAACTATGGCGCCCATTGACACAGCAGCCAATAGGCTGTGTGTATTCCAATAGCCACATAGTGGGGTGGCATGGCTTAGCCTGACCTGAGCCTTTGAGCCAAGTGGCGGAGCCTCCGGAGCCAGACAAGGACCGCAGTGCACTATCATTCATGTGCAGCATGTCCGACTCTGAGCGGGCTGCTGCCATAATATGTGCCTCCCTATGGGCTGTGCCACACGTGCCTGGTTTGTGCCACTGTCCATCAAACTATGCCCTTGCTCTGTGTCCAACACCTCTGGTGGTCCAGTGTAAAAATCGCCCTCAAATCATGGCAGGAAGGATGTATTACGAATCCAAAACATGTGAGATCTAATGCTGGGAAGCTGTTTTGCCTCATTTTGAAATCTGGGCATGGGGGGCTGAGCCTGTGCTTGGATACACTCAGAAAGAAGAAGTTTGGTGGGCTCAGTTTCTGTTAGTTTGTATGTTTTGTATTGTGTCAATACAATGATATATTGATTCAGGTAAGTCTGGCAATAGTTGAACCATGATTTTCATTTGTAATGATTGACAATTGAAACATATATTTACATACCTGCATCTCACGTGCTATTACATTCTTCCCAATAGTCACATTGGAATACATGTAATAATACAAAAAATGTCACCCAGCATCCAGTTGTCCTTTCATACAACTAATAAACTGGATTGTATTAATATTTGAAAAGAACCCACAGTACCTGTATGAACTTACCTGTGTGTATCCATATACATTGAGTATTTGTGCCATTGGGATGGTGGTCTGAGAGTTGAGATCTCCAATAAAACCAGCTACGCTGCCATGGTTCATACACCTGTAATTAGGAGTCATCTTGTTGTGTCCAGACAATATCTGGAAAACATCTTCTACAGCTTTATACTCACTTCCACAGGAATCATACAGATGATAACCCAGAGTGATATTGGGCAGGATGTCTGGGCTCTTGTTAATTTCATTAATGGCAAATATAAAAGCTTTGATGTGTGTGTATTCCCTGTAGTTTAATCTACAAATGAGTAATAAAATGTGTGTAATTAATACTATTGTTGTTATAAGACATCTGCCCAGGTCACCCAATGTATAGAGAAAGGGAGACATTTACCTGTCAAGCATACAGTATGGATTGGAGTATATAAATACAGGTGGAACCCCTCTCATTCAATTCAATTCCCCTCTCATTCAATTCCTGCACTTGCCAGAATGTCCCCACTGGCAAGCACTGGCGAAGAGGGACTCCATTAGACTGGGACGCGCTCCAGTCACTCAGTGGCTGGTCAGCAGGACCCATCTCCGCTTCAGGGAGATGTGCAGGGTTTGGGGGGGTGCGAGGGGGGTGGCGGCGACCGGCGAGGACCGATGGGGAACTCTGTCGGAACTGGGTGTGCGAGCATCTCGTGGGCATGCCCCCTTCCAATGGATGGTGGGGCCTGACGGCTGGCGGGGCTAACGATTCTATCACCAGCCCCTGCAAGCATGAGACCTGCTCCATCTGTACACCTGTTTTCTTCTGTCTTTCTACCAACCATTTGTCTGTTCCGGGCATTTATTCTGCTTTCTGTTGCATCTGCCTCATTACTATGTGCTATATATATGGGCAGCACGCATGGTGTAATGGTAAGCATTACTGCCTCACAGCGCTGAGGTCATGGGTTCGATCCCCACCATGGCTCTAACTGTGCAGAGTTTGTATATTCTCCCCGTGCTTGCGTGGGTTTACTCCGGGTACTCCGGTTTCCTCCCACAATCCAAAAATATACAGATAGGTTAATTGGCTTCCAACAAAATTAACCCTAGAATGTCTGTGTGTGCGTGTACATGTGGTAGGGAATATAGATTGTAAGCTCCACTGGGGCAGGGACTGATGTGAATGTTAAAAAATATACTCTGTAAAGCGCTGCGTAATATGTATGCGCTATATAAGAAACTAAATAAATAAATAAAATAAATAGTTCACAATGATGCAGTATGATAGTACACATTAATTAAGTGGGAATAGCAAGGAGATCCATGCATCCCATATATTGTAAGTCCCATCCCATCTAGGACCAAGTAGGTAGATATGGATTTAGGGGTAAATTTACTAAGATCAGCAGTTTCTGTCGATCAGCAACTTGGCTGGTTACAAATGAGATCAGTTCTGTTTATGTCTGAGAATGCTGCTTAGTCATACCCCTTTCAGGCATATGTGGAGGGGTGCCCCAAAAATATATGGTGGAGGGACGGGGGCTACTAACCCCCATCCTGAAGCTGCGGTACAGGCTCGCGTGGCGGCATGGTGGTGGAGGGACACGGAGGAGTTTGAATCTGCCCAGATTCAAACTCCTCCAATCAGAGCTTGGCATTTTGAATGGAGCGCTAGGCGGCAGCCAATCAAGGCTGATGGCCGGGCGGCAAGTCAGGGAGCGCAGCGTTATAGCTCGGCCCCCTCCCAGCATCTGGAGAGAGACGCTGCGAGGTGGGAGCAAAAAGCATGATGGTGGAGAGAGAAGGAGGAAGACCTCCGGAGGCGCACCTGCAGAGAAGACGGCGGAAAGCAGACAGGAAGGCGGTGGCAGAGGACCCGGCATCGGCACCCGAAGTCCCAGGAGCAGCGGAAGAAAAGCCAGAAAACCCAGAGGCTGCGGGAGAAGAACAGCTGGTGCATATTGTCAACTCATCTGATTTGATCAGCGAATGTCCCACTGTAGTAGCAAATTTGAAAGGACCAGAGTTGCCTTTTGGATAATGGTTCCCAATTATCAACTATGTCGGAGAAGTGTTTCCAGGAGAATTACCACCACCTCAGAACAACCAGCATGGGGAGTTGGATAACACTAGTGTCTGCGAACAATCTCCCCTTACCCGTGGTGGTGGATGGTATGGGTGGAGATCGAGTTGTATGGCCAAAGTCTTGGAAGAAAAGGGGTGATGGTCATTGCCGGAGAAGAGCTTAAACATGGACCGATGATCCTGGGCATGAACATCCTTTGATGCCTTGAACAGGTTCTCGCCCAGAAGAAGGGGCCACAATATTGGAAGTATCTCAGTATACAGAAATCTGTGCAACAGGTCTTTCAGAGGTCGATGCAACAGAGTAAGGGGACCTTACTGGATGAGTTGCATGGCCCTGTAGGCTGAATCAAGACCAGATCTAACCAAAGAGTGAAGATCCCTGCCAGACAGGAGGTAGTACTGGAGGTACCTGTCTGCTCACAATAGAGGTTGGAAGGGAAAGAAGTTTTGGTGGAGCCCTGCTGATCAGTCGACGCCGGTCTGATCATGGCTGGTGCACAGGTAGTGGTGAGGGATGGTGTCGTACCCATGCAGGTCTGTAATCTAGGGGACTCGCCCATCACAATCCCCACCAGGACCATTCTGGCCCATTTGGAAGTCGTACTGGCCGAGGGAGTCACAACTAGGCCAAGCGTGACCTTGAGTCCAGATGTACATGCGCCTTGGACACTGTCGGTGCAGGTGGAGAAGGAGACCGCCCCCACAGCAGAGTGGAATGGGGGAGTTATTCTGGAGCAGGTGGATGTGTCCTTGAAGAACCTCAACAGGGAGGAAGTTGCCCAGCTGGAGGAGATGCTCTGGCCAAGACAAAAGGCTTTTTCCCAGCAGAGAGTAAGACTTTGGCTACATCAAAGAGATCGAGCAAGAGATCAACACTGGGGACAACCCACCCATCTGAGAATGGTAACGGCAGATACCACCTAAACTGTAATAGGAGGTAAAGGCTATGATCCAACAGATGTTGGAGAACAAAGTTATCAAAGAAAGCAAGAGCCCTTGGGCCGCGCCGATTGTACTAGTAAGGAAGAAAGATTGAATAGTTGCACCATGCGAGATACATACCCCCTACTACGCATCGAGGAGTCTCTGGCGGCCTTGGGAAAGGCTCAATACTTTTCCACCTTGGATTTGGCTAGTGGGTATTGGCAGGTTCCAGTAGCTCAGAAAGATTAGGCAAAAACTGCCTTTATAACTCCCATGGGGCTCTTTTATTTTTGCCAGATGTCGTTCGGTCTCTCCAATGCCCCGGCCACATTCCAGCACCTGATTGGGAAACATTGTTTGGGAGATCTGAATTTCTAGGTGATTCTGATCTACCTGGACGACATTATAGTTTTTGCTCCCACATTGAAGGAACACCTGTTGGTGCAGGTACTGTTGACACTGGAACAGTATGGCCTCAAGCTAAAGCCAAGGAAGTGTCACCTCCTGAAAACCAGCAGGGGGGTTTGTGTGTGGCGGATTGGCACTGGGATAGAGCACTCCGGGACACACCTCCTGGCGCTCAGCAGTTTTAGGTATAGTTCAACTGAACAAAAATAATTATAAAAGTTTTAATACAGCTGCAGCATTAACTCCTGTGGGCCCGTCCAGACCCACACAAAAGAAAGAAGTAGGGGGGGGTTGGAGTAGGTTGCGCTGCTGTTAAGGTTGGTTTAATAGTAGTAACACACTGGCCTGCCGGTGAGCTGCCGAGAGGAGTGACAAACTACATCTCAAAGAGATCCTATCCCTTAAAACAACTGGGACCACTTCCAGGAGACCCCTGTATATCTTTGCAAAGAGAGCGCTTCTTATCCCGGGTGAGCATATTATAAATCTGTGACTGTATATGATTTAATCCACTGATCAGTCCTCATGCAGCATTATTCTGCCTAAATCAGGACTATATATATATATTGTTCTGCCTCCATCCTATACTGCAAATTACCATCATCCGCAGGAAAATTATTCTCATATTACCACTGCTGAAGCAAACGGTATTGCTGGTATTACATCAAATGCTATTCTAGTTAATTGATTGGGATCCCACTCTCATTTATATGTTATACTGTTTTTATATATTATATGTATATGTATGTATCATTTTTTATTGATTCTAGATAAAGATTTTTCAACAGTTACAGTGTGTCCATGATTCATTCCTTTTCAGCCAGCCAGTGTGTTACTACTATTAAACCAACCTAAACAGCAGCGCAACCTACTCCAAACCCCCCCCCCCCACACCTCCTGAAAACCAGTTTGGAGTACTTAGGCCATGTTGTGTCACGAGAAAGGGTAAAGCCAACTCCAGACAAAGTCTTGGCAGTCATGGGGTGGAAGACCCCAAAGACAATCACAGAGTTAAGGGCATTCCTGGGATTGGTCGGTTACTACCGTCGGTTTGTCCGAGACTTCGCCAAGATGGCTGGCCCGCTTCACGAGCTGTTGAGGGGATAGCTATGGATGCCCGGGATCAGGCAGTGCAGTGGGGACCAGCCCAGGAAAGTGCCTTTGTATGCTTGAAACAAGCTATCACACAAGCTCCTGTGTTGGCATACGCTGACTTCGACCAGCCATTCATCTTGTATATCGATGGGATTCATCAAGGACTGGGGGCCATACTCTCCCAGGTAAAGAAAGGACAGGAGAGGGTGATCACCTACGGCAGTCGGCACCTCAGGGAATCAGAGCGGAACCCAGATAATTATAGTTCAATCAAACTAGAACTTCTGCCCATAGTGTAGGTGGTCACCAAAAATTTTTCAGAATATCTGACTGCAACGGACTTTGAAATCGTCATGGACAACAATCCTTTAGCACATCTAGACATGGATAAACTAGGGGCCCTGGAACAACATTGGGTCGCTCGATTGGCGAAGTTTTCCTACAAGATTCGATATTCTGGTTGAGAAAGCCGCCCTGTGTGCGGAGAAACGCGTTCCCCAAAAGGACATCAAAGAAAGACACCCCTGCTGCCGACTCACGTCTATCTGCAGAGCCGACTTTCCCTTATCCACCAGCCGCAGACACACACTGCCTTCACGGACGCAGTGACAGAGCGCCGTGGAAATCATTCAGCCTGATATCTGCAAACGAAGGAAGCGGCTGCTGTCGGGACATTCCCCAAACACTGACTGTGTGAATTCAGCTGAGACAGCCGAGCGGCATCAAGGGGTGAGCTAGCGCTGCGGCGCACAAACATCAAATACTGACCGTATCTACTGTGTATTGTGCCGTGCAACCAGCACACAGTGGAGGCAGGACGGACACTGTCACCAAGTTACCCGACAGAAGTCCTTGCCCTCCACATGCACGGGCACCCACAGAACAGCGCTATATGATATAGATCTTTATGTACCCCACAGTTCTGACTTGAGAACTTTAAAACAAACCTGGACGCTTGTAGCCCTAACCAGGAATTACACTGGGACTTCAATACTTGATCCTTGAGAAACAAATCCCCGACCTTTGGTCATGATCAATTCCCAGAGTCAGGTTTAAATGGTGCACCATTTGTTGTGTTTTTAAATGCATTGTATGTTTTTTTTGTTATTATTACTATTGTGTTTTGTTTTTAATAAATTGTCTATTTCTTGTTCACCCTTGAGCGCCCCGCAATTTTCTTTGTTTATCCTGCTTTTTTAGAGGGTGGCAATCCTCTTTTGTGGTGGCTGCAGGGGAACAAGATACAGCACCTGGTCCCTAGCGCCAAAGACCTAATTTTTCTTGTTCTCAAAGATTCGATATCGGCCTGGGAGAGCGAACGCAAACGCAGATGCCCTGTCAAGGTTTCCGGTTGAAACACCTGTCGGCCCCACGATGAAGAGGAAGAAGATCAGGAGATCCCGGATCTGACTAGGTTGCGGTCCCGCACCCAGATCCAGGGGGTGTCATGTGGGGGTGCTTCTGCAGAAGACCTTGCCTGATTGGGTAATACAACAGGAACAAGATCAGGAGATACAGATCATCCGCCAGTGGAAGGAGGCCGGTCACTGGCCATCATCTCAGGAGCGACAACACCTCAGCCCCATTGGTCAGAAGAAACTTCGTCAGTGGGGTTGGATGGCCGTACAGGAAGGGCTGCTATGTCGTCATGCCTACTTGGAGCAGGAGCTCTGGAATGTGTGGCAGGTCGTACTACTCACCAGTTTGGCCACAACCCTGGTTACCGAGGCACACAAGGAAGGAGCGCATTTGGGGGTTAGCAAGACGCTACAGTGGGTTCATTGTCAATTTTTCTGCCCCGGTTTACAGAAGATTGTTGAAGAGGTGTTTAGTGCTTGTAAGAGGTGTGCAGTGACGAAGTCTCTGGAACAAAGAGCGCCGGTGCAGACCATCCAGACCACACGGCCTCTGGAACTATTGATTGTGGACTATGTCCTGATAGGAGAATCCGTGGGTGGGTGTCAGTATGCCTTAGTGATGACTGATCATTTCACCACATTTACCGTGGTAGCTCCCACGATGGACCAGACTGCCGAGGCGGCTGCCAAGGCTATCGCAGAGTGTTTTATCCATAGATATGGATGCCCTGAACGTATTCACTCAGACCAAGGAGCTTGTTTCCAAGGTTGGGTGATGGAACAGTTATGTCACACCTACGGGTTACAGAAGTCCAGGACCACGCCCTATCACCCTCAGGAGAACGGGGCTTGTGAGAGGTTTAACCGGATGTTACTACAGATGTTGCGGGCTCTGGACTCTGAGAAAAAAAGACGAGGGCCCGGTTATGTTGCAGATCTGGTGTGGGTGTACAATAATCGGGTGCATCAGACCACCGGGTTTTCCCCATACTTCTTGTTGTTTGGCCAATCTGGTAGAGAGATGCAGGGCCTGGATTTGTCTCTCCCTGAGGAAGAAGATCAATGGACCCAGAGTGGATGGGTGGAGAAGCAGAAACTGTGCCTGAAGGTTGCCAGAGATATAGCAGCGAAGAACATACAGAAGGTACCACGGAGCACCCCAATCCAGGAAAGCCATCCGGGAAATCCCTTACCGATGGTCAGAGGGTGCTTGTCCGAGAAAAGCGGCCAGGGAACAAGCTGAGCAAATGTTGGGAAGTGGTCCCCTACGTCGTCCAACGCCGTATATCCCCTGACAACCCGGTCTACGAAGTTCAGGCAGAAGATGGTAGTGGTCGCCTCCGTACTTTGCACCGGAAAATGTTAAGACCGTGTGAGTTTGAGGACTTAAAACCGCTAGGGTCCCTCCCAGAAGAGGTAAGTGACCCCCCCAAGGTTGGAGGATGGAGATTGGACTCCCAGCAGTTGGGCCTCCAGGACTCCCACCTGGGGTTGAAGAGTTGCCGTCAGAGAACACACCCAACGATACTTCCCCCTTACCCAGGCATTCTATGTGATCTAATTTGGGGGTACCAGACCCTAGGTTTGCAGACCCAGATTTTGACCGGACGTCTCATCCAATCTTTTTAGGGACTACAAAGGTTACAGAGGGGGGAAATGTGGAGGGGTGCCCCGGAGTGGTGGAGGGATGGGGGGCTACTGACCCCCGTCCTGAAGCTGCGGTACAGGCTGGTGCGGTGGCGTGGCCGTGGAGGGACACGGAGAAGTTTGAATCTGCCCAGATTCAAATTCCTCCAATCAGAGCGTGGCATTTTGAATGGCGCGCCAGGCACCAGCCAATCATTGCTGGCGGACGGACTGCCAGTTAGGGAGCGCCACATTATAGCTCGGCCCCCTCCCAGGGTCTGGAGAGAGAAGCTACGAGGCGGGAGCAAAAAGTCAGACGGCGGATTGAGAAGGAGGAAGAGCTCCGGAGGCGCCCCTGCAGAGAAGACGGCGGAAGCAGAAAGGAAGGCGGCGGCAGAGGCAGAGCACCCGGCAGGCCTGGGAGTGGCGGAAGAAGGGCCAGAAGATCCGGAGGTGGTGGGAGAAGAGAGCAGAGGTCTTGAGAGAGCTGCAGGGCGTGGGATGCAGAAGATCTGACAAAGCTTTCCCCTGCAGCCCCTCCCAACTCTCCTGGTAAGTGGCCCTGGGCGGCCACCACCTATCTTTAACCCCCTAGACCACCAGACGCCGGGCATTAGGCCTGTGGGTGTACTCAGGCCCTTCCAGCCTGCACTGCGGTAGTCAGGCCCTCCCAGCTTGTGCTCAGTTCTGCCCCAGGAGGGGTCTACCATGAACCTCCTACACTGCTTCCTGCCTGTGCCCTATGTCAGGCTTAGAGGCCTGTGCCCCATTTCAGGCTTAGAGGCCTGTACCCTAACTCAGGCTTAGAGGCCTGTGCCCTATCTAAGGCTTAGAGGCCTGAACCCACATACAGGCTTCCTGCCTGAGCCCCCATACCCCAGGCCTCCTTAGGCCTGTGCCTCCCCTAGGCCTGTGCTTAACCCTAGGCCTGAGTCCTCCCCAGGTCCATCGGCCTGTGTCACCATCCAGTCCCTGGACCTGCGTCCGTACAAGGCCCTCCCAGGCCTTCATGCACACTTAGACCTGAATCTCCAACAGGCCTGATTCCACAGCCAGGTTAAGAATAAGGGTGATTTTCATCCTTCTCTGAGAGGTCTTGCCCCTGGGAACAGTTCGCTCTTCCCAGGGCCCGGATCTAGTAAGGAAAAGAGGGAACGGTTGTTTCCCATACATCGCTCCAGACGGCTTTCCAAGAGCATAGCCAGCTCTAGGTAAGGAGAGGGTAGGTGATTCTGGATGTACTCACAAGATACTTTTGGCTTGTTTCTGTTATTCTGGTAAAGTTGTTTGTTTAACCTGTTTAATGTTGTTTAGGCATATTGGTTTATTACTGTTTACCTACCATAGCCATTGAGGTGGGAGTTAGTTGGTTAGATTAGAGTTGTTGTAGCATTGGGGAGTGGGCGTATATGTTTATTAGCCTCGTGTAGGATAGCTATAGGGTAGAGAGGCTGTGTTTCCCACATGCGGGAGAATGTCTGTCAAGGTGACAAGTGCCCGGAAGTGAGTATACTCCATGTTTGTCTGTCTCCCCTTCCCTTGAGTACCGGCTTAGGGACTGTACATGGACGTGTGAGTCCCCTATCTAAACACCTGGGTGCTCAAGCGCCTATAGGTGAAACTGGGTTGCTGAGGCTCCGGCCAATGATGACCATTCTCCCAGCCGGTGAAGGTCATCACCACCCTTAACTTCCACTTCTCACATCTGAGGTCATCAAGTGGTGGATTCTTCTTAATTCTGGCTTGTTCCCAACAGTACTCACCAAGAACAGCCGGAGAGGGACTGGTGCCAAGATCAAGGCCGCCGTTTCGTGTGACCGGGGCAGCCAGAAGTGTGAGTACTAGCCGCAAGGCCTTGTCTCATAGATGCTACACATGCACAAAAATCCAGGGATTTTTCACCTGCAATTGTCCTGGGATTTTTAAAAACCCAGGATTGTACCGGGTTTAAAATCCCGGGTAGTATGTCTGTAAGGGGTAGTACTAAACCGTCGTGTTCTCAGGTTTCGTATTTGCTGATGGTGAAGTGATTAATATTTGTCTGCCGAGTTTACAGGCAGCCAAAGACGCACACCATGAAACATCACAGGGATCAGTCAGATTTGTGCAATGCTACTATGTGTAACCATAAAGAAAGTAGTAAAACTGCATAGGGTCCCCCTTCTAAGCATAGAAAACCCAGAGTTTTTTGATCAAGTGCTCGTTAAAAATACAGAAAAGGAAATTTCCCTGTATTTAAAGAACCAGCATTGGGCTCTTGGACGAGTCCTCGTTCCAAAATTATGGTGGACAAAAGATGTAGGGGCCCCCCGTATTTATAAAAAAAGCACAGGGCTTTTTCTGGAAGATGGGAAAAACAGTTGGAGAAATCTAAAGTATTATAATGGTGAGTGAATACCAGATTAAGGGGGTGATTCTGGTGGGCTGGGTAATCTGTGAAGAGATCAGCTTACTGAGCACCAGAGTTGCCACCCGCCAGTCGTACGAATGTCTGCCCCTCCCCCTGCCAAAGATGATTGCCCTCTTTAACATGCGCGGGGATGTGTGACGAAAAACACATCCACTCGCATGTCTCTGCAGCAAGAGAAATCGTTCGATGCTTGCAGACCATTGAATGATTTCTCCTGGTTTTGCAAATAAAATGGAGTCTGATCTGAGTTTTATTTGCGGCCACCAGGAGGAAGAGGGAGTGGGTGGCTTTCATCCTGTGACATCAGCCGCCTGCTCCTGGCAGGCATTGGCACGTCTGCCCACCCATGGAAATGCCCAGTGTTTCATTGGGATGCTCCTAAAATGCCGGGCATTCCCATGGGCAACCCCAGTCTCCACCGCCATCCGCTACAGGGCTGCCTCATTCCCTGTGAACAGTTCGGCGACCATGCACATGCCCATAATATAACATGCGCGGAGCCCCAAACATCAGAATGGGAACGGATTTGTCTCGTTTCGAGTAAATTAGAATCAGGGCCTAATTGATCTCTCATTCACATGGGATGATGAGGAAGTCCAATGTGAGAGACCAAGTAAAATATGTGAGGTTAGAGGAGTTTAGAGGCAGTGGATGTAGAAATTACCTAAGATAATTAAAGAAATGTTAAAAGAGAGGAAGTGAGGAAGCCAGAATGCAAAGTGTCAAGGAAATTAGAGGGAATGCCAGGGGAGTGGTAAATGACAGCTACTCAAAGGTGAAAATGTTGGAAGAGGCTTATTGCATGGACCTCAAATGGGATGTTTCTTGGGATAGGAGTTAGTAGAGGTAGCTAGAGGGTCAACGGACCCCAACACCACCACCATGGCATCCATGGGAATTATCTATAATTCAGTTATTACTTTATTATACTATATTAACAAAGAATTAGTGAGTGTCCTTCTTTCAAGTAAAATCTACAGTGAAATAGAAAAAGTATACATGAAAAAAGTGTCATATATTGTAAATTGGTCCAGAAAAATGTACAGTAAATGGGAAAGCTTTCCTTGTACGGGGAATGCCAGACACCACCAAACATATTGATATGGGCCTTTCTAATCATGTTGCCTATTTACAGTAGCTATTACTCTGGATGATAGAGTTGCACGAGAACGAGAGACCCCTTCTCCAGAGATGTCCTAACACACCTAGCCTCCAAACGCCATGCAGTGTGTGACACCAAGATGTGAGAGAGTCATGGAAAGTAATTTGGCGCAGTGACTAATCCTTTAAAGTGGCATCTCATTTACACCACAGACTCCGTGAAACACTGTGGACACTGGGCCTTGCCCTTCAGCACACCGGAATTTATTTAAAATATGTACAAAGGGCCTTTTTGTGTCACCTTGCTCCCCTGTGAGTTTGCACGGGGGAGCAATGTTTTTCATCTGCAGTGCATAGCAGAGGACATGGGGTTTAAGAAAAAAATATGGTTACATCTGGGAGCCGACCACAGAGAGGTGTATGCTTGGCACACCATGGGCATGGAGAGCATGTTCAGGGCCTTCTTCTGAACAGATTTGGATGAGAACATCAGATGACACCAGGCAGCCAACTCCTTGGTCTGTGGGAAGAGCTGTCAAGCTTAAAACAATAGAAGGATAAAGTTGAAGTGATGCTAATGGCACAACCAAACCCAAGCAACGTCAGGTAGACCAGCTAATTGAAAATAATAAAAATGCAAACACTAGCACCAGTCTTCTTGAAAGTTGGTAACGCTGACAACCATGTCATAACACAGGTATATACAGTACTCATATTCAGGGCCGGCGCCACCACTAGGCAAGGTTAGGCATTTGAAAAAATACAGACACCTAGGTGTCTGTGTGGGGCACCCGTATGGGTGGTTAAGCCTGCAGCAATCAATAACAGGGATTGTCAGTCCCTAAATAGCAAAAGAAGAGGTGAGGGGAGATTGCGCAATTGAAGACAGAACAAGGAATTATAAAAATGTAACAATAACAATTTATTTAAACATTAGATATGCTAAAAAATGGTGCAATTGCATCAAAGTTAAAATCTGATTAATTGAAAAAGGGCTGTGTCCAGTGGTAAAAGGTGTCACCTTATTCTCTGGCAGAAGGAACATAGGAGAAAGGGACGGTGGAATTGTCCTCCAGACCTTTGGGCAGGGATTCCTTTACAGAGTGTCCTCCAAATCGGACTGTGATGGTAGACGTCCTAGATATGGATTCTCTGTATGGTTGGATTTTTCACTTTGGACCATGTGTGGGTACCTTAGATGGGTGGAGTTCCCTCAGATTGTAGTACCTGGAACAGTGGTTTGATGAATAAGGGTCCCGGTCTGGTTCTCCAAATATTGAATATATTCCTGTAGGTGGCTTTTGCCAGGTGGGTGTCTGGAACAGCAGCAATACCAAAGGGGGTGGCTGGGTTGCCTGTGCCACCAAAGGGGGTGGCTGGGTTGCCTGTGCCACCAAAGGGGGTGGCTGGGTTGCCTGTGCACCATTTTTTAGCATATCTAATGTTTAAATAAATTGTTATTGTTACATTTTTATAATTCCTTGTTCTGTCTTCAATTGCGCAATCTCCCCTCACCTCTTCCAAGGTTAGGCATTTGCCTAGGGCGCCGGCCACTGGAGGGCGGTAGTGAGCTGCAGGAGGAAGAAGAAGCAGCAGCAGCAGGAAGCTATGCTACCGCAGTGGAGAGGAACTTTGAAATAGAAGCTGCAGCCAGCGTAGCAGCTATTAGGTGAGTTTATTCGGATGATCTCATCCTCCCCCGCCTGAGTCCGCCCGCCCACCCGTGTACCTTGGTCCTTGCTGCCGCCTGCCGCTGACATTGACAGACAGTCAGTGTCAGTCCCACTCCACTCCCCATCCCTGGCTGCCGCCCGCCGCCCAGTCATCAGCTCCAGCAGCAGGCGGCAAAGGTCGGAGGCGGGCGGCAGCCGCCCCAGCCGGCCAGTGTCAGCCTCAATTCACTGCCCCCCCCGCTGGAGCCTGGACACACAATGTATGGCTTCCCAAGTTGTAAATCTCCGGAGGGTGGCGGAGCCGCCGCCCGCCGCCCGCCCCCCTCCCCCACCCGCCCAGCTAAGCTGTAACAGTCAGTGCTGGCTGCCTGTACTGAATTAATAATAAATTATATAATCACTGTCTGTCTGTCTGTAGACAGTAGGCACCTGCTGGTGTGGGGGACTAGCTGTGTGCCCACTGCCCAGTACAGTATATTTTATACTGTACTGGGCAGTGGGTACACAGCTAGTCTTCAGGTGGGTGCATGATAATACTGTACTAGGCAGTGGGCACACAGCTAGTCCCCCAGGTGGGTGCATGATTATACTGTATAATCATGCACCCACCTGGGGGACTAGCTGTGTGCCCAGTACAGTATAATCATGCACCTACCTGGGGGACTAGCTGTGTGCCCACTGCCCAGTATAGTATAATCATGCACCCACCCTGCACATAGAAATGAATGGACAGTCAGTGATTGGCTGAGAGCTCTCTGACTGAGAGCTCTCAGCCAATCACTGATTGTCCATACATTTCTATGTGCGCCCGCTGCTACCCGGCTTCTCCTACGCCAGTAGCGTCACTCCCAATGCGGCAGACCCCGCGGTGGCTTGGAGGAGCCAGCACCGCAGGATATGCAGGGAGCGTTTTTCGCCGGTACTTGTAAATCAGGGATGCTGGAAAGCGCAGGCATCCCTGACTCCTCCTGCTGACAGTGGCCGATTCCCTTAAAGCCGGCCGTGCTGCACCCTCTCTCCCTGGCTGCTGAGGATGGAGGGAGCAGCGGCGTACACATGGGAGTTGGGGTTATTTAATAGTCAGCTTGCTGTTTCAGAAAAGCATCCCGGGGGGGGGTATCCTGTAGGTTTGCCTAGGGCGCCTAGATGCCTTGCACCGGCCCTGCTCATATTAGATGTTACATAATTATGTATTATATTACACTTACCCTAAACATACGGCTATGTTCCGGAATTGTTCTTTATGACCTAAAATCCAGCTATGGCCTGTGAATATTCCACCTATAATGATATTTCCATCTTTTGAATATTTACTTTGAAATAAATATACATTGCTCGGAGACAGCTGACACTTAGGTGCCGGCTTCTGTGCCGCACATGTGCAGGGTGTGATGCTGAGGACACACAACTGAATCATTTGATAGTAGAATAGGAAATATAATATTGAATGGTAGAAATTGATTTTGCATTTTGTCATCTTCATTGAATTTCCCCACTGATAGCTGCATAAATTGTAATAAAAAAGTAAACATAGGAAAGTCACAGTGAGCCACTAAAAGGTTTATTTACATTATCAGTGGTATATCCATCTTGAGCTTTTTATATCATAAATGTAACTTTTACAAGGATACAACCCAATTTCAGTGGAACGGAAAGAGTTATAACAGGTTATCTGATGTGAGCGCAAAAAGGACTGAGCTGTTTTGTCAAGCTGCAGTGTACTAAAATGGGGTTGTCAATAACCGTAGGTGAACAATGGAAAAAAGGGGGGCGTACACTGCGCTACAGTCTGGTAGACAATTATTTCAATATTCATCAAAAAAGTGCAACTGTGGTGCTATTAGTTAGAATAAAAATACATTCATTATCACATATATTAAAAACAAAAATCAATCATAAATATAATACATTCAATCTCAGCAATATTCTAAAATATGATAAAAATATTGCGGAAAACTGCTGTGGTAAAAGTTGAATAGGTGAGGGAATATGAGTACATTTATAAGGTACCGTATCAGACTTTGATGTAGGAGGGAGTCCGTTCCTATAATGCCCGTTTGGATGGTGTCCTGAATGGGTCCCCTTGACAGGCATTGCACAGCGGGGCAGTGATTTGGGATTGTGGGAGGCTGAGGGGAATTCGGGGGATTTGACCACCCTCCGGGGGTGGATGGGGTGGGGTGGGAAGTGGTCTTCATTTTTGGGGAGCCTCCTGGCCATTGCGAGAGCGTTGGCAAGTATGTATCTAGGTGATACATTGCTGTAGTGTATGGCCAGTTTTACATTAAAATAAAACAAATGGCTGACTAAGCACAGCAGTTTCTTAAGCAACTAAGGGTTCTGCAGATGCTGTCACTTCTAAGTAGTCAGTTGGTAGTTCACCAATCTGGAGTATGGTATAGCCAATGGTGTGCAAGAGGGGAGGGGTTTAGATGTGCAAGGAATTATGTTAGAAGTCATCTTTGTGCAGTTTTCCCTCCCGCGCGTCCCTGTGTATGTGGGTGTGCGGTGGGAATGAACGGTAATGAACGGTCACTTGTTTATATGTTTATATGTTTCATTTTAAGAATTTAATAGTTGCGCTCTCCTGACATTGTGATACGTAGTAAAACTTATCATCCTGGATGGGAGATGGGTTACACCACCTGAAGGAGGGGTTTGCCAGATGGAGAGTTGATCACCAATGGCTGCTTGGTATGTGTGTGTTGTCAGCGCGCAGAGGCTTACCACAGGTAGGGCTCGCGCTGTCTGCCCTGTGAGCAGGGGCACACAGGAGGCAGGTTCTGGGCAGCGTGGTGCGGCAATAGAGGCTGCCATTGTAGCACAGTGTTGTGGATGGCAGACCTGCTGCGTGTTTGTGACTGTGAGAGGAGGTGTGCCTGGTTCTTCGTGGTGTCTCTGGTGTGGAGGCGGCCATGTTGGAGACCAAGGTTTCTCCAATCCCCTGCCAGGGGTTTCTCCAGCCAATCCAGTATGTATTTCCCTGTTAAAAGTGGTCTGGCCCAGTGCTTCAGTTTACTTCCTGGAGAGTGGTTTATTGGCTTGTGCTCCACAGTGTTCCTGCCTAACCTGCTGTTGCTCCTGTCTGGTGTTTCTTAAAGGTACCAGTACCACAGTGACCTACCAGCGTGCTGCAGTGGACCCACCTCTCTCCTATTGGGATTGCGGTTCTGTGCCTCTAAGCTATCTCCAAAGTTCCTCAGAGACTCTCAGCAAAGTTCCAAGGTATTTCAAGGTCTACAGTATGCTAAAGTCTACAGTGTGCTAAAGTCTACAGTATGCTAAAGTCTACAGCGTGCCAAAGTATCTACAATGTGCCAAAGTATCTACAGTGTGCCAAAGTATCTACAGTGTGCCAAAGTATCTACAGTGTGCTAAAGTATTCTCAGTGTCTTCAAAGTGCTAAAGTATCACAGTGTGCTAAAGTATTCTCAGTGTGTTCCACGTGCTAAAGTATCTTGGGTGTGTTCCAAGTGCTAAAGTATCTTCAGTGTGTTCCAAGTGCTAAAGTATCTTCAGTGTGTTTCAAGTGCTAAAGTATCTTCAGTGTGTTTCAAGTGCTAAAGTATCTTCAGTGTGTTAAAGTATTCACAGTGTTCAAGTATTCCAGAGTGCTAAAGTATTCATAGTGTTCAAGTATTCCAGAGTGCTAAAGTATTCACAATGAATGTTCAAGTTATCCACAGTCATGCTTAAAGTGCCACAGCTATCCTACGTCTTTCGAGAGTGCTAAAGTTGTCCGCTTGCATTCTAGTACCAAGTCATTACAGTACCCACAGAGTGCCTCAGTTGTCCAAGTGCCTCAGCTATCCAAGTGCCTCAGCTATCCAAGTGCCTCAGTCTTTATAGCTCCAGTATTCAGTGTGCTCCAGTATTCACAGTGTGTTCCAGTATCCACAGTGTGTTCCAGTATCCACAGGGTGTTTCAGTATACCAGAGTACTAAAGTATCAACAATGTATTCAAGTACCTCAGTTAATATCAAGTTGTATACAAAAGCCACAGTCACCCTGAGTTGTGTCCTAGTGCCTCAGTTGTCCAAGTGCCACAACTATCCTTAGCTGCTTCCAGGAGCACACAGTCTTCACAGCTCCAAGCCTTCACAGCTCCAAGCCTTCACAGCTCCAAGCCTTCACAGCATCAAGTTTTCACAACCCCAAGTTACTATAGTCATCTCTGAGGTCTTTATCTTTTACTACGAACTCTTACAGTGGTCTTCAAACCCCTTCATCATCTTCAATTTCCTTATCGTTGTATCTGCAAGTTCTACATCACAGTCTATCCATTATTATACAAACTGTTACCATTGTTATTACCATTCATTTACTTCATTACCTGCTATATGCTAATATTCCTATTGATTGTATTCTAAGATCTGATCATTAAACTCTTCAATCTTATCCAAGTTCTCCTTCGTTCATCCTCTATCCTGGTTTATGTGAAGGCAGTACATCCAACCACCAAACATCATATCCATCTACACACTTCCTTAGCTACCCCTTTCCTGCCAGTCCCACCAATACCCCAAAGTGTGACATGTGTTGTCTATGTTATCCTTGACCATTTTTTAGTGCCACCACCATTCAAAATCTCAATTAATATAGTCAATTTTGTCAATCTATATAATAAGTTGAAGAGTGTGTGTGTGTGTGTGTGTGTGTCGTATTGCAGACACACCGTTGCACTCGGAGCCAACAAATTCGGCAACAAGGGACCTCTGGACCCGGTGTTGTGCACCTAGAAGCCATTTTTGGTAAATTTCACTTTAGAAGTTTAACAAACACCAAGGTTTAATTTGCCTAGGATATAGATGGTGGAGGAACACCTGATATCATTGCTGTCATTGAATATGAATGATACATTCTAACATTATTGTGAAGGCTTTAAACAATTAGGAATAATTGAGGATATACATTTACCACATATCACACACACGTACACATTGTACACACACACAAACACAGAACACCACATTCGCACATATATAGCACATAACACACACATATATACGTAGCGCACCTCACACACTTACACATTGGACAGATACACACAACAGAACACGCACACACACATAACGCACCACATGCATTACAACACAAACCCACATACACTACAACACACCCACAAACAGTACAACAAACACACAGAACACACACACACACCCACACTTAAACATTGCCAGGATACGCACAGCATACCACACACACACACATATATATATGTAGCACACCTTACACATTGTACAGATGCACACAACACAACACACACATAACACACCACTCTCAATACAGCACATTCTCTACAACACACACCCAAAAACAGTACAACACACAGAACACACACTTAATCATTGCACAGATACACACAGCACACCACACACACATATATGTAGCACACCTTACACACTTACACATTGGACAAATACACACACACAGACACACAACATACCTATAACAGTACAACACACATCCACATTCACTACACACAACCAAAAACAGTACAACACACACAAAACACACATAAACATTGCAGATACACAAAGACACAACACACACATATACATACTGTATATATGTAGCGCACTTCACACACTTGCACATTGGGCAGATACATACAACACAACACACACACCCACATACACTACAACACACAGTCTTTTTTTTAACAGTCTGTATCTGCAAATAAAAACTGTACCGTATGTACCATTTTTTCTTTTTCTTTTTTCCTATATCCATCTCTCCAGTCCTCCAGGCTGTCACTGCGGTCCCCGGCCGGTGGCACTGAGAAATCTTTGTCCTGGCCAATGCACTCGTTGATCAATACAAAGTGGGTACATTGCACTCACCCGGTTAGTTAGTTGGATGTTAGGTACTACGCTGCCTTAACCACTTAAGTGGTATGCCCGAAATTTTCCGGGCTCAGCTGCACTGCCGCAGTGGGCTGTCACAGAAAATTTCCGGGTAGCAGGTGCGCTCCAGTGGTGCCTCCATCGGAGCACCATTGGCACAATACCTTTAGGGGTCCCACCCTCCATCACCTCCCACCCCTCCTGTTGTCCCACCCATGTCCCTCTGCTCCGGCATACCCGGTGATCGTACGCCGGAACTACCCCACCACCAATCATCCTTCTGTAGTGACGTAGGCGGCAGGCTCAGGGATGTTCGGGGTGGCTCGGGGGGACTCGGGAGAGTTCAGGCACACTGTGGTGGGTTTTGCTGGGGCAGGAGAAACCTGCCCTGGTAGGTTTCTCCTGCCCCAGCAAAACCCACCACTCAAGGGGTTAAGGGTGTCCCAGACTCTTTTGGTTCATAGATAATGTTTGGTCGATGGGCATGAGCGCTGCCTGTATTTGTTTGAATGTTATGAGTGTAAGAAGTTTAAGAATAAGACTGAGATGAAGATTTGTCACGTTGTACAATTTACCCAAAAAAGTGAAAAAAATATAGGTGTACATAGAAATACAATCAAGAAATGAAAGTAGGATTAAAAAATAATTTCTGATTTCAATTGATACTTGTTTGGATGGGGGTGGGTTGCAAAACAAATCTATAGGTGGGGGTATGGATATTGTGGGCTTAATTGGTGTTTGGCACACCTACAGGGGGTCCCCAATTGATGGGAATTTTTGGTACTTATGAGTTATCTGGGCGCCCGATTTTTTGATTGTATGCCTTAAGTTAAGGCATACAATCAGATGCGATGCGATATCGCATCGCATCGCATCGCATGCGACCATCGGATGCGATGACCCGATTTTTCCATAGGAATCAATGTTAAAATGGACTGAGTCCATTTTAACATGGAATTCAATGGGAAAAAGGGGTCCTTTTCATACCCCTACTATCCAAGTGGGAATGGAGTTGGATATAAACCTGTGGCGAGCGTAGCGAGCCACCGAGCCCGAAGCGTGGCGAGCGAAGCGTGCCCCGCGAGGGGCCGGTATTCTATGTCCCCTCGCGGGGCTCGCTACGCTCGCCACGCTTCGGGCTCGGTGGCTCGCTACGCTCGCCACAGGTTTATATCCAACTCCATGCCCACTTGGATAGTAGGGGTATGAAAAGGACCCCTTTTTCCCATTGAATTCCATGTTAAAATGGACTCAGTCCATTTTAACATTGATTCCTATGGAAAAATCGGGTCATCGCATTGCATCGCATCGCATCGCATCCGATGGTCGCATGCGATGCGATGCGATGTGCCCGATCCGACCCGATTTAGAAATCGGGCGCCCGGATAACTCATATGTACCGAATTTTTCACTACAGTGTCACCGTACAGGCATTCCCAATTGGTGTTCAGGTGGTCTTTTTGGGGACCCCTTTACAATCTCCTGGAGCATACAGTCTTTTTTAGTGATGGGGTCCCTAAAAGACTACCTGGACCCCAATGTTGGAGGGTATGTCATAGGTGCTAATTCTCAGGAGTGGAATTCATCAAACTACACAAGCTATCAAGTCATGAGTGGTGTGTTTCAAACAACAACACCACACCTAATGTCATTGCTGTCATTGGGTATTAATGCAAACACATTCTAACATTATGGTGGAGGCTTTAACAATTTGCAATCTTCGGTCTTTGGCACAGCATAAGATGAATTTTTTCAGCAATTTTGGAGATAAAAAACCCCCAAGGTTTTCCCGGGCAACGCTAGGCGGGTCAGCTAGTTAATAAATATGACAGTACTTATTTGAAACCCCAGCTCTGTTGTCAGCGTCTTTATCATTAGTGTTACATTTGTTACAGTGTTAAGTTATTTTAAAGTGTTTACCATAAAAGATACCCAATGGTGATTTTATCATCATCCTGCTAATCAGGCTGTCAACTGCCAAACAAAGGAATATCAGATTACTGGGAACCATTAGATGTCAGCATAATATTTAAGTTTGTGCTTACTAAATGAATTCATATTTACATTAAATATTGTAAGTCTTATGTTTGTCTTTCTTAGAATCAAACTATGGTCATAAATATCAAGGATGTTAAGAAATAATACAGTAACACAAAGATCAATTAATAGTGGAGGGTTAGAAAGGAATTGGATTCAATAATATTATATTGGTTCTAAGGGGGTACACACCAGAACGATTAGTGCTCAATTCCATCAATCTGGATCCAATTCCGACCAATTGGGTGCAGATTGTATGTAGATTGGGCATGTTTTTGCATGTTTAGATCCAATTCCGATCCGATTGCAATCCGATGCACGTCCCCGCTGTCGTTTGGTCATTTTACAGATCCTACCTGCTGCTGGTAGGATCTGTAAAAGATCCATTCAACTGGATACAGACTCAGATTGGATCGGATTGGATGCAGATCGTTAGCAGATTGTTAGCAGATCGTGTGCTCCAACAGATCATGCGACCATCACACAATCTGCTAACGATCTACTAACAATCAGGATCGTTCTGGTGTGTACGGGGCCTAACTTGTTCTTACAATTCTTAATCTCCATACACACATACAGTATATATCGCTCAGCAATCAAATTGCTGAATGTCCCATTTTCATCCTGACCAACGTCACCCTGTACGCACAGGGGGATGCAGTCAAAATCCCGACGGTCAAAATCCCGACAGGCTCAAAATCCCGAATGGGTCATAATATCGACAAGGACAAAATCCCGACATTTAAAATACAGACAGGGACAAAATCCCGACATTTCAAATCCAGACAAAATATCGACATGTAGAATGTACAGGTGAAACTGTCAACATGACTTTGGGTCGACAGGTCGCGAGGTTGACATGTTTTTTTTCACTGTTTTTGGAGCCGACATGTGCCGACAGGCAGTATTTCTTGCCCTTCCATCCAGTATCGCGTGGTGGGAGAATAAAATAGTGTGCCCGAAGCATTGCGAGCGTAGCGAGTGCAGCGAGGGGCTGCAGTTCACCTCCAACTGTGTCCATGTCGACATTCGGGTAAAAAAACTGTGAAAAAACCCATGTCGACCCGTCGACCCAAAGTCATGTTGACAGTTTCACCTGCACATTCTATATGTCGGTATTTTGACCATGTCGGGATTTAAAATGTCGGTATTTCGTCCTTGACTGTATTTTAAATGTTGGGATTTTGTCCTTGTCGGTATTATGACCCATTCGGGATTTTGATCCTGTCGGGATTTTGACTGTCGGGATTTCATACCGAATCCCGCACAGGGATATGGTCGCTCATGGTCGACCATATCACCGGCGATTAGGGCTAAAATCATCCTGTGTGTACGGCCTTTAGAAACACTGTAAATTAGGAATATATCTCTGTCTTCTGCTGTATAACATCCTGCAGATATTTAGGAATATAACAGATAAAGGGTCAGGTACAAATGGGAGACAGAGATATTCTGCCTGATATAAGACACAGAGAGATGTGAGCAGTTATTGAGCAATGCACATGTCCCTGTAATACTGCTCATACTTGCCTACTTTTGAAAACTAGTTTCAGGGAGATTATAGTTGGCAGTAAAATTTTGCACAGCGCCCCATTGAGGGGACATGTCATTCTCCGCCCAAAGGTCGGTTCTAGTTCCATATAAGGACAGATTGTGAAACAAGATTGTGAACGTGGCACCTACAAGCGTGGGTGAGTACTGCTACATCTAAGAGAAACTTTTACAATGACTTATATCCACATGTAGGTGAACCCTAAAGCAGTTAGTAAGATATAATATACTTGGTAAAGTGCTGGGAAATGGTGCTGATGATTCAATGTGAATGTATCTATCTCTCATTCTCTTTTTTCCTCAAAAATGTAACATTGTAATGTGGGCTAGGTGAAATGAGGGAGATTGCTAGACTAATGAGGGAGAGAGGGAGATTGCAGCTATTTCAGGGAGTCTCCTGCAGAATGCAGGAGGGTAGGCAACTATGATACTGCTTGCAGCATCTATTGTACTTACATCATGCAGATGACACTGGAGAAAATATTCCATCCATTCCTCTGAGATAATATCATCATACATTGGGTGACTATTCCTGCAATAATGTTATCCTCTTCCTGAGAATAATTAGATGTAACTGTATAATCGCTCACTACCAGGTGACAGCCGGGTGTAGAGTTCTGTGTCTCAGATCTGCAGAATGTCACACACAGGACCAGCAGCAAAAGCCAAGCATAATAGGTCAGACCCATTGTTACAGATAATCAGGTGCATGTGAGATGGTTTCTCCTCTCCCCAATCCCAGCACTGACAGCTGCACAGGACTAGTATGGAATATGCAGGGCACAGGGTAACAGGAGCTAGTGGGAGCCTTATATACATTGCAGGTTACTCTTCTGTCATGGACTAATAAAAATACAACAGTGCAAATAGAACACAGTTGCATTTAAAAGAATAGCAAAACTTTATTTAAAAAAAAAATACAACACCAGGGGCCGCTATACATAGAGGCTGGTTTATGTTTTTTTCATAGCTCAATACAATCATATTTTAAACAAGTGCTCATAAAGAGGAATAAAACAATGCATTTTTTTTTTTTTGGGGGGGGGAGTACATTAAGCTTTATAGTGACACTTTAATTCACCAGCTACTAATGGTTTTGGCCACTTACCTGCTGGGTCATAAATATCTACCTCATTCTTAACCACTCACCAATGTCAATAAATGTGGAAGACCATTGCAGCCAGACTTGTAGTGGAAGACTACTAATGTGAATATCTCATAACTCCCAACTTTGATTGTGCCGGCACACCCGACTATGCGCCTGATTTTTGGGTGCATGGCCTATCTATACGGGGCATGGCCTATTTCCATGAGGCTATGCCCTCATTTTTGCCACTGTGGGGGCATGACTAGTGGCTCTCTGAGCTGCTGGCTATGTCTGCCAGCCCCGTACGTGCACAGCATCTATTCTGCAGCATGTGGGGCTGGGGAGATACTAACAGGGTGTGACAGGAGGGACTGCCAACTGCCCCAGCCCCCAACCACGGGACACTGCAGACTGTGGGAGGGACATGGGAACGTCCCCAAAAAATGGGACATTCCTGCTAATAGCAGGACAGTTGGGAGGTATGATATCTGTATGGCCGCAAGAAGGAAGCAGAACCGCCCACTATTTTCCCATCCACAACCTTAATCATTGGTACTGTATTGGCACTCTGGGCCTGATTCCTAACTCTTGGCAAGACTGCAATTTTTGCAGATGGACTAAACCATGCTGCACGACAGGTGGGGCAGATGTAATGTAGGGCAGAATGGATGGTGTAATGGTTAGCATTACTGCCTCACCGCACTGAGGTCATGGGTTCCATTCCCACCATGGCTCTAACTGTGCGAAGTTTGTATATTCTCCCCATGCTTGCGTGGGTTTCCTCCGGGTACTCCGGTTTCCTCCCACAATCCAAAAATATACTGGTAGGCTAATTGACTCCCGACAAAAATTAACCCTAGAATGTCTGTGTGCGTGTACATGTGGTAGGGAATATAGATTGTAAGCTCCACTGGGGCAGGGACTGATGTGAATGTTCAAATATTCTCTGCACAGCGCTGCGGAATATGTATGCGATATATAAGAAACTGCTAATAAATAAATAAATTTAACTTGTGTAAAGAGATAGTTTGATTTGGGTGGGGTGTGTTCAAACTGAAATCTAAGTTGCAGTGTAAGAATAAAGCAAACAATATTTACCCTGCACATAAACAAAATAACTCCCCCAAATCTTACTCTGTCTGCACATGGTACATCTGCCCCCCTGCAGTGCAGCATGGTTTTGTCCATCTGCAAAAATCAGGCCCTTTCTCCAGCCCCGTGCTTTGTGCAGGAAGTTTATTAGTATCAAAATGTGCAATCCTGTGAGGCAGATTATATTAAGGATTTAGTCTAATGAGCCTAGTTAGAGAGGTTGAACTTGATGTCTTGATTGGACCTTATCTACTGTTACTATGGGGGTTATTCTAGTCCATTCTTTCTGACAAAATCCTTCTTAGATGGACAAAACCATGTGCACTGCGGGTGGGGCAGATGTAACTTGTGCAGAGAGAATTAGATTTGGGTGGGGTTTTTCTTCAAAGTGAGATCTATATTGAAGTGTAAAATCATGCAGTCAGTATTTTCCCTGCACAGAAACAAAATAACTCACGCAAATCTAATTCTCTCTGCACATGTTACATCTGCCCCCCTGCAGTGCACATGGTTTTGTCCATCTAAGAAGGATTTTGTCAGAAAGAATGAACTAGAATAAACCCCTATGTATGATTTAGAGACAGATTGAATGTGTGGAATAAAGGACAGTTCAGCGTCGAGGATGACCCCTAGGCAGTGAGCTTGTGGAGTAGGATTGATTGTTGTGCTCTCAACAGTGATAGAGATCTAAGGTTGGTAGCTACTATTGGCTGGTGGGTCAATAAGTAATTCCATTTCGGAAATGTTGAGTTTGAGGTGGCAAGAAGACATCCAAGATGAAATGGCAGAAATGCATACAGTGACACAGACCAATACAGATGATGACAAATCTGGGGAGGATAGGTAGATTTGAGTATCTGTTTAGTTTTGATGAGCTGTTTAGTTTACCAAGAGATGAGATAGATTGATTAAAAAAAAGAGAATTTAAGACTGAGCCCTGAGGTACTCCAGCTGACAGAGGTAGTGAGGAGGAGGTAGAATCAGAGAAGTGAACACTGAAAGAGTGATTAGGTATGATGAGAACCAAGAAAGGACTGTATTCTGAAGACCTAGGGATTGTAGCGTTTGTATGAGAAGAGAATGGTCAACAGTGTCAAATGCAGCAGAAAGATCTAGAAGAATAAGAAGTGAGAAATGGCCTTTAGATTTAGCAGTGGCCACATTTACTTCTTTGGTCTGTTCTGTCTCTGTGAAATGTTGGGACCAAAAGCCTGACTCAAGTGGGTCCAATAAATTGTGAGAGTAAGGAAAGTGTGTGAGGTGAGTGTAGGCAAGTCTTTCAAGTACATAAAAAATTTCAAAAATTTCACTTAGCTAGCGCTGGATAAATTCTTATGATGGACAGTGTTTCCCGTGTCATGTAGATAGCCATAATAAAAAGAAAGGTAATACAATAAAGTACAATTTATTACAACATTGAAAACATGCGTCTTAAAATATCCAGTTAAAACATAGCCGTGGTGTAGAGTAGATAGCAGCAAATTACCAGAGGGCGTGTGATCTGGCCAAATCACACAGTTCAAAAAGAGCATAGGATTAAATGATATCCCGGGTGATATGTACTCGTCCCGGCTCCTGATGGTAACTGTCCTTCCTGTGCAAGATGCTGTCAGCCTCTCTGACCATGGTCCACTGACCAACGCGTTTCTACCCGCCAAAGGGATCTTTTTCAAGGTCCTAATTGTGTGTAGTGGATGTTGTACCGTGCTGTCTTTATATAGCAAAGGTCCTCCCTGTGGCACCGTACACAGCTGATTCCTATACAAAGTAAACTACAAAGTCCATAATCCCTTGCTGTGTGACGGCCCACTTTGATGTCACTTCCAGTTGTTCGGTAGTCCAGAACATCACGTCTGGATTCCATATCCCTTCAAACCGTTCTGTTTATTCATCTGTCACATCCGGTATTATGTATTCCCAATCACAAAGTCTTTATCTAGTTCATTTCTTCCTTGGCTAATTGTTTTGCCAGATCTCGTCTTCTCCAATGCCCTTTAACCCATTTTATACCGCAGAATTTTCTTATCTCTGCTGGGGATTTATTATGACAGTTAGAAAAATGCTCTGATAGTGCATGTGTAATTAAACCTTTGCAGATATTCCGCACATGCTCCCCAATTCTGATATTAAGGGCACGTGATGTGCGGCCTATAGAAAAGAGGACGCACATACATTCGATACTATAAATAAAGCTGGTGGTTTTACACATAATAAAATTGGAGATTTTCACTGTAACTCCATTGATGGTTAGATCTGTAATTTTTTGCCCTTCTCCCTTTATGTTTCCACAACCTATACATTGGCGACGTCTATGCAATCATTGCATTCTGATTCTAGTGGCCAGTGTTTTTTGGGGAAAAGCGCTATTCACCAATTTGGTTTTTAGTGCAAAATGATTTTTATTATTACATGTATTATACTTATACTTGTATTAATAGTACAGAGCATGCTTTGGCAAACAATGAACATTAGATGTGTACTATTAAAATTAAATACAGTATGTGAAATAAATGTATAAAAACCAAGAAAAAAGTGAGAACAAAAAGGTTGAGAGAGAAAGAAAATAAAGACAGACTAGGGGTGAGGGATGGGGGTGATCCCTTGTGCTGGCGAGCACCGGTGATAGAGACTGGGACACGCGTGCGTCTCACACTCTCTCAGCGGGGATGCTATGTGTCCCTGCTCGTCTCCGCTTCACGGCCCGGGACAAACCCCACCTGGTCGGAGTATATGATAGAGGGTAGATAGACTGTTAACCTATTGGCGAGGAGTTTAGTGAATAATTTGACATCACAGCTGAGAAGGGATATCGGCCAGTAGCTGGGGCACAGGGAGGGGTCCTTGGCTTCCTTAGAGATCACCGTGATATGGGCATCTAATGATTGTCTAGATAAAGGTGATTCCTCTGAGACTGCGTTGAAGGTCTCTAGAAGTAAGGGAAGCAGTTTTTTCCTAAAGGCTTTGCAGTATGTGGTGCTAAAGCCATCTGGCCCTGGGCTCTTACCAGAAGGGGATGATTTAATGCCTTCCTCTAGTTTCTTCAGAGTAAAGGGCCTCTCTAGAACCTCATTATCTTGTTCTGTGAGGCGAGGGAGTCCCACTCTGGTTAGATAGTCGCTAATGGCCTGTTGTTTCGCCGAAGCATCCGAGTAGGCTAAATAGGCGTGGAGATTGTACAGAGAGGTGTATAAGGTGCAATCTTATTGGTGTCATGGAGGACTACACCCTTTCCATCCTTAATGGATGAAATGAAAGAGAGGGCTCTCTGCGTGTGAAGTGCACGGGCCAGCATTTTCCCAGGCTTATTGCCCCATTTATAGTATTGACTACGGCATTTCCTGAAGGAGAATTTTACTTCGTAAAAGAGCAGTTTGTTTAAGGCAGAGCATGCTGCTACAAGTTCTACATAAATATCAGAGGAAAGGGAGGATTTGTGGGATGATTCTAGGTTCTGTATCTTCTGCAACAATTCCTCAACCTGGCCTGTTCTTTGATTTTTTAGATAGTAGCCCAACTGGATGCACTTCCCTCTGAGGACAGACTTATGTGCTTCCCAAATAGTGAGTTTAGATATCTCCAGGGTCACATTGTGGCTAATGTATTCGTCAACAGCCTCTACAAGTTGGGGTCTACTGTAAGGGTCATGTAATAGGTACTCATTGAAATACCATGATCTAGAGGTGGGGCCAGAGGGACCCAGGGATATGTCCAGCAAAACAGGGGCATGGTCTGACCAAGTTGCAGGACCTATGAAGGAATCTTGTACTAAGTGGAGGTGTCTATGGCCTATTAGTATGTAGTCAATTCTGGAGTATGTTAGATGGGGTTGGGAGAAATGAGTGAAGTCTCTGTCTGCAAGATGGAGTATCCGCCAAATATCGGACAACTGATGAGTGTGGAGGGTGCACCTTACGTTCCGAGCCATGCCTTCTGAGGGGGCAGGGGAGCTGGAGTATACGTCTAGACGGTGGTCTATAGCCCAAGTCATGTCACCTCCAAGTATTAGGAGACCTTACTTAAATGTGGATCCAGGATCTTATCTAGAAAGGCTGGTTGACCTTGATTGGGAGCACAGACAATGACACTGGTTCAAACCTGAGTAAAAACAGTACATTTGACCAACAGGCATCTCCCCTCCTCCAACTTGTGGACCTCCACATTAGATAACGGCAAGTACTTAGTGAATAGAATTGCCACTCCCTTTGATTTGAATATAATTTCTATAGTAGAACTAATTTTTAAGGCTGGGGGTCATGGCAGACTGGCGAAAATGGGTCTACTGGACCAGAGCAATATCTGTTCTAGCAGCATGTAAAGAGCTTAAGGCCGTGGCTCGATTTTCAGGGACATGAAGACCTCTGGCATTAATAGAAACTATTCTAAGGTAGGCGGCCATTGGTGGTGAGGGAGCATAGAGAGGTATGGCAGTATGTAGGAGATCGGAGCTAAGGAAAAACAAGGAAAAAAGCAAACGACGGACACATAAAAAGGACAAGAAATACACATATAACGGCAAATGAGTAGAAACAAACTAGTAATATGTGGTATATTCAGGAGACCGCATCCGGACACATGCGGACACAACCGGGGCCTCCAGGGCACCCATGTCTCGGGACAAGATAGATATAGATGTTATAAAAGTTGGTATAGAGTGGTTGTGGCAGGGGGCTACTGGGGGTCAGTAATCCCGTCAACTTGAACGCTAAGGTAGTGAGTAAATATCATGAACTAAAAAATAAAAAACAAAACAAAACACAAAGCATGAAACAGTGCTAACAACCAGAACCTTAAGAGAGAATGTCACGATAGGGAGAGGCATAATGACCCCGGGGGGTCTGGGGACTCTCATTGACAATGGGGAAGGGTTTTTTTTATGTATTATTCCCTCTTACAACCTGGGTATACTGTAGGCATTTGGGTTGAGTTAGTAATTATCAAAGCTAGTGGGTACCTCACAACAGTATATGAGTGTGATTCAATGGCAAGAGCATGGGTTTCATGGTGGTTCAGCTACAACAGGAACTTCGTCTCCTCTGGATTTTTTCTTAGCATGTTGGACTTGCTCCCATCTGGCCTGTCTCGGGAGGGTAGTGGGCAGTGTGGTCGGAAGAGAAAAAGCCTGCCAGTCCGGGAGGGTAATGGTATTTAGTACCAGTGATGAACAGAAGTTGGGAAGGTCCGCCGGGGTCTTGAGAGCGAAGAATCTGCCTCCGTGGGAAACCTGGATAGAGAGTGGGAAGCCCAATCTGTATTTGATGTCTTTCTTATGCAATGCTTCTGTGAGGGGCTTCAGTATTCATTGTTGCTGGAGCGTGCACCAAGAGAGATCCTGGAAGTTCTGCACATGAGTACCATTGAATTCCACTCCCTCCAGCAAGCAGACCTTCCGGAGGATATCTTGTTTCTATGAGTAATAGTGGACTCAACAGATAACATCTCACAGTTGTTCAGAGCCTGGGCCTTTTCGGGCATAGTGCTCTATGTACCCAATCAAATTTGATGGAATCGTGTTGGTCTAGACCTAGGATTTCCACAAAGATCTTGTTGAGCGCATCTATCAGGCCAGATGGGGGGACCTCTTCCGGCAGGCAGCAAACACGGATGTTGTTTCTCCAGCCTCTATTGTCAAAATCATCTAATTTGGTTTGCATAGCTCTCATATTCGAAGACTGTTGGGTGACTGTGTCGTGGAGACGCGTTAGTTAGGAATGTATTGTGTCATGCTCTTCCTCTATAGTAAGCACCCGAGAGCCCAGATGAGATACATCCTGTTGTACCTGGGAGATCTGGAATTGCAAAGAGTCATTAAGGCAGGTTTCTAGCGTTTGCAGGTCTTGCTTGGTGGGGAGTGACCGGACATGGGCTAATATTTCAGCAATCTCGCCCCGTAACTGGGGCATGAAGTCATGGGAGTCTTTGGATGGAGAGGCTGCAGACATGGCAGTAGCAATGGTATCTTAAGTCTGTTCCACAGGGGGGTCTACGGGGACCTGTTAAATAGGAGCGCAGGTTTTGTTGAGCGGAATCTTCGAGATTTTCGGGGTGTCTTATTTTGGGAGCCGTTCCCCGTTTTTCCCATTAGAGAAGCGAAGTGTTAAGAGTGACATATGAAGTTGCACTGTAAGTAGCATGGTTGACGGAGATCACATTCCACCGTTAGTGGAGTATCGTGGAGGAGCAGCAACACCTACATTGGGTCTGAGGTGCAGATAAATTCACAAGGGAGATGTAGTGCAGGTAACTCAGTGGCTTTAGAGTAGACTTACTTGTGAGTGACAGTGACCAGTGTGGGTCAGCAAAGAATTTGAGCTTATCGCTTTATAGGAAAAATATTGCACACATCCGTGGTGCCCGATGAGCAGAATACACTAATGGGAAATGTTTATATGACTGTAATTTATAGCAGTGCATGCAGTTGTATCCAATAGCCACAGGGTGCTGCTGCTGACCTATAGATTTAGGTGCACTGCAATGTTGTAGAAGGGGGTGCTGTAAGTGGTCAGAATACAGTCTTTTCAGACATCTTAATGTCAAATTCAGGGAAAGAGCCCTTCTTTTTATTATTGAGTTTAGTCACCCACCTTTTAGTGGACTACAGGGAAGGAGTCTCCCTTATATATTATTATTTATTGGGTGAGCTACAGGAGGGGGGCAGTACGATGGTCACCAGGGGGGAAAGCTTCACCCACTGGGGGGACTCGCTAGTGTAGCCTGTGCAGGAAAGGTGGTCACCCAGGCTTCCAAGAGGTCTATCTAATCCCCTGCATCCAGGTCTTCCAGCGCCCGGCAGGGTGTATTGCTGCAGTGCTGTATGTAGCTGCAGCCGCAGGCAGGGCCTCGCGGGGAGAAGCCTCTGGCTCCCCTGACTGTCTGGCAGGGCACGAGAGGACCACAGCAGTGGGAGGGAGCGGTTGTGGCAGCAGGTGAGAGGGGTGTTCAGAAGCAGGGGAGAGCCTGTCTCAGGCACAGGGTGCAAGCCGCCCACCTTCAGGTCCACCCATGGAGCTTCTAGGCCGGCTAAGCAGGAAAATAGAGTCCCCGGCTTCACAATGGCTTCAGGACGCAACCCGCAGAGACCTGAACATCATCTCCCAGCTCCGCGGCTCAGATTAGGTGAAGTCCCGGGGACTCAGCACACCGTCGGGCACCAGTGTGGTGGAGAGGGTGAGGGGAGCATGGGGGAGAGGTTTTGGGGGAGCACTGGAATGCGGTTGCTGCTCTCGTTCCCATCAGGCCATGCCCCCACCAGTTTGGTTTTTGTATTGGGTGCTTTTCGATAAATACATTTTGGTTGAGATGGTAAATGACTTCCAATCACTGTATCTTTCATTAAGATCCCCCAGTGTTTTTTTAGGGATGCTTTAATCTTTTTGTATTGACAAATGTAAGTGTTTATGAATGACCATTCAAAACCTCTACTTTTCCCTTCTGCTTTTTGCTTATCAGATAAAAGCTCATTTCTCAGAATCTCTTATACCCTATCTTTAGTTGCTAAAATAGTAGGTTTGCCTTATCCTGAAGCTAAAAATGTATTTGTCATCTCATCTGCTTGTTCTGAATATGTCTCTAAATTTGAGCAGTTACGGCGGATTCTTCTAAACTGGCTGTCAGGATTAGAATTTAGCTAGTTTTTGTGGTGGCAACTGTCCGCCCTCAAATAAGTTTTTGAATCAGTACTTTTTTTTGAAATTTTTGGTTTGAATTCTGTTCTCACTGATATATAATGCAATATCCAAAAAGTTAACTGTATCAGAGCTTATTTAAAAAGTGGACTCTATGTTTTTTAATTTCGGTTTATAAAAACTACAAAAATCTGTTAAAAGACTCCTCTCCCCTTACCAAATAAAAAAAGACGTAATCTATACATCGCTTCCAGGACACCAGGTTCGCTCCATAGGGGTTATTTACATAGATCACCTCTTTTTCCTATTGTTCCATAAAAATATTAGCATAAATGTGAGCAATCCTGTTGTCCATGATTCCGGTCATGGTCCTGTCCTGGTCCAGTCTTGATCCGGTTCCATCTTGGTCAGCATATTTCCATCCAGTCCAGCCAAGTCACTCCTGGCGTGCACGTTACCATCCTGTGCTGCCGGAGGGTTTGGTCTGGTCACAAATGTGATCCAGTGGAGCCTGGTTCCTTATCTCTTTATTTCTGCGGGGCAAGCTATTATTATTATTGTCCTAGTCAAGTTCCCCGTGATTCGGAGAGGCCCACATCTGTTTGTTCACGCCTGTTTTGGGGTACTGTTACTTTAAGTGTAATGTTTTATGTTGGCGTGTATTTTGTTTGGTGGCACCCCGTTATTAGTTGGTCCGGTGCCTGTGACTTGGTCACACTCCCTGTCCTTGGCCTGGTGCCGTTAGCCAGGATGCTCTGTCCAGGTAGCTCCTGTAGTTAGATCTTCCTCTTGGTCCTATCTCTGGTGGTCCCTGTAACATATTAAATCATGGTTGCATCGGGGTCGGAGCGGCCTAAACTTGCTCCTTCAAACGCGTCAACTACAGGAGAAGCCTAGAATTCCGCATTCACTCGAGAAGGCCAATAGAGTTAGAGTAGGGTGCGCCGTGGCTGTCCTAAACAGCGGTCACGGCTGAGGGATCAGCCCACCACCATCATTTGCACGTGCCAGTCACGTTGCTCCAACAGTGGGTTCACACCCAGAACCGTTGCATTATTACCGGCCATACCGATATATATGCTGTTGTCAGTGGTCATTGTGTGTACCGCTTATTGAACCTTCTTATACCCAAACAAGGAAAAGAGATTTTTTTTTCCTCTGGTTGTTCGATTATGTCAAGTATAGTTTAGGTTTTTGCCTGTTCAGCCTGCCCTGGGGTCTGGTCAGGCTGTTTATTTGTTTCTGTGCGGTGCTTAAAATGCAGGCCTTGCAAGCCTCCTTGGTTGCCTTAAATACGGCTTTTTCAGCCTTGAAGCCTGAGCTGGATAAGGTTTTGCTGCAGTCATTTCTGCTATTGCAAGATCTTTTACCCAACATTTTCCTGGACTTCTCTGAGGTTTTTGGGGCTCAATCAGGTCCAAAGGAGACCCTGACTAAAGAGGGATTAGTCAGCAAAGCTTTAGATCAGGAGGTTCGTAAGGGGCATGGAAGTTTTCTATGGCCAAGACTCTCACCAGAGGAGCGACTATGGCATAGAAGCTTCAATCTATGTCTTTATTGTGGGGGTTCAGGCCACTTTCTTCAGGTTTATGAATTGTGCAAATCTGGTGGTGGTGCTGAAAAGTGTTTTCCTCAATCCAAGTGGATTCAGGATGTTACATCTGTGCCTGTCTCCACTAAGCCTGAGGAGCTTGATCACACACCCCCATACATAGCACTCTGACTTTCGACTGGGGTCCTAAAATTAGGGCGCCCCATGTTGGGTTATGGAATCAGAAAGGGGTGTTTTACTCGTCCACTAAGATTTCAGACAGGAAGACGTTGGACGCTAATCTCCCAGTCATGGAGATCAATGGTCTTTCAATGTTGGAGTTGCTAAACCCATTAGGGGAGTCTCAGGTTGTTCCCTCGGAAGTGGTCTTAAGCAGCTTAACCCCAGAGGGGGTCTTAGAAGGCATTACCCCAGAGAGGGTCTCATGTAGCTGAACCCCAGTGGGGGTCTTAGAAGGCATGGTACTTGTTTCCTAGCACGGCCGCAACCGATTTGTATCGGGGTGATCGTGTCGGAAAAATTGCGTCGGTCGCATCGCATGTGACCAAATCGCATGCGATGCGACCGACGCGATCAACCCGATTTTTACATTGAAACAAATGTGAATAGGGTCCCTGGGACCCTATTTTAGATTGGATTCAATGTAGAGTATTCCCCAGACCCCCAATTTAACCCCCTGAACACCACTTCACGATTGACGCCAACCCGACGGCGTGCAGTTGAGAATATAAAGTGTGGCGAGCCCAGCGAGCCACCGAGCCTGAAGCGTGGCGAGCGCAGCCCGCCCCGCGAGGGGACGCATATAACTTCACAGGTATACGCGTGCGCTCGCCACGCTTCGGGCTCGTTGGCTCGCTGCGCTCGCCACAATTTATATTCTCAACTCCACCCCGACGTGGATAGAAGGGGTATGAAAAGGTCGGAGGACGCGCACCGCCGCCCCTCGCGGGCTCGCTGCGCTCGCCACGCTTCGGGTTGGCATCAATCGTGGGGTGACGCTGACAATGGGGTTGTGTAACCCATGACAGGGCCATATACAATGTGAAATGGGTCATATTGGCCCATTTCACATTGTTTCCTATGTGAGATGGACTTAATCAAGTCCATCTCATCTTGTGCCATTATAATGGCACAAGACCGACGCGATGCTCCCGATTTCAATGTTAAAAATATTTTAACATTGAAGCCTATGGCGAAATCGCAGGGAATCGCATCGGTCGCGGCGGGGGCCATGTTAATGCACGCGAACGATGCGATGCCCGCGATTTTGCCTTTGCCGGCAAAATGGACCTGATTTCAAAGGAAATCGGGTCCATCGCGGGCATCGTGTACCTTAACTTAAAGGTACACGATGCCCGCGATTGTGGCCGTGCTAGGAAACAAGTACCGAAGGCATTACCCCAAAGAGGGTCTTAAGGAGCTTAATCCCACAGGGAGTCATGGAAGCCATTGCTCCCGATGAGGCCTTGAGGGGTGTAACTCCTAAGGGGAAATCCCAGGCAATAGTCTCAGGTGGAATTTTTAGTGACATCTTCCCCAGGGCCGGTGCTAGGGTGTTCGGCGCCCTCCTGCAAACCTATACGTTTTGCGCCCTTTCACAAAATGTTGCAGGCACTAAAGGTGCCCATACACGCTGCGAGAATCGCATATATTATGGGCTAGATCACATCGCATCGCACGGCATGCATGCAATGAGTGTGTGATGCGATCCGAAATCAGTACAAAAAGTATGTGCAGCACTAGCGACTGAGGGGGAAAGGAGGGGAGAGAAGGAGGAAATGGAAGAAGAGGGGAGGAGATAGAGGGGGCGGAGTGTTGAGGACAGGCAGCGGCACTGGCACAGCACACTGAGAAGAGGGAAGGAAGGGGAGGCGGCGCTGCTGCCTGTTCGTCATTTGATTGACAGCTGACAGGCGCAGGGAGCAATGGGTAGGGGGCGGATTCGGACATGACATGTCATCCAGGCATTCACAGACAGCACTATATGCCTCAGCGCAAGTGTCTGTGAGGAAGAGGGGGCAGGTTGCAGGAGGAGGACAGTGTGTGGGCGGTGCAGGGAACTGCTCAGCCTCTCCATACTGCCGCCCGCTATCAGACAGGTGCTGCAGGCAGCGTGCAGGAGGCAGTGACAGTGAGGACTGAGGCAGCTTAAGCAGAGCAGGGAGGGAGACAGCGCCTTTTTAGCATGGCGCCTCCCTGCTTTGCAGGAGCTGCTGAGTCGGTAGCGCCGGCTCTGATCTTCACCGATGTTGAGGCCCTAGGAGTTACCTCCGATGTGGAGGGTCCTGGAGTTACCTCCGATGTTGGGGTTCCCGGAGTTTCCTCCGATGTTGTGGGTCTAGGAGTGGCACTCAGTATCCCATTACCCATGGGCGAGTCCGATGCCATTGGCCCATCGAGCGAGTGTGGTGCTTGGGGCCGCTGGGTGTTTATGACGCTCAGGGCTCATTGGGCGATTGTGTTGCTCGAGGTCAGCCAAGCGAATCTGATGCCCAGGGCCCACGAGGTGAGGTACTCTTGAAACTCTTTACTTCGATGGAGATTTGGATCAGCTACGCTCTATTGCTCACCATTTCCTCTCTAAAATGGATTCCACACCAACTATGAAGATAACCCCTACAAATTCAATATCTTCTTTCACTTTATAGAGGTAAAGCTTTAGAATGGGCTAAACGGTCCCATTTTAAGGGATATCCCTGTTTTCATGAAAACCATTCACAAAGTGTTTAGCTCAAAGGCCATAGTCCCGAGTAGGTTTGTTGTGAATGGACAATAGTGTCCATTCACAACAAATGTGTGCGGCACGGCTCCCCGGCCGTGCGGGATTTCACCGTCCGGCAGGAGCCGGAGTGTGTGAAACCAGCCTTACGGGCTGATTCATTCTGGTGACCCTTGTCTTCTAGATCTTCCTTCTTTCTGTAACGTGGTTATTAGGAAATTTGGTCCTAAAAGTAAGGGTTCTCTTCCACCAGCTCCTGTGTCAATGTTTGGGGACATCGTGCCCAGCATGGACCAGAGGCATGAGGACCTGGCTTCTGAGAATTTATGGTCTCACTCTCTTCATTGCTCATTTGCCTCACCATTTAGGCCCGAATTCGGGAGTTTTGTGCTTGGTTCTGCCATACTGACTGATGACAAAAAATTGTTGTCCAAATCATTTACTCGGAATTCTGAGATTAAGGAATTTGATAAAAGTCTTGCCTGACTTCTGCTTCCGGGTACATGCAGGAGCAGCCTGATACACGCTGCTCCACCACAGGACCCACACACCGACTACCAGAACCGGCCACCAGCCCCCTAAATGGACTGACAGGCTACCTCACATTCTCCTCACCCACCATGGAGAAATTCCTGTCGCTGACAGGGAGCCCAGCACCACAGCAGCAGAGAGGAGACAAGTGCCGCGCTGAATCCATCATGGTGCCGGTGGCTGAATCAGCACCTCATAACCCAGCTGCCAAACAGCAGGATAACCAGGTACTACAGAAGTCACGACTCCCAAACTCTTCTGTCACATACAGTGATATTATGACAGCAATAACTGCCCCCATGACTCCGATATTAACAAAGGCTGTAGCTGATATTACTCAGCAGATACAGCACCTCACTACCAGGGTGGCTGACAATGAACATAAAATAGGAGCTGTGTGTCATGATGTGCATAATGCACAATGGGACATTATTAAACTTCAAAAGGAGAATTTCCAACTTTGGAATAAATTAGATGACATGGAAAATCGCATGAGAAGAAATAGTATCAGGGTAGTGGGTCTCCCTGAATCTGTCCGTGGGGAAGCCTTGACCTCCTTTGTCACTGTCTCGCTGCCATCATTGCTGGGGATAAAAGATGAGCGCAAAGATCTAGTGATAGAGAGCTCCGCCCCATTGTGTGGGGCGGAACCCCCACCCACAGGATAATCGACCCAGAGCAGTAATATTCCACTGTTTGAATTGCTTGCATAAAGTTGCATTCTGGAAATCTTCCCGCAAAATTCAAAACCTCATGTGGGAAGGACATAGAATCCGATTATTCCAAGACTATTCAGTGGAACTGTAGAGAATGAGGAAATCCTTTCCTCCTATTTGTTCCAGATTAGTATTAGAAAAGAAAAAATTACCCTCAGGGATCCTGCACGCCTACGCATTTTCATTGCTGACTCTCACTACAATTTTAATACCCGAGAAGATGCCCATGCTTACCTCAAAGAACAATTGGAAACCTCTCTAGCCTATATCTCAGCCCCAACCCCTTGAAAATGAGACTGGCAAATGGATAAATCCCATATTCATAATTGTCATCTGTTAATGATATATTGATATATTCCCTTTTGCAAAGAAACAGTCTAAATAGAAGAAGTTTTCCTGATGAAGCGCCTTGATATATTCACACCTTCAGTTCCTATCCTATCACCAAGATTTAATAGAAGACTGAACCTTTCTTTCTTTATATAGTTTGATCATAATTTAGGCTGGCTAAATATTGTTGCCCTAACTGTTTGGGCCCTTGGCAACCTGTTATGCCCGATATATACCATTAGAGCTTTAAGAGCCTGTCTATGGCTCAATATGATGACCTTTTTTTATTTTTCTTATATGCAGAATGTCATTATATTGACCTTGAATTGTAGTATGTTGTATATGCTGTTTAAATGTTTAGATAAGTCCCCCATGTCTTGTTACTCTATATGTCGTCTCTCCTCCCTCCCTCTCTCCTACCCCTATATATTTTATAGAAATACTACAGTTTATTTCTCCAGACCTAATTCTTGGGTGAATTCGCAACTCAGACCAGATGTCTATGACGGATCTTAAATTCGGCTCATTTAACGTTGGTGGTTTCCACTCACCAGCCAAGCGACGTAAGGTAATGCTTTACATCCCAAAAAAGGCAATTAACATTGTATGCCTTCAAGAAACTCACCTACTCCCCCAGAAATTCCAAAGCTGCAATTATATAATTGGAGAATGATAGCCTTGGCACCATATAATAGTAAGGCGAGAGGAATAGTAATTCTAGCATCAAAATCACTTCCTATAGAAATAATTTCTACCCAAGCTACCTGATAATGTCTTTGAAAATCCATAATAACCTATATGTAATATGTTCATTGTATGCACCAAATGTTTACTCCAGAGTTTGCTTGAAAAATATTGTCAAACTCCTGCTCCCACATGCGGAGACACCCATGATCCTCTGCGGAGATTTCAATATAACCTCCCACCCCATCCTAGATAGGTCAGGGATCCCTAAACATCCCAGAAATAACCCCAAAATTGGAATTCTCTTTTATATTAAAATCCCTCCAACTGATTGATGTTTGGAGAGCACTTCATCCCACACAGCACGAGTATACATGCTTATCCTCTGCCCATCATACACTATCCAGAATAGATTTCATATGCATATCTAGTAGCCTTTTTCCTAATACCATAGAAGCAGAAATACATCCATAATATTATCTGATCACGCCTTGATACATATCAAGCTGAGAGCATCCAAAGAGATTTCTAATTACAAATTGTGGAGATTCCCCACTCATTTAATGCATTCTCCTCCCTTCTTACAATGTCTAAAAACTGCCTGGTCTGACTACCAATCCAATAATAAAGAAACCTTAACAATTAACCCTCCCATCTACTGGATGGCAGCCACATCGTTGTTTAGAGGGGTTATAATGTCCTATGAATCCTGACAGAAGAAACAAAACTCCCAGAACTATATTGCACTTCAAAAAACCCTGGGGGGGGGGGGAATTAGAAGTGGATTGCGCTGCTGAAAAGTAATTATTTAAAGATAACACACTGATTGGCTGAGAGAAGATAAATGAAATGCTGGACACACTGATAAATTGAAAATTTTATAAGAAAAAATACATCAATAAAATACATACATTGGATACATACAGAACAATTTATAAAATATATCTCGTAAAGGAATCCCTAGATTAAGGATACTATATCCATAACTTTTATATTGGTAGCCTGAAAGCCTGCTTTACAGGTTAAATAACCAGAGAAAATATGGGGGTGGTGGTTAGAATGGTAGATGATGAAAAAAAGTCCGGTTTATAAACAGTCAAAAGATCAATTAGTTAGTGGATGTAAATCACAGGATTATATTGCTCACCCTTGATGATAAGATTTGCTGCCGTGCCAATAATAGGGGATATCCAGCGAGCGGTTGTCGGTGTTTGATGGTTCCTTTTGATGCGACTTACACTCCTCTCGGCTTGTCGCCGGTGTAGCCTGCCTGTAGTCAGATGCGGATTCACCGCACTGGCCACGGCGGTGAAGGAGTGTGTCGACTGATAGATGGAGTAGGCGCTCTGTCTGGATTTCCCGGCTCCCTGATGTAGCGTGGAGAGCGGCTAGATGAAGAAAGCTGATTGCCGGCAGCGGGGGACGGGGAGCTGCACTTCAGCTGTGTGGCAGGGTTGGCAGGTAGCGGTGAACCGGCGGGTGTGCTGGCGGGGACCAACTGGATGAGGACAGCTGATCGCCGACTTGTCTTGAAAAAGTTCCCAGCAGACCACAGGAACGAAACGCGTTGACGCAATTATACACCTGGTTAGGTGTTTCACCTGTCCTACTTCCAGCCTCCAAGCCTGCCTGATACAAGGAGAAACCTTCTACACGCTGCCGGCTGTTGGATTACATCGCGCTGTACAAGCGCACCGCAGCACCGGCTGACCTGCTGACACATCGCCGTACAGCTGAAGTGCAGCTCTTTGTCCCCCGCTGCCGGCAATCAGCTGTCCTTATCCAGTTGTTCCCCGCCAGCACATCCGCTGGTTCACCGTTACCTGCCAACCCGGTCACACAGCTGAAGTGCAGCTCTCCGTTCCCCGCTGCCGGCGATCAGCTGTCCTCATCCAGTTGGTCCCCGCCAGCACACCCGCCGGTTCACCGCTACCTGCCAACCCTGCCACACAGCTGAAGTGCAGCTCCCCGTCCCCCGCTGCCGGCAATCAGCTTTCTTCATCTAGCCGCTCTCCACGCTACATCAGGGAGCCGGGAAATCCAGACAGAGCGCCTACTCCATCTATCAGTCGACACACTCCTTCACCGCCGTGGCCAGTGCGGTGAATCCGCATCTGACTACAGGCAGGCTACACCGGCGACAAGCCGAGAGGAGTGTAAGTCGCATCAAAAGGAACCATCAAACACCGACAACCGCTCGCTGGATATCCCCTATTATTGGCACGGCAGCAAATCTTATCATCAAGGGTGAGCAATATAATCCTGTGATTTACATCCACTAACTAATTGATCTTTTGACTGTTTATAAACCGGACTTTTTTTCATCATCTACCATTCTAACCACCACCCCCATATTTTCTCTGGTTATTTAACCTGTAAAGCAGGCTTTCAGGCTACCAATATAAAAGTTATGGATATAGTATCCTTAATCTAGGGATTCCTTTACGAGATATATTTTATAAATTGTTCTGTATGTATCCAATGTATGTATTTTATTGATGTATTTTTTCTTATAAAATTTTCAATTTATCAGTGTGTCCAGCATTTCATTTATCTTCTCTCAGCCAATCAGTGTGTTATCTTTAAATAATTACTTTTCAGCAGCGCAATCCACTTCTAATTCCCCCCCCCCCCTCTGTATACTTTTTTGGTGAGTCAAGACGGGCTCACATGAAGTGTATGCTGCAGCTGTGAAAACCTCACATATTACTTTAAATATAACTTTAAAAACTGCTAAGCGCCAGGAGGAGTGTCTCGGAGTGTTCTAACTTACAGTCACTTCGATTCACATCCACCCCCCCCACTTCAAAAAACCCTGACTGACTCTTACTCAACATACATCGCTAACCCCACCCATACCAATCGTTCTAATTACCTACAAGCCAAATCTCTACTAGAGGAAGCCTTACAGTGCATGACAGATAAACTACAGTTTATCTCGAACTATAAATACCATAAATTTGGCAATAAGACTAGAAAACGGGATTCATCTCAGGAAGACACTCAGTCTGAAATGTCCAAAAATTTTTAGCAGCCAACCAATCATTTTATTCTAATGTGCCTTCAGACTCTCCAAACCGTATATTAGCAATAGACTCAGAGAAGGCTTTTGATTTGGTAAGCTGGCCTCACCTTTTTAACACTATGGCCAAATTTGGTATCCAATCTCTATTCATCTCATTTATTAAAACACTATACACCTCACCCACCTCACAAATAGCAAGTAATGGCTTCCTCTCACCTCCCTTCTCAATACAAAGGGGAACGAGACAAGGATGTTCCTTTGTCCCCCTTCTATTCGCAATTGCATTAGAACCCCTAACCATTGTGCTACGCACCTCTCAGATCTTTAAAGGCATCCAAATAGGTCATGCAGAACTCAAATTGGCATTATTTGCAGACGATATGATATTATTTGGGTACTCTTTACCTAGAACGGCGCCCAAGATTTGGATCTTGGGCATCGCAAGGTAAAAAATCACGTCGGTCGCATCGCATGCGGGCGGAAAATCGCATGCGATGCGACCGACGCGATTACCGCGATTTTACATAGGGAACAATGTTAAATGGCCCAATTGCCCGATTTTACATAGGGAACAATGTTAAATGGCCCACAGACCCCAAATAGCCACCCTCAAGTGTGAAATGCCCCCCCCCAATTGTTAACGCCACCCCACGATCAACGTCAACCCGAAGCGTGGTGAGCGCAGCGAGCCTGCGAGGGGGGTGGTACGCGTCCTCCGACCTTTGCATACCCCACTATCCACGTCGGCGTGGAGTTGAGAATATAAAGTGTGGCGAGCGCAGCGAGCCACCGAGCCACTGAGCCCGAAGCGTGGCGAGCGCAGCAGGTATCCGCGTCCCCTCGCGGGCTCCACAGGTATCCACGTCCGCTCGCCACGCTTCGGGCACTTTCTATTCTCAACTCCACGCCAACGTGGATAGTGGGGGTATGAAAAGGTCGGAGGACGCGTACCGCCGCCCCTCACGGGCTCGCTGCGCTCGCCACGCTTCGGGTTGACATTGATCGTGGGGTGCCGTTAACAATTGGGGGTGCCATTTCACAGTTGAAGGTGGCTATTTGGGGTCTGTGGGCCATTTAACATTGTTCCCTATGTAAAATCGGGTCAATTGGGCCATTTAACATTGTTCCCTATGTAAAATCACGGTAATCGCGTCGGTTTCATCGCATGCGATTTTTTGGTCGCATACGATGCGACCGACGCAATTTACATTTTAACATGCATTTCTATGTGAAATCGCGGGCATCGCATTAGTCGCATCGCATGCCATTATAATGGCATGCGATGTACATGCGATGCCCACGATGGGCGCCATTCTAGGTAAGGAGTACCATTATTTGTTTACAATCCCCTCACATCAATTCCCGCCATAATGGATATAATAAATTCTTTCGGACCCAGATCAGGCTATAAGATAAATGTTGATATATCTGAAGTTTTACCTGTTGCCCAACCCTCGAGCTAAGCATTGTCTCACCCTGCCATGTCTCAATTCAACATTCAATCTACTTATATAAAATATCTAGGTATCTTAATACCCAGAGATCCACATCAAATCTATAAAACTAACTTTACACACCTAATTACTAAAATCTCAACCCAGTTTGAAGCATGGTCAAAACTCCCGCTCTCTTTACTAGGCAGAACTGCTGTTTTAAAAAGTGTAATTTTTCCTAAAATCTTCTATTGTCTACAATTGATCCCTTGTATACTTCCTTCTCCAGACTACATATCACTAAATAAAATCATGTCGAGATTTTTGTGGAATGCAAAGAAACCCAGAATGAATATATTTAGATTGACGAGATTGCAGATAGGTGGGGGCCTACGTATTCTTAACTTTCATTTCTATGCATGGTCCATACACCTCCGATATGCAGTGGACTGGTTTCAAGACAAACTACCTATACGGACAACTCCCTAGACAATGAGATCTTCTCCCCTTTTCTCCTGGGGCATTGTTTCACTCACCTATTAAATCCATTCCTATACACATATTAAACCATGTTCTATTTCAGAGTACTTATGATGCATCAATACAAATCAATAAAAAATTAAAAAGGAACCCAGCTGTCACACAATAGATACCACTTTGGGGTAACCCATCATTCTTACCATCATTGTCAAATCAAACTTGCCTGGTGTGGAGAAATAAGGGTTTAGATTTGGCTACCAAAATATTTGACCCTGGTGGAATCATATTTACCTTTTCTAAATTAAGTACAAAGCATGACCTGCTAATTCACATTTTTACATGTATCTGCAGGCCAGACACTATGGGGGAAATTTACTAAAGGAAATTTGTAAAAAAAAAATAGGTGTATTTGTATCCAGAAATACACTTATTTTTGACATTTACTGTCCCGAAAATATGGCAATTCGTATTCGTATTGATAGCATTTCAATACGAACACGAATTGCCGTATTTTCGGGATAGTAAATGTAAAAAATAAGTGTATTTCTGGATACAAATACACCAATTTTTTTTACAAATTTTCTTTAGTAAATTTCCCCATATGTCTATCCCTTGATATAACCCATCATAGCACCATAGATCCTGATCCTCTCGCTCCTCTATTAATGGCGACAAATACACAAAAGTTCTAGACAGGTCTTGCATATAATATCCTACTCTCTTCAGAACCCCCATCTACCTCCTTAAAACTGACACAGACCTGGACTTTGGATATACCAGAAGTCTTCCATCCAGACTGTTTATTTAAACACTTTATCCATACAGTGAAATATCTCCAATCAGTCTATCTCCAAGAGGTACATTTTAAAACCATTCATAGGTTATATATAGCCCCTGCTGAAAGTAAGCATATGTCACCAGTAGCAACAGGAGAATGCCCAAAATGTGGACTAAGAATCCCTACACGTCATATTGCATGGTTGGTATTTCGAATTTGTGAGAATCCAGGATCCAGACAAAATGTATATTTGTATTATTCTCATTCTTATCCTCTTATTCCACCGAGGTTACTTTGACATCATAATTACCTGGAAGCCGGACAGTAGAGTTAATACAGATGGCGAGCGCTGGCGGCAGGGGCTTCACTGAACTGGGACGAGCGTGCGTTTCACACGCATGCGCGTCCCAGTCTCTTGGCAGGGACGCTGCGTGTCCCTACCCGTCTCTGCTTCAGGGAGATGGGCAAGGTTAGGGGGTGCTCGGGGCGGCGAGGGCGACAGGCGGCAGGAACCGGAGACAGGCTCCGTTGTCCAGGTAGCGCGCAAGCATCTCTTGTGTTTGCGCCCCCTGGTGTGGCTGGCGGGGCCGGCGCGATGGTGGGGCTGGCATTATAAACATCAGCCCTGCAAGGATGATGCCAGCCCCATCTGTATATTAGAAATATGTCATATTGCTTGAGATAAGGTACTAGGAGATAACTATAATTAGATTTACTTTATACTTCCCCAGTGCCTTATTCCCCTTATTGTTCTCCCCCTTGTCTTGTCATGTGTGTCTAATTTGTCATATTACTATTAATATCCTAAGAGTATTGTTATATGTTTGATGATTGTTCTAGTAAATTTGAATTAGAACCAAAGACACTTCATATAATAACCCATTTGGTTATGAAGTTCAAACCAACAAGATTTGGTGGATATTACTGTTGATACTTATTGTATGTGTATTTTGCTGGGCTCACGTCCAATATGTTTCTCTGTATTCTGAAAAAAATTAAAAACTTTCAAAACAAAAGTCCCGCCTATGGTCAATTAATTCTTTCCTCCTCATCTCGGATTCCATCCATTAAAAATACTCTCATTATCCCCACAAATCAGGACTCTAACTCAGATTAATTTGGCACTCCACAACTGCAGTTTGGTAGAAGGTACCATCGTGTCTGATCATTTGTGGGGCCTCAAAATGTTGACTCCATTAAGGTCCAGAAATGGGAAAAAGAGAAGAAATAAGCATTACTCTTTTTTTCCTTTATCTTGTTCATCACTTTTATTTTGTTTTTGTTTTTCGTGCCCCGTGGTCACCATCAAGGTGGCACTTCCACAAGCTGTCATCACAGTTTGTGTCCATTTGACTGGTGTTGTTTTTTTCTCTTTCACCTATGTTCAGGTTCAGATTGTTTTTGCAGGTCTGGATTTTAGGGTCACACAAGGGGGGAGGTACTGTCAGCAGTGCTGACACATGTGTGTGTGTGTGCTGTGGCGGCAATGCAGCAGGGTTTCCCGGCGCCCTGAGAATGGCATCCCGGGTACTCCTGTCAGCAGCGCTGACTTGTTGTATGCTGCAGCACTGCCGCAGCAGGTTTCCCCGGGGCCCTGAGAAGGGCATCCAGCATCACTATCGACCGGCAGGGACACAGTACTCCTGCCCGGCCAGGGGATGCGTATGGAGGAACACACAGGATGCATCACCCGGTGGTTGCCCGGTAAGCAGGCGACCCCGGGCGGCGTGCCCGGACAACTGACTGTGGTTTTAATCACAGTGGGCTGGGCGCACGGGGGGCTGATTGGCTGGGCTATACCTCTTAATGAATCTGGCCCAGCTCAGCCCCGCCACTGATATTACCTGTAGTAGAGCCTTATTATGCTCTCCCCTGTCCAGTCCTGTGCTGTCTTGGTCTCTCCCGCTCCTGTCACTCCTGTCCTGTCAGGGTTTTTTCCTGTTACTGTCTGGGTCCAGTAATTGTCCAGTTGCTGTCCTGGTCCAGTCACAGTCCCATCTAAGTCCAGTTACAATTCCGTCCTGGTCACGTCCTGAGCCGGTCCTGACCTGGTCCCATCTTGATCCAGTCCTGTCCTGGTCCTGTCTCGGTCCAGCCGTGGTCCAGTCATTGTCCAGTCATGGTCCAGCCATTGTCCAGCTGTCACCTAGCTGCTGTCTGTGTCCATTCCTGTCCTGGTCCGGTCTCAGTCCAGTCTTGCTCCGGTCACGGTCCTGTCCTGGTCCAGTCTTGATCTGGTTACGTCATGGTCAGCATATTTTCATCCAGTCCTGCCAAGTCACTCCTTTTGTGCATGTTACCATCCTGTGCTGCCGGAGGGTTTGGTCCGGTCACGTAAGTGCTCCAGTGGAGCCTGGTTCCTTATCTCTTTATTTCTGTGGGCAAGCTGCCCTTTATCCTGAATTATTATTATTATTATTATTATTGTCCTAGTCCAGCTCCCTGGATTTGGAGAGGCCCACGCCTGTTTTGGGGTACTGTTACTTTAAGTGTACTGTTTTATGTTGGCGTTTATTTTGTTTGGAGGTACCCAGTTATTAGTTGGTCTGGTGCCTGTGACTTGGTCACACTCCCCGTCCTTGCTCTGGTGCCGTTTATCAGGGTGATCTGTCCAGTTATCGCCTGTAGTTAGATCTTCATCTTGGTCCTATCTGGTGGTCGTCGTAGACTTGTAACATCTTAAAACCTGGTTGCATCGGTGTCAGAGCGGGCTTAACTCGCTCCTTCGAACACAGTGACTACAGGAGAAGCCTAGAATTCCGCAGTCTATGGTCACGTGCCCAAGAAGGCTAATAGAGTTAGAGTAGGGTGCGCCGTGGCTGTCCTAAACAGCGGTTACAGCTGATGGCTCAGCCCACCACCATCGACCGCACGTGCCAGTCACGTTGCTCCAATGGTGGGTTCACACCCAGAACCATTACAAATAGTATATAACGATCGTACGTCAGCTGCTACTAACGTAAAATCTTCTTTGCATTTAATAGTAGAAATGTGGTTTAAAAAATACATACAGATAGTGGTAGATGCTCAAATTAGTTCAGTAAAACTTTTCAGGTGCATGTGGTTTACCTGGTTTAAAAAATCTTTGGTATCTATCAGGTGGGAGGTATTCTTTAAAACTAAGGGTTGCAACTGGTGATCTATAAATTCTGAAAGATTTGCAGTGTTAGATTCTATCCCGGCCACAATTGGTCTTCCTGGAGGTTTTATATGATTTTTTTAGAATTTTGATTAAAATATAAATTACTGGTAAAATTGTTTCTTCCACATATAAAAATGTTGATATTTTTTCATCAATTATTTGTTGATCCTTACATTTGTTTATTAATACTTTTCATTTCTTTTGTATATTAAGTGTGGGATCAGTCCTTTTTGGTACGTGGTTAAATGCTCCAGTTGACTTCATACATTCCTTTTGATAAAAACACCCCCCCCCCCCCCCCAGGTTTAATGATAATCTAGTCATTTATTTTTTATTTTTAATGCCTGTCTTTCCTTATACAGTATGTAAAAATTATTATTTTTTACCTCGGTTTCCATCTGTTTAATATCTTCTGCTGTTGGGGGAACGGGGGGTTGGCTTGCACTGACTATTGTTATTCTAATGTTTTATGCCAGCTTATTATCATAATGAAGATATAAATATCTCTTTGCATTTATTCGCTGGTGGTGCTCCCCAGAGTTATGGGTAACCATAAATTTTGTGGGAAGAAAAAGATAACTCTTTTTTGGGGGCACTACTTCAAAGAATTATTTCAGTTACTATTTACTTGTTCTAAGTTAGTTCTGTGGGGGTATTCCAATTCTAAGCAGCAAAGATTAATGTGGTGTCCTGGACAAGTAAATATGTAGGGAGACACTATATTTGGGCAAATGAGAGTGGAAGCAAAAAAAAGGGGGGTGGGGGGTGGGGGAAGGGGAGTTGGAACGAGTATTTTATAGGTGGAATGTATAATAGGATTAAATTAATTTGATGAGCTGGACCATACTTAGATGCATCGGCCTAGAATCACCTTATCACCCTTGGTAGGTCCGTCTCATCACAACCATCTATTATGAACGCGCCAACTAGAATTGTACCTGCATACATGTAGACAAGGGAGCGGCACGTCATTCCGCCGCAACGTACAGGGGTTTGGCAATAGTCCAAACTTTATTGGACAAAGCAGGACGGGGAGGGATCCGTAGGACGAGCAACCAATCAGGCTGCCGCCAAGACGCGGACTACTACAACAAAGGATTGTGGGTATTGTAGTCAATATTAGTATGGACGCGCCTTATACCAGTACACACATAGACAACGGAGCGGCACGTCACTCCGCCGCCATGCACAGGGGATTGGCAAAAGTCCAAGTTCTATTGGACAAAGCAGGACGGGGAGGGGATCTGTAGGACGAGCAACCAATCAGGTTGCCGCCAAGACGCAAGCAACAACAGCTGCTCATTATTACTGGCGAATTAGCCGGGTATTTAAATAATGTCTGGGAACACTAATCATTACACTGGTGAACAAGCCTGCACTTCAAGGCGAAACGCGCGTTCAGCAAGGTGGACTGACGGCCACTGAGGAGACCCTCGTGCATACAGCACAGATGAGCACACACTGGGAAGATAAGTAAATTGGGTGGCTGGGACCGAGTGTCCAGACCATGGTGTCTGTGGTTCCCCATGTTATATGCATAAGGGATTATAGCCACCTTTTCTCTCATACCCCCTGTAATTAGAGTGATGTGCAAAAAACTCATATTTATGTGCATGTTATAGTCTAAATGACTTTATTTGAGAACCTATAGTGTGTAATATATATTTTTTACAGTAAACTTCAGAATATATACTGATGTGAAAGTACCAGTGAGGATTGTAACAGATTATCAATAGGAGTAAGGACAGACACCTATACCGGAGCTACTTATAAACCTATCTGAGCCCAAGTATTAATGATTGCTGATGTTGGCTGCAATAAATCCTGGTGTGATTTGCACATAAGAAACTGTGCAGTAAATGTCAACCGTCATGTGTTAAGGTGATAATTGTTTAAAGAGATACCAAGGGAACATACCCTCTCTGGTGACCTATGCAATAGCAATAATATATAAAATCTTGTTGCACAATGTGTGCTTAATTGGGCAGAAGGGGTGCAAAATCTATCTGGCAAATTCTGTCATTCTTACTCCGATATCCTCACTAAAGGACTCTCATTGTGGCCAGCCAGTGAGTGACCCCCTGCACTGGAGTTCCAACAGGGGTAATCCATGAGCCGGACCCCAACAGCAGATCCCGGTTTCTTTCTTCAATTGCCCCCATTATAGCGGCCCCCTAACCTGTACACCGTTTAGCCCGTTCACTGCCTATAGGCACACGGGTAGACAAGGAACAGTTGGGACCCTAGGGGTGCATACTATGTTCTCTCCACTAATCCTATCTGTACTAAGACCATAGTTTTGGTGATTTAAAGCACATGAGTAATCTATAACAGTGGGGTCCTCTGTCAGTGGCTGACACCACCGAATATAAACATCATCGCCATTTTAAACTTATATACATTTTCTTTAAAATTTATTATCATTTATTTCACATAAATTTGGGTGTAAACACCATATATAGTAAAATATATTTTTTAGTATCACTGATCATCGAAAAAAAAAAAAAAAAAATTCAGCAAAGTGATCAATTGCCCATGTGGCTTTTCGGAGCACGATATATGGAAAAATTGATCATTGTAAGCTGAAACATTCATCACTTTAGGTGTACATAGTGGCAATAGATGGTTGTGATGAGACGGACCTACCAAGGGTGATAAGGTGATTCCAGGCCGATGCATCTAAGTATGGTCCAGCTCATCAAATTAATTTAATCCTATTATACCTATTATACATTCCACCTATAAAATACTCGTTCCAACTCCCCTTCCCCCACGCCCCCCCCCCCTTTTTTTTTGCTTCCACTCTCATTTGCCCAAATATAGTGTCTCCCTACATATTTACTTGTCCAGGACACCACATTAATCTTTGCTGCTTAGAATTGGAATACCCCCCACAGAACTAACTTAGAACAAGTAAATAGTAACTGAAATAATTATTTGAAGTAGTGCCCCCAAAAAGAGTTATCTTTTTCTTCCCACAAAATTTTATATCTTCTGCTACCAACTGGTAAAAGGTCTCAATAAAATTCCCTTTGATAAAAGTGGGATAAAAAATAGATTTAGTTTTAAAAGGGTATGTTCTTCTATCTCTTGTACTTTTGTATCTTCTAATTCTTTTTTGAGAAAAAAATTTTTACCGTTAATTTTCTGTGAACTTGTTAAGGTCCACAAAGGTAGTAAATTTACTTAATGTCTAGGAAGGTGCATATTTGAGTCCTTTTTCTAGGACTGTAATTTATATTTTAGCAAGGAAATGCCTACAAAGGTTAAAGATTTTTACTCTTCTGATTTTCGATCCTTTTTCGTATTTTTTTACGTTTTATGAATTTTTTTTTTATTCCTTTTTTTTTATATTTACCTCCTCTACAACCCTTATGTTTTATCTTATGTGGAAAATTTTTCTCCTTCGAAAAACAGGAGTTGTCTCTCTTACTCCTTGTAAAGGTTGAAATCTATTATATTCCTCCCTTTTGCTTTGTGTTTGGGCATGCGTTTCAGCGCATGTGCGAACGCCGCACACGTCTGAATACGCTGTGAATTCTGTACAGAAAATGGTCAGTTGGAACAATCTGAGCAGGGTGCATATACAAGGGGGCAAGTGCAATTGTCTGTGCGCACCTTATGCTAGGGTGGGTATCACCTGGGGGCGTTTCTCAGACACCCAAAGACATGCAATTGAAGAAGAGTATAGGTTCAACCACCACCAGCGTGGGATAAATAAAATAATACTTCCCTTCTATGGGTATGATCCTTGCTTTGTATACACTTGTGTCAGTCATACATGTCCTCAGCTCAACTTATATTCATTTGTACATGAAAAAAGAGCATATACATGACATAGTGTATACAATTTAATCTATAACAATGAGATATCACATAAAAACATCAAAACATCAGAACACAATTTGCACACAATAAAAATTCCAAAGTGGCTGGTGCATTAGTTAAAGAACTTTGAGGTAGTTACCAGATGGCCAGTGAACCATAAATCAATATAGTTCAGAGTGAGCATGCAAGAATGATTCCACGATCGCCCGGGCACAATCAGGATCACACGCTGCTGCAGGATAACAGTCCCCCAGTCCAGTCCAATGCCTCTGCCCGCCGACGCGTTTCAGACTCGATCTGAGTCCTTTTTCAAGGCTTGTCCTTGTGTGCATATATCCAGTTTATTTATGTCATTCAAATCACGCAGCAGCGTGTGATCCTGATTGTGCCCGGGCGATCGTGGAATCATTCTTGCATGCTCACTCTGAACTATATTGATTTATGGTTCACTGGCCATCTGGTAACTACCTCAAAGTTCTTTAACTAATGCACCAGCCACTTTGGAATTTTTATTGTGTGCAAATTGTGTTCTGATGTTTTGATGTTTTTATGTGATATCTCATTGTTATAGATTAAATTGTATACACTATGTCATGTATATGCTCTTTTTTCATGTACAAATGAATATAAGTTGAGCTGAGGACATGTATGACTGACACAAGTGTATACAAAGCAAGGATCATACCCATAGAAGGGAAGTATTATTTTATTTATCCCACGCTGGTGGTGGTTGAACCTATACTCTTCTTCAATTGCATGTCTTTGGGTGTCTGAGAAACGCCCCCAGGTGATACCCACCCTAGCATAAGGTGCGCACAGACAATTGCACTTGCCCCCTTGTATATGCACATTGTCTTTTTCTCAATAAAGTGTATATTGTTAGTGCAGCAACATGTTTAAATATAAAGAAAACAGGAGAGCCATGTTTGAGAAACTCTTTAAAGATGGGGGGGAACGTATAGAATTGCTAGATGAAAGCCTTGAGGGCATAATGAAAAAGCTTGAACAAATCCTCCTCAAGGAAAATAGAATATGGTGGGAAACAGTCACCCTGGAGCAGTACGTTGCCCACCAACTTATTCCAAGAGGTCTCAGAATTAAGAAAGAAGCCTCTTTCGACACTGCATCAGAAGATTTTCAAAACGAGTGGGCAAAAATCACCAGGAACTGCTCATTTGAACTCATGAATCTCATCATAGGAGAACGCAGGAAAGAACTCAATATCCTAGAAAAAGAGATCAAAAAGTATAAAGATCTAGTGGTACCCTTTGAGAACATGCCTGAGTACAAATTATTGGAAGCTAGGATAGAAAATAGTATCAAAAAGAATGAGAATGCCTTGCTAGATAAAAAGATGCGTAAACTCATAAGAGACAAAAGAGAGAATCAAGATGATACCTATGATGAGGAAGGGGATATGTCTACCTCTGACATAGAACACGAAGCGACCTGTCTCCTCAATACACCCAAAACCAAAAAGAAAACAGTTAGACTAAGCCAAACTGAGTCATATCACAATACTAATCAGAGAGACCATCCCCCAAGAGAAACATACCATTCGAAGGTTCAATTTAAAAAATCCAGAAGGGAAAGGAGATCCCCTATAGAATATGACCCTAAACAGAACCAACGTAAAAGTAATTTTAAAAGGTATGAAAATTACGAGCATTTCAAAAACACAGATTATTTCAGCAAACAACGAACCAGGATGAGATCTCAAGATTATGATGATAGTCCGGCAGAGTGGAGACAACGAGGAGACAGATATCCCAAAAATCGGTACATACCACTTACCTATAACAGAGAGAATGCTCATTTTTTAGGGAAACGTCATACCTACCGTCCCAATTAAGAACCAGAACCAATAGGGGAAAACGAGGGGGGAAAAATAAACATCAAAAAAGAGACAGGAAAAGACCCAAAAAACCTCGAAAAAATAACCCCATCCCCAGCCCAGAAATTAGGCAAAAAGTCAAGATTTTTAATATCAGCAAACATAATCTCACCTTAGATGAACAGAATGTTTTACACAAAGGATTAAAATACGCACCAACTACAGCATTAAATAAATTCAATACTTTTGTCGATATTAATAAATTCATACGAAAAATCTGTTTAAAAAAATTCTTCAAAACAAATAATTTAGAAGGTAGGGAGGAAGCCCAATTAACTACACCCTTCAAACCGAAATCAATATTTTTTCCTTCCCATGTCAAAGGAAATTGGGTTGAGTCATTTAGTCAGTTAGTACAGGAGGACGTTAAAAAGATGAATGTTAAAAACAAGAAATCGAACCTGACAACTAACGAACAGAAGGCACTCAAGGACCTAAAAGGGAATAAGGAGATTACCATCAAACCCGCCGACAAAGGCGGGGGCGTGGTAGTTATGGACACAGTGTGGTACGAAAATGAGGTCCTGCGGCAATTAGGGGATAAACACACGTACCAGAAGCTCAGATCTGATCCAACAAAGAAAATCATGGACAAAGTGAAGATCATATTGGATACTTATCAACAAAATGGCACGTTAACGGAGAAAGAATCGAAATTTTTATGGATACCGGAACCAGTGATCCCCGTCATCTACGTGTTACCCAAGGTGCACAAGGATCCCCTGGCACCCCCTGGACGTCCAATTGTTGCAGGGATAGACTCGGTGACGTCTAATCTCTCCGAGTTTATTGACTATTACCTGCAACCTTTGGTATTGGGTAACCCTTCACATCTGCGAGATACTAAAGATATCCTGCAGAAAATACCAAACTTCGAATGGGAAGATGGATATACACTTATAACAGCAGATGTGAAGTCGTTGTACACGATTATCAACCACCGACAGGGAATCGACGCCATTGTAAGCACTTTATCCAATAGCACTTTAGAAACAAATCTCCAAGAATTTTTAATACAGGGTGTAACCTTCATTTTAGAGAATAACTATTTTATGTTCAAAGGTGACTTTTATGTACAACAGGTCGGGACAGCAATGGGCACCAGGTTCGCTCCAAGCTATGCGAACTTGTTCATGGGTCAGTGGGAACGCGATTTTATATGGAGTAATAATCCGTTTGGAGCGAACCTGGTGTCCTGGACCCGATACATTGATGACGTTTTGTTTTTATGGCGAGGAGAAAGATCACTTTTAAACGACTTTTGCTCTTATTTAAACACCAATAATTTTAATATCGAATTCACTTTTAACATTAGCGAGTCATGTGTCAACTTTTTAGATATTACTATTTATTCAGAAAACGGAGGTTTGAAGACGAAAACATATACCAAACCGACCGATTCACAGAGTTACATCCATGTGGAAAGTTGTCACCATAAGAACTGGCTGGACTGTATCCCACAGGGACAGTTCAAACGAATTAAAAGAAATTGTACAGAGGACCAGACTTATAGAGAGCAAACTGCAGTAATGTCTCAAAAATTTAAAGAAAGTGGATACGATCCAGTGACTATCGATAAAGAGAGGGAAAAAGTGGACAAGATTGAACGCTCTGCCTTACTTCAAAATAGAGGGCCTCAAGCTGAAGTAGACAACAAGAAGTATGCTTTTATTACGAGTTATAGTCAACAACATAAGCAACTGGAACACTCCATTAAAAAGAACTGGAATCTATTAAGAAGGGATCCCATTATAGGTATGGATTTACCCGAGAGACCATCTTTTGTATATAGGAAGGTGGCCAACTTGGGTAATCATTTAACAAAAAGTATGCATCCATCCAATTTGGAGAGACGTCAAATAAGAACCAAGGGGTTCCACAGGAGTGGAAGTTGCTGTGCATGTATTAACATCAAAGGAGAGAGAAAGGTGGAAAAAATAAGCATCAATGGCAAAGAACATCAAATTAGGGAATTCATCACATGTAATACCAAAAATGTGGTATATGCTATTGGATGCACATGTAATTTATTTTATATTGGCAGAACATCCCGGCCACTCAAGATTCGACTAAGTGAGCATATCAGGAATATTAAGAAGGGAATAGAAACACATTCCCTTCCTTTACATTTTAAAATTCATCATAAAAGTTCCCCTAATGAAATCAAAATATTCCTGGGAATCAAATATGTGGAAGGACACTGTCGACGTAGAGACACAGATGTCCAATTAGCCAGGATAGAAATGCAAACTATTTATAATCTTAATACTTTAAAACCTAATGGCATCAACTCAGATTTCGAGTTAAAATGGTTTTTATAAATGACTTTTAATATATTCTATCATGCTTTTTAATCATCATATATTTATTCCATATTTCTCTCTATTAAAGGTAAATTACGCATGCCCACAGTTTGTATGGGCGGAAGTGAATGTGCACTAATGGCATCATCCCCCGATCATGTGAGAGTGTCAGTGATCACATGATCGGGATAGGAGAAGCCTAGAACAGCACAGATGAATAAAGCCAATCGGAGCGTCATCAGAGGGTGACGCGGACGCAACTACAGACGTCACCACGCTTACGCGAACCCGGAAGCATCGGGATCTCGCGTACTAATGCGTGATGACGGGGACGCCGTCACACGCGTCATCGCGGTGCCGCGAACCCGGAAGTGCCGGGGTTTTTCGCGAGACACCGCGAGATTTGAATGACATAAATAAACTGGATATATGCACACAAGGACAAGCCTTGAAAAAGGACTCAGATCGAGTCTGAAACGCGTCGGCGGGCAGAGGCATTGGACTGGACTGGGGGACTGTTATCCTGCAGCAGCGTGTGATCCTGATTGTGCCCGGGCTATCGTGGAATCATTCTTGCATGCTCACTCTGAACTATATTGATTTATGGTTCACTGGCCATCTGGTAACTACCTCAAAGTTCTTTAACTAATGCACCAGCCACTTTGGAATTTTTATTGTGTGCAAATTGTGTTCTGATGTTTTGATGTTTTTATGTGATATCTCATTGTTATAGATTAAATTGTATACACTATGTCATGTATATGCTCTTTTTTCATGTACAAATGAATATAAGTTGAGCTGAGGACATGTATGACTGACACAAGTGTATACAAAGCAAGGATCATACCCATAGAAGGGAAGTATTATTTTATTTATCCCACGCTGGTGGTGGTTGAACCTATACTCTTCTTCAATCTGAGCAGGGGGTGTAGGTGCGGGAAGGGCTGTTTGGGCTCATTACCATATGCATACGCCCCACGTTTCATGGACACCTTGACAAAGGGGCAACTAATCCCTGAAACGTTGGCTTGTTTGTTTAATACAAAGTTTTCTTCATAAAATCCCTTTTGAGTACTGCCTTCTGTTCTGATGTTCTGACTCTACAACCTGTACCTGGAGGGCACCAGGGTATTATCAAGGCGAGGGAGTACCGGGCCGACCCAAACTACTATATATATATATATATATATATATATATATATATATATATATATATATATATATATATAAAATAAGAGTAAGAGAACAAAGCAGACATGCATTTCTAAGTATGGTATCCCTTCTATGGGTGATGGGTTTGATCTTAAGGTCCTATAACACACTCTCCTCTTCCTTGGTGTGTCTTGTTCTTATACATATGGTTTATGTACATTTTCATCATTACTATAATACCTTACCAAACTCTGGTTCTGGGTAACGTATCAAGCTTACTTAGAGATTCTATCTCAACCTAATCTGGGTTGGGTAATACACTCTCAGAACCCTGTACCACATGTCCCATACTTGGCAGCACTGTGAAAGCAATGTCCTTGAAAAGAACGGGGAATAAAAAAAAATAGAACCAAACAGGGGGAAAGCAAAACTATTGATAGTAGTCCTTCCAACCTTTTAACCAGCAGGCTTTGTGACAGTTATTTTTGTAGCTTGCACAGGTTGCTTGACCTTCCTCTCGGAATAGTGCCTCTCGTGATATTTTCTTTCTTTCGCTCTTAATATAAGGAACTTCTGGGATTATGGCCTTCTTGCAGTAGGACAAACGTACCCAAGTCTCTCTTTCTGCGACTGTTATTGAGGTATTGCTGCTCAACCAGACTTGGTATGCTCCTTCTTAATGGTCTATCAAGCAACCTGTGTGTGCAAATTATGGGAAACATCAAAATCTTCTGGTTCATGGTTATGACGGTTCTCAACAGGCATGTCAGGTGTCAACAAATTCTTCTTTGTAATAATTTCAGATGTTGGTTCATCTTTAATTTGAGTTGGGAAAAAAATCAGTTCATGGTTATGTCTAAGATCTTCCTTTGGAGCTATCAAGATGTGTGGCTGCCAGCCAAGCAATGTTTCGATGGGGACAAATGAGGTGGAGTTTTGAGAGTGATTCTACTACTATACAGTGCAATGGGCAGTGCCCCTGGCCATAGCAACTCTGTTTCAGCCATAACTTTACCCAGTTTGATCCTGATAGTACCCTTCATCCTCTCCACCTTACCGGTTACTTGGGATCTGTAGGGAGTATGAAGTGTACTATCAATCCCTAAGAATTTTACACATGACTTGATAAACTTCTCTTAAGAAATAGAATATACATTACTTTTGATATACCTTGTCTATACATAAATATGTCAGTACATGCCAATAATAGTAAACACATTTCTAAACATATCTACTGGGTGGTAACTGTACAAAGTCAATTTGTATTACCTGAAAAGGGCCTTCTGTAGGAGGGATGTGGGATGGCTCTTTTGGAATGGTTTTCCAATGTTCTCTCCTCAAACAGGTGAGGCACGACATTGCAACTCTACCTGCTTGTGAAGCGAACCCTGGTGCACACCAGTAGGCTGTCTCCATTTTGCACATACCTTCCTTGCAGAGATGTGTCAGCCCATAGGCTTCCTCGGCCACGCTAGGAAGGTATGCCCTGGGGGCCACTGGCTTTCCATGTCCATCTCTTCAGAGTCCGGTGGACTCTTGATCACATTCCTTTAACTTCCATACTGCCCTCTCCTGTGGGGAACACAAATTCTGCATGTCTATGAACCTTTGAATGGATATGTTAGAACACACAAATATTTACAGGGGAACAAACATTATTCGCAGAGCACGTTGCTCACCCCACCACTCCGCCAGCACAGCTGTTACAAGTGACACTGGATCCTCATTAAGAGGTGTGTGCTTTGTACCTGATAACATCCATACTGTCTGGCAGCTGTGCGGCTGTCAGGGGTATTTTAACATACAACGCTTGCGCCACTGGCGTGCCAGCTTCTGTCACAAAATCTCTGCATCACCATAAGGCCCCAGATCTCTTGCATTACCCCAACAAGCGTACTTAGAGTTGGCATAAATATTGACTGCCTTTCGCTCAGCCAGTTCACACACCTTGGTCATTGCCACTAATCAGGCTACTGTTGCTGAGTGAGATGGTCCAAGGGGTTCAGCCTCTACTATACCTTCTCCATCTATAACGGTATAGCCAAAGCACAATTCTCCCATCTTGGTGCCTCTGTGGCAGCTGCCATCAGTGAAGAGAGAAAAAAAATATCTCTACCTCTTCCAATGGTTTGTTTCCACCCTTTGGGGATATGCTGCAAAGGCCTGATTCAAACACGTCATGCAATCATGTTCGTCTCGGCTCTCACTAAATTCCACCATTCCAGCAACCTCAGCATCAACTCCCACCCTTTGTGCCTTGGAGGGCACACCTGGTAAGAGTGTTGCTGGGTTTACAATATTACACATTTTACTGGTAATATTTATAAAATTCATCACTGCAAGTTCCCATTTAGTGAACTTGGCTGATGAGGCTTTGTCATGTTTGGGCAGAATTTAGAAGTGTCCAGACTGCATGAGGAGCATAAATAGTTAAAGACACACCTCAACACCACATCCTCAGTCTTGTTTACCGGTATGGCAACTACACTGTGTAGACAAGTAGGAAGTGCTCGAGCAACTGGGTTTAACTGCAGTACGAAAATTGGTTGACTGGATTCACCAGGTTTATTCACTGGGACAGCGCTATTGAAGCTGTTATCTGTGCCGGAGAAAGTCAGCTCACCCCACTGTCAGTGCTAGGTGAGCTGGCTCTGGAGAAGGGAGCCCAGTGCTGGACAGTGGGTTGTTAAGTATATTGGTGTAAAAGTGAGGTGTGTGTTTGTATGTGTAATAAAGTTATACTTTTCTGTGTGTGTGTCATTTATTTTGCCAGCATTCGCCTAATGCAGAATTACCAAACAATTTTTGACAGAGAAGCTGGAGAGCACAGAGCTGTACGAGAGGCTGCAGAGCATAGAGCCAAATGAGAGGCTTCAGAGCGTCAGGCTGAGAGTGAGTACCAATTGGAATTAGTAAGGCTCAGAGGCCAGAGCACTGTTGGTGACCCAGTGGAGGATGATACAGAGCATCATGATGGCAAACCTATATGTGAGGGTTCATATGCCGTGGCTACTGATTTAGCAGGAGGTGGACTTCTTGCTGAACTTTTACTGTCTGCGGAAGTAAATAATGTGTTGGATCATGATGTGGACTCTGTTAACAATTGTGGGGAGCCTAGCAAGGGAAAGAGGTTCCAAATGACCGCTGATGCTAATTTCACCAGACCGCGTCATGAACAGTTCCCTGTCTTTGAAGCAGACAGAGGAAGCCCAGTGAGTGTCAATTTGGTTGTGAATAATCATCTGGCCCTGGACCTTTATTACAGGGAGACTGTATGATGTGTGACAGTCAGGGAGCCCAGTGGGTAATCTGACCCATATAAAGATGATGGTGAGGGTTATCCATTTAGCCTTCTGAGCACAGAAGAATTCATCAAAGAATGTCAGCTGCAAGGTATCTCCAGCTGCAACAATTCCTGCAGGGAGATGTTCAAACAGCTCACCTATGCAGGAGACAATGAGAGCAACGTTTTTGGCATGTACCATGCTGAGTTTATCAACAGGGGTCCGGGTACGAGTCCTGGCCTACTGCTGAGAGAACTGAGGGACTGTATTGAAATAGCGCAGCAATATGCCTATGATTGTAGAAATGGTACAACAACTTCAGCAGATGTGGAGATGTGGTAGATACCCCAACGCACGGCACTTCAGGATTTTTACAAGCAGGTGAAGTTTAATAATTACAATGTTTTGGGGTGATAGACACCCCATTGTCAGGTGTACAGCAATAACCACAAGTGTAGAACAAGGTATTACCTTATATCATGTACATAGGAAAGAGGCCACTTCCCTCCTGCGTCTCTGCGCCACTCCGTCTGCTTAACTCTATAGTCCATTTGTCATGGACGGTTGGCCCGGTTACACTGTGACAATTAGATTAACACTGAATAACCTACTGTAGCTACTTTTTAATTATGTATGTCCCCATTTTATCTTCATAGCACTATATTATGGCAGCAGACTACCGGCGCTCAGACGCTAAGACGGTTCCCTAGCAACGGTGGGCATCATTGGACGCCGGCTCCTGGGCTGCACTGCATCGAGGCACTTCCGGTATGGTGTCCCGGCTAGGTGCAGAGTTGAGTGAGGGAGGGAGGCTGCCTCTTTCCTATGTACATGATGTAAGGTAATACCTTGTTTTACACTTGTTTCATGCTGTACACCTGACGACGTTTATCACCGCAAAACATTGTAAATATTAAACTTCACCTGCTTGTAAAATCCTGAAGTGCCATGTGTTGGGGTATGTACCACATCTCCACATGTATTTATATATATAACGGTGTTGGGGTCCGGCACTCCTGGAAAACGGAGTATCTGCCAATGGTGCCCTCACAGCTTGAAAAGCAGAACTCGTTGTTTGAAATAAATGGTTGACAATACTGTGTCTTTTAAATCAACGCTTCAGTGCTCGTTATTTCGGCACTATCGTCAGGATTTTTCAAATAAGAGCACTGAAACTTTGATTTAAAAGACACAGTATTGTCGACCATTTATTTCAAACAATATATGTTTATATATAGTCAATGTAGTTACTTCCACTCAGTTAGCAACCACCTTGGAAGCAGTGGTGTAACAATGGGTCCGCAGAACCCCTGTCAGCTTTGGGGAGCCAAGCAGTGTGCGGGGAGTACCCTCCGTGAGGGCCCTGGGAAGTTGTTGTACCGTGGCCCAGGATTTCTCTTGGCGGCCCTGGGTTCCACAACGATTGTAGCAGGCCGGGTACCATTTCCATGAGGGGAACGCCGGTAGGCTAGGTCGTTGGTTCCAGAGCTGGTAATAAAAGCTGTACCTGGCGCTGCCATTCAGCATCTACCCAGCGGCACAGCTTTTTTTATCAAGCTTTCTACAATCATAGGCATATTGCTGCGCTATTTCAAAACAGTCCCTCAGTTCTCGCAGCAGTAGGCCAGGATTCGTATCTACCACATCTCCACATCTGCTGAACATCTTATGATTGCCAAGTCACACAGGTTCGGTGATCCATCCCATTTTTTATTTTTTAATTGCGTAATTTTTTTTTGACATTTTTTTGAACATTAACCAGTCCCTTAAATAGGGATGTATTCAGTACTGCAGGGAAAGTATACAACAGAGTAATAAAAGATAATACAGCATTATATGTGATTTTATAAGGAAGCACATAATATAAGGATGTACATTCAGTCTATGGTGATATATCAACCAGGTGAAACACTCCCCCCTCAGGATAAATTCAAGACCTATACCCGAAGGCGCCATTCAGGTAGGATTGCAAAAGTAGGAAAGGGTAGAGCATACAATACTGAATCACACATATACCCCCCGTACAAATTACTTGAGCAAAATGTTCCAAAGGATAAATAAAAAATAAAAAAATGTTGCAGCAGCCTCAGAATATAAAATCCGGGTATTATAAAACCCCAAAATAACCACCCCTACCATTAACAAAATAAAATCACCAAAAACCCTAAAGCAAACCTACCCATAACCCCCCACCCAGTATGACCTAACCCCAACTGTGGTATACCTGGATCCCGAGAAACATCTTACCCCTACCCTACCTAATTACCTGTATCTTCGAAAGGGGACGCGCGCGCATGAGATGCGCATGCATCCCCTTCTGACGGCTCTTCCCCCGGGTCCCTGTCGGCGGTCACCCGGGGTCCCCACCGCCTCCCCGCACCCCCCTAACCCTGTCTGTCTCCCTGAAGCGGAGACAGACAGGGTTCGCATCGCCCCGCCGCCCGGAAACTGAGACGCGCGTGCGCGTGAGACACACGCCCGTCTCAGTCAGATGGAGACTCCATCTGTACCTGTATAATCCATATATTTTTTATTTTATATGCATGTACTGTTATATAGAGTAATAAGAATATTAAAACTGAAATACAGGTAGGCCGGAGATTATGTTCTGGCTGAGGGACATTTTATATTTTAGCGGGTACCAATAGATGATGGTAAACATTCATGATTGGCAGTGTTAGACACACCCAATGGGCAATGCTAGACATGCCCAATAAGTGGTGCTAGACACACCCCTTTGACGGTGCACCCCCTAATAAAATGGGCTGTGCACGCCTATAAAAACACGGTGGGGGTGACTTGGAAGTGCTGGCTGGGCCGTGGGCTCCATTCAAGTTAGCCCCCGGCCCCGCCTCTATAAACATCACACGGTAGCGGGACGTGATGATGTCACAGCACACACCCATCCTCCTGCTGCCTGAGCCAGAGAGCAAGCCCAGCACTGCAGCACGCCCCCTGGCAGAGGGAGGCAGTGAATGATTTCCACGCTGAGCAGGAGCCAGCATGAGTCATGACCTGGCTGCCTGCAGTAACAGTGTTCCTCCCAGTGGCGGATTCAGGGGGGGGCACCCGGGCACGTGCCCCCCCTGTCATTTCATTTTGTAGTTGAGGACCAGGGCTTTCCAACGAGCCCAGCCCCGTGTCTCTAGCCCCCCCGGGAACCAGAGATATCGCCTGGCAAAGCTGTAACGTTTTTTCCACATAGGATAATATGGGACCCGTCAATTCCGACCCCCACCCTGTTCCGACGGCTGCCAGTTCCCCCCCTGGCATCACAGAAGCTTGTGGTTAGTCTCATTCAATTCCAAATCGCTGGGCCTTCAATGTGGTATCAGGCTGGTCCATATCGGTCAATCGGTTCTAGAGATATTACGTGTAAACTAATTTTTTTATTTTTGAAATTTAATTTCATGGCTGTTCATGTTCTTTGAGGGCAGATTACTCTGGAACCGAACGTTCCAGTTTCACTGGACCAAAATCATTCAAAGCCCACTCAAAAGTTCTTCAATATGATACTTGTCTCATGTAAATGGATCAGTTGGTTCCGAAGATATAGTTGGTTAAATAAGATAACTGGTTAAAGGGGGGGAGGGGTGGTTTTCACTCCCCCTCACACAAGAAAATGCAGGGACTAGGCTGGTGTAAAAGGGGCCAACCTGGGAATGCATTTTCTGGTGTGAAAGGGGTATTATTTCAAATAGCCTGGACCTGCAGTGCTCTGAATACAGCCAGGCTCTGCCACTGTCAGTGGCTATCACTTCTGCCTGGCGGCTGTCCCCCATTTACCACGAGCATGTATTCCCCTTGGCAATGAGCATGGAACCTCTGGCAATGAGCATGGAACCCTTGGCAATGAGCATGTAGATAAGCAGCACTTATGTAGCATAATTTTTAATAGGCATTATGGTGTTTGACATAATGAATATAATGGTGTGTAACTTAACGTGTAATGGACATTATGGTGTAAATGTTTAATGAGCGCCTTTGGTGGACAATGTTCCTGTTTATGAAACGTATTGTGAATTTTGGCTTAATCTGTGTGGCATTATGTGAATTTTGTCACAATCCGTGTGGCATTATGTGAATTTTGGCTCAATCGGTGTGGCATTATGTGAATTTTGGCTCAATCCGTGTGGCATTATGTGAATTTTGGCTCAATCCGTGTGGCATTATGTGAATTTTGGCTCAATCCGTGTGGCATTATGTGAATTTTGGCTCAATCCATGTGGCATTATGTGAATTTTGGCTAAATCCGTGTGGCTTGATGTAAATTTTGACACAATCCATGTGGCATTATTTGAATTTTGGCTCAATCCGTGTGGCATTATGTGAATTTTGGCTCATTCCATTTGGCATCATGAGTAAGGGGCAAGTATAATGGGGTCTAGTATTTTGTTGCATAATGTGTAGAAGTTGTAAATGGTGTTGTACACTACACTCAAGGACACGCCCCCTGTTGAGTGGCCACACCACATTTTCCGGAGCACGCCTTCGGCGCGCGCAAAACTACATCCTTCACTTTTGTCACCATGGTGGGCCTGCGTACTTTAAATGCCAGGGCCTATTTTTAATCCCATTCCCACCCTCTCTCTGCCGCTCTCTTAGCATGTACACTGGCACCACTAACACCGCCCCCCCCCACCTAAACCCTCTTTTATCATGGTGCCCCCCCCTGTCATTTTATCCTGGATCCGCCCCTGGTTCCTCCTAGGAGGAAGCAAGCTAGGTTATGTTTTTATTCATAGGAGAAAAATTAGCAATTAACCCCTTGAGTGGTGGGTTTTGCTGGGGCAGGACAAACCTACTAGGGCAGGTTTGTCCTGCCCCAGCAAAACCCACCACAGATATTAGGAAGCCGCCACTCCCCCCTCAACTCCACCCCCCCCACCCCCCCCCCCCCCTCTATGCCCATCCGGCACTTATGTGGGATAATATGTAATAGGCATTAAGACATGTGTGCTAATGTTGAATTGGCATTAGTGTGTGGTATAATGTGCAATGGGATTTATGGTGTGTGGCATATAATGGGCATTACAGCATTTTGCATACTATGTAATGGACATTACGGTGTTTGGTATAATTTGTAATAGGCATTACGGAGTGTGGCATAAAGTTTCATAGGCATTATGGATTGTGACCTAATGTGTAATGGGCATTACGGAGTGTGGCATAATGTGTAATGGGCATTATGATGTAAATTTTTGATGTGCGCCTGTCCAAACTGTTTAGTTTGTATTGATGCCCAGTAGGCGGTGATAGACATGCCCTTCCAATGGTGCACCCCCTAATAAAATGGGCTGCGCACACCTATGTCCATACACAATGAGTGATTTTGCCCAGGGTGTATGTACAGCAATGATTGTTATCATCGCTGGTGGGAAAGACACTTAGCGGCTTTCCCCCTGCCCGGCACAGTCAGCTCGTAGGAGGATGGCCTTCCATAGTGCAGCACTATGGAAAGCCGTCCTCAAAGCCACTCATCACTGCCCTATACACACATGCTGAAAGCCACTCAGATGAGAAAACTGAGCGGCTTTTAATTGAAAGTCGCCCAGTGTGTATGGGCCTTTTGGCATTTATTGCAGTCTATCAAACCATTTTATGAGGAATGGTTTTACCTTCTCCAGACCAAAACTTCTTTTCTGGTTACTTCAGGTCTCATTAGTATATTGTAACATTTAGGGAACATTATACAGCCTAGTATCCCTATACATGAGGCTAATATAGCAAACACCTCTACAATGACCATATGTTTCCCCTTACTGCTCAGATAGGCTGGGATGGCACAGACCCACACACTGCAGAACACCAGCATGCTGAATGTGATGTACTTGGCCTCATTATAGACGTCAGGTAATGTCCTCACCATGAAAGCCAGAACAAAGCTCACAGCTGCCAGGAATCCCATGTAACCCAACATGAAATAAAAGGCCAGCACAGAACCCTCATTACATTGGATGATGATAGTCCCAGGATATGTGTCCATGTTATACTCTAGATAAGGAGGAGAAACTGACAACCAGATGACACTATTCAGGACCTGGACAGATGAGCAGATCACCACTAAGGAATTTGGTAGTTTAACTCCCACCCATCTTCTCCAGTAACTTCCAGGTCTTGTGGCCTTAAAAGCGATGCAAACCATTATGGTCTTGGCCAGGACTGAGGACACAGCGATAGTAAATGTGATTCCAAAGCAGATCTGCCGCAGCATGCAGGTTATATCCACTGGGCGACCAAGGAAGAGAAATACACAGAGTAAACTCAACTTTAGAGAGATGAGGAGAACAAAGCTGAGATTCCGGTTATTGGCTCTGACAATCTGGCTGTTCCTGAAGGAGATAAATATTCCAATTATGAGGACTATTATAACAGAAAATAATACAGCTGTGACAGAAAACACTGAGGTTATAGTGTCCGTATCATATGAGAGAAAGTCTTGAGCTTTGGCGACACATTGGTACCTTGCATCGTTCGGCCATTCAGTGTCGCTGCACTTCGTGCAATGTTCATTGTCTATGGAATACAAATGTTACATAAGTAAATTAAATCATTTCATCAAGATCGTTGCTCTCAATTTTCTTTCTCTTCCTGTCCGGCTCCTTCAATCAACCTTCTCTATTTTGCTTTTCCTTCCTCACTCAGTGCCCGATTTTAGACCAGCTCACTGGGCTGAGATTATTAGAAGCTGACCGAGCAGATAAACGCTGCCCAGGTACAACTCTCTGCTCTGTGCTCCTTTGCACAGCATCCGCAGCCGTGCACTCAGGGGGAAAATTACTCATCAAATGATCTTTTCCCATGCTCTAGACTTAATCAATGCCGCGAAGGCTGCGGAGATGAGGAGGCCACTGTTGATGTCAGCGGCCCTCCCTCCCAATGACCGGGGAATGCCTCTGGTTTCCGGGACACTTCTCCCAAATGCCCAGTGCCTGTCAATCACCTTATGAATGACCAGCGAACGCTGGTCCATTTGCAAGGAAACCATGCACATGCAATTGCCCAGTCTTTTAATAGTTGGCAGGGCTGCAGATTGTACAGGTCTTAAGCGGGTCATTAGTCTCTTTCTTACTCTCTCTCTATCTCTCTACTCTATCTCCCTATCTTCTTTTTTTCTGTAATATTCTGACTCCTATCCTATCTTTCCTCCAGAAGGAAGGACTGACCATTGACTGGATCAATCAAGTGAGTTTATTGGCATATATTTATGGTGACCCATTAAATTGTTACTCCTAGATGGAATGGCCGTGTTTTACTGGCCAGTGATTGGCATGGGAGTCAGGGGAAGTGGCAACTACTGCAGATAACTTATGAAAGATTTCCTGTGCAAGAACATTAGTTTATTTGATATATTTTCTCATTAGACAGGTATGTGGCCACTTTGCTTCTTGTACTGGGCACTGGTAGTTTATTGCTGTTTTTTTTTTTCTTATGTGCCTTCAACACTTTGGATAATTATTTATATCTAGTGGGTATTTATCGAAGAATGACATACATATTCTTATTTGGTTACACAGAGGTGATTTATTGATATCTAAATATATCTGATATGTTCACTCTCCTGTGCCTTCCTTTATCTGGATAGATTTTACTGGGGTTTAGCTCTCTCTCACAGATCCACTGGTGCTGCTAGAAATGTATTTGGCAGCTTCTCCCCAATTTCCCACTCATCGATGGTTTTAATATCACTAAACAGTTATGTTTTTTAATATCAAACTTAAATCACCTTCAATATATTTGTTAGATACTCAGAGCAGTTTTACCTGACAGTTATTTTTCGTTTTTCACTGTTTTCCTGGCCTACTTTAGCTGTTATGTTTGGGTGATTATTGCCATCTAGTGGGTGTTTTTAATAATGCATGTAGATGTGCATGTATTTGAGCATATTGGAATACTGCTTCTTTTGTGTTATTGTGTACCAGGCAGGGCTGCCGTCAGAAATTGAGGGGCCCGGGACTGACAAAATCCTAGCCCCCCCCCTCCTTCCCCTACCAACCCCCCGGCCATCCCCCCCCCCCGCCGTGTATTGACAGCTTACCGGCGGCATCCTGGCTTCTCCTCTCTGGCATGTTGGGTGCCCGCACTGTAAGCCGCGTGATGACGTCACACCATGCGCAACTTACAGTGCGGGTGCCCAGCATTCCTGCTGCCCGCTGCACTGCCTTGCTGTGTATGTCCATGGGCAGCAGGAGGATGAGACCGGGCCTGGGGGACTGCAGTGTATGTGCAGCTCCGCAGCCCGCCGCTGTGAAGTGGGGGGCGGCGGCCAGCTGTCCCGTGCGTGAGGGGTGGCTGCAATGAATGTGGGTGCTGGCAGGCTGCTTCCTGGGCCCTACCCTCTGTCAGAGTGGCGGGGCCCGGGACAGTTGTACCCAGAGCACCCCCCTGTAGGCGGCCCTGGTACCCTCTTGGACCCTCTATTGCTTTCCTATGTATAGATAGTATTATATTGCAGTTTCACTCTCTCTCACCGAGCTACTATTACTGTTAATATTTGTTTAGCAGTTTACCACAAATTACCATTTATGAATGTTTTTTTTACTCTGCCACTTTAACAGGTTGGATTAGTCAAGTTGTATTGGTGTTAATTCGCCCTGAGTTAATACTCAGTTACTCAGAATTATGTTACCAGGCAGTGGTTTTAATTTGACTAATCCACTAGTTGTCTTGCTTTCTATGTCTGGTATAATGTGGTTATTACCATCTAGTGGGTATTTGTGATACTGCCTGTATTTAGCAAGGCCAAGATAGTATTTATTTCTGTGGTATACTTTGTATCTTTATTTCCTGCAGTTTCCTAGTGCTGGTTAGCTTTTAGTGGTGACTGACTTTCTCTCACAGGGCTTGTATCTATCTACAAACACATTTCACAGTATCATTGTAATATTATTTAAACCTTTCAAATGTTTAGCAACATTGTAACCAGCGGTAAGGCCTACACGTGTTTCAGAAGTTAGCTTCTTCAGAGCCGCAAGCCGAGTGTCCCCCGCATGTGATATTTATTGATACATGTCGGCCAATCGTTTGTCTGCTTCGTATCACATTATGTTTGTTATCCAATGGGTTTCTGCTTCATTTGCCCTTACTAGGGATGCTGTTTTTGCCCTTTCTCCCGACGTGCCGCCCATGTGACTGGCGTGTGACGTCATAACCCTGGTCACATGGTGTTTTTCAGCCAATCGCGGCTAATGTCTGCTGCAACCCGGAAGTTCGGGGTCTGCTGTATTCACTCCGGACTCTATATATTGCATAAGGTTCAATTTTAACCTTTGATTTATTTGGTTTATCTCACAGTCTCAGTTTGTATATTATCACTGTTAGTAGAGTGTTTTCTGTTCCTATAGTTAGTGCCTTTTGAACTAATTTCATTCAGGGAATCTTTTTTAGTTGGTAAAGGATTATTTATTGTGCCTATTGTGGGTCTTATTGTCACCGGAACCTGGATGTGTCAACTGATGTTTCTTCTCTGCCGTAACTATAGGGTCCGGGGTTTGTTGTTATCGCCCCGGACTCTATGTTATAAAGGATTCAGTTTTTATCCTATATTTATTACTGTTTACCTCACAGTCTCAGTTTATATATTATTCTTATTTGTTAAGAGATTTCTGTTTTTATGGTGATCGGCTCTTGGGATTACTATATTTAAAGAATTATTTTTGCTCGGTAGTATATTATTTTGCTAGGCACATTATTAGTCCTATAATCCCCGGAATCAGGATAGATCATTTATGTGTCATTTTGATGGTATGAGTGACAGTTATTGGTTTATTATTATTTGATGCTTATATTCTGGGGCTGAAATGTTAATAAAATAATGATAAAGAGGACAAGTAAATTATTATATTTTGTCAGAATAAATTCTTATTACTAAAGCAGGGTTGCCGACTTTTAAAAGCTCCTCTGCGGGAGAAGCCCGGAGAGGAGACTTTCAGCAGGAGTTCAGGAGGTGGGGCTTAAATGTGACATCATTAAACCCCGCCCCCTGAAGGAAAGTTACTCAATTTGCCTAGCTCCGTGGAGGGGGTGGGGCTAAATGACGCGATTATGCCACTTTAGCCCCGCCTCCTCCCCAGAGATCTGCAGAGTTAAGGTAATTTAAACGCCGCGGTTAAGGGGGGGGGGTGAGCCGCAATCAGGGGGGGAGCGGGGGGACCCGATTTTCGGGACCCTCCCGGCCATTCCGGGAGGGTAGGCAACCCTGTACTAAAGAGGACAAGTGATTAGTGCTTGTCATATGAAACATGTGAAGATGAAATTCATCTGGTTGGATAAAATTCTAGTTTTGGTCATTCTTCTCAAAAATAATATTTTTGAGAAGAAGGAAAAAATATATATGAATTAGGTGCACATTCTAGGGTTATTCGTAATAGTGTATATTGGTGTAGTGTCAGTGTTTATCAGGTATTCTAGTCATCATAGACTGTGCAATTCTTTCTCTTTCTAGCCACAATTTTGGATTTGGCAACGGTCATGAAGGAGATAATAAAGGAGGAGTGACTGGGAGGTCAGCTGAAGGTGGTGGTATGTTTTACAGTTGCTCTAAGATCCTAACACCACATATAAATGTATAGTATTATTAATATGGGTTTACAGAACCAATGGGTTTTACTTATGTGTGAACCCCGATTGTGCCTTTGTTTTCTCGTGGACTTTTACTTGCGGCTCCTGAAGTTGCTTGAAAAAGAGAACCCTTGGGAATTCATGCATGAGTGAATCATCTCTAAATGGACCAGCAGGCGTAGTGAGTGAATATGCCCATTTGAGTGTCTGTGATGAGGGAGATGCGGGCGGTGTTACCAGTGTTCCTGTGTGGACCTTTTTACAATTATAGATAGAGGTTTAATAAAAAATGGGAATTCCATGCAATAATATTCTTATGTAAAATTGAATATGTCTGCGCAAAAATCTGACTAATATTACAAATTAATTTGGGCTGGTAAAAAAAAACACGAAAACTGAAAATATTTAACAAATGGCTCTATGGTTTTCCAAGTGTGTTTTTGAAATTTGTTGTATAAACAGGAAAGGGTCTAGTGTTATTCTGAATTGTTCACCTTACAAGCAGTTAGTCCATTGTTTCTTGGTAAAATTTGGGTATTTTAAAATGCTCTTTGGATACCTTAATATAACTTTTTCCAAAGACCATATGATACTGACTGCTAATGTGCTGATAAAGATTGCTTTGAATATATTTTTGACAAATGTTAATAGGACTTCCAAAGCCAATTATAACAATACTGTACATATACCAGACTTATTGGATATTTCTCCCTCTGAACACGGCACGCAGTCATAGCAGCACGCATAGGATCCTTCCCTTGGTGCTTTTCTATATCCATAAAGACACTGTTCAGAACATTGACCTTGTGGCATCTATTAGAAGAGCATATATGGTTAGGGAGATATAACTGAGCCATCATACACCCACGATTTAAAATGCTAACAAGTCTAAAAGCCATTGTCATGTACATTATACTGGCAAGCAGGAATATATTGGAGAAACAATATGTGAGAGAAGGAAGATACAGGAGCAGGAAGATATGGGGGCAAGAAGATATGGGAAAGGAATACTGGATATGGGAGTTGGAAGATATGGGGAAGGATGATATAGGACAGGGGTGGCCAAAGCGTCGATCGCGATCGACTGGTGGACCGCAGGCCTGTCCCCAGTCGATCGCGATGCCGAGCAGGCAGCTGTCGGGAGGCTGAAGCGCAGGTGTCCTTCCCCATGTCATGTAGGAGGATCCATACTATAATAAATACACTGACACTGGCAGGATCGAGTGCCAAATCATCACAGAACTACTGAATACTATCTATTTTAACCTGTTCATGTTGGTGCTCGTCCTCCCGGTGAGTGTGACTGGTGCTCTCTGCTCTCACAGGCTCTCTGCAGCACGTACGGAGAGATGAAGCCGGCACAGGAGACACACTGCACCGGAGCTGAAGCGCAGGTGTCAGACCCCTGTGTCAGATGCTGCGGCTTGCTGCAAATACAGAGGGACGAGGCACAGGAGACACACTGCACCGGGGACACACAGCCAAAAGGGGTCTGACACACTGCACCGGAGCTGAAGCGCAGGTGTCAGACCCCTGTGTCAGATGCTGCGGCTTGCTAAACGTACAGAGGGACGAGGCCGGCACAGGAGACACACTGCACCGGGGACACACAGCCAAAAGGGGTCTGACACCTGCGCTTCAGCTCCGGTGCAGTGTGTCTCCTGTGCCGGCCTCATCTCTCCGTACGTGCTGCAGAGAGCCTGTGAGAGCAGAGAGCACCAGTCACACTCACCGGGAGGACGAGCACCAACATGAACAGGTGAAAATAGATAGTATTCAGTAGTTCTGTGATGATTTGGCACTCGATCCTGCCAGTGTCAGTGTATTTATTATAGTATGGATCCTCCTACATGTGCGGTTTCAGTGCTTCAGCGGCGCTTAGCTCATTCACTAACAGGGGAAGGACACCTGCGCCCCAACCCAAAATTGCCTACTCTCCCATAAAAATAAAGTACCTTTTAATAGTGGAGGGGTCAGCTATGTTGGCGACAGGATTAGGATTAAAGGGGTTAACTGTGTCTTTGACAGCACTGGCAGGAGAGGGGTTAACAGTGTCGGGATACAAGAACCAATCAGACGCTGTGGTCTCTCCTGCCCTGTAAAAGCTTTGTTCTGGGGAAATGGGGAGGGGCCATTCAGTTCCACTCTGCACTAAACGGGCTGTGATTGGTTCACAGCCTGCCTGTAAGGGAGGGAGACATTCTATTGGTTGGGCTAGGAAGCAACTGTACCTCCGTCACCCTTACTGCCCGCCATTTGCTGTGAACACTGACACACAGCAGTCGTGTTAAGTGAGCTCTCTGTGCAGTGTAGGAATATATCTAAAATAGTGAGAATATCTGGGCGTCCTAAGTATTCTGAGCCTGTTCGTTTTAATTATCTGAAAAATCCATCCAGGGATCTGGGTGCGTCCTAAGTATTCTGAGCCTGTTAGCTGGCATTATCTGAAAAATCCATCCAGGGATCTGGGTGCGTCCTAAGTATTCTGGGCCTGTTAGCTGGCGTTATCTGAAAAATCCATCCAGGGATCTGGGTGCGTCCTAAGTATTCTGGGCCTGTTAACTAGCGTTATCTGAAAAATCCATCCAGGGATCTGGGTGCGTCCTAAGTATTCTGGGCCTGTTAGCTGGCGTTATCTGAAAAATCCATCCAGGGATCTGGGTGCGTCCCAATTATTCTCTGCCTGCTAGCTTGCGTTATCTGAAAAATCCATCCAGGGACCTGGGTGCGTCCTAAGTATTCTGGGCCTGTTAACTAGCGTTATCTGAAAAATCCATCCAGGGATCTGGGTGCGTCCTAAGTATTCTGGGCCTGTTAGCTGGCGTTATCAGAAAAATCCATCCAGGGATCTGGGTGCGTCCCAATTATTCTCTGCCTGCTAGCTTGCGTTATCTGAAAAATCCATCCAGGGATCTGGGTGCGTCCTAATTATTCTGAGCCTGCTAGCTTGCATTATCTGAAAAATCCATCCAGGGATCTGGGTGCGTCCTAAGTATTCTGAGCCTGTTAGCTGGCGTTATCTGAAAAATCCATCCAGGGATCTGGGTGCGTTCTAAGTATTCTGGGCCTGTTAGCTGGCGTTATCTGAAAAATCCATCCAGGGATCTGGGTGCGTCCCAATTATTCTGAGCCTGCTAGCTGGCGTTATCTGAAAAATCCATCCAGGGATCTGGGTGCGTCCCAATTATTCTGAGCTTGCTAGCTTGCATTATCTGAAAAATCCATCCAGGGATCTGGGTGCGTCCCAATTATTCTGAGCCTGCTAGCTTGCATTATCTGAAAAATCCATCCAGGGATCTGGGTGCGTCCTAAGTATTCTGGGCCTGTTAGCTGGCGTTATCTGAAAAATCCATCCAGGGATCTGGGTGCGTCCCAATTATTCTCTGCCTGCTAGCTTGCGTTATCTGAAAAATCCATCCAGGGATCTGGGTGCGTCCTAAGTATTCTGGGCCTGTTATCTGGCGTTATCAGAAAAATCCATCCAGGGATCTGGGTGCGTCCCAATTATTCTCTGCCTGCTAGCTTGCGTTATCTGAAAAATCCATCCAGGGATCTGGGTGCGTCCTAATTATTCTGAGCCTGCTAGCTTGCATTATCTGAAAAATCCATCCAGGGATCTGGGTGCGTCCTAAGTATTCTGAGCCTGTTAGCTGGCGTTATCTGAAAAATCCATCCAGGGATCTGGGTGCGTTCTAAGTATTCTGGGCCTGTTAGCTGGCGTTATCTGAAAAATCCATCCAGGGATCTGGGTGCGTCCCAATTATTCTGAGCCTGCTAGCTGGCGTTATCTGAAAAATCCATCCAGGGTTCTGGGTGCGTCCCAATTATTCTGAGCCTGCTAGCTTGCATTATCTGAAAAATCCATCCAGGGATCTGGGTGCGTCCCAATTATTCTGAGCCTGCTAGCTTGCATTATCTGAAAAATCCATCCAGGGATCTGGGTGCGTCCTAAGTATTCTGGGCCTGTTAGCTGGCGTTATCTGAAAAATCCATCCAGGGATCTGGGTGCGTCCCAATTATTCTGAGCCTGCTAGCTTGCGTTATCTGAAAAATTCATCCAGGGATCTGGGTGCGTCCTAAGTATTCTGGGCCTGTTAGCTGGCGTTATCTGAAAAATCCATCCAGGGATCTGGGTGCGTCCCAATTATTCTGAGCCTGCTAGCTTGCGTTATCTGAAAAATCCATCCAGGGATCTGGGTGCGTCCTAAGTATTCTGAGCCTGTTAGCTGGCATTATCTGAAAAATCCATCCAGGGATCTGGGTGCGTCCCAATTATTCTGAGCCTGCTAGCTTGCATTATCTGAAAAATCCATCCAGGGATCTGGGTGCGTCCTAAGTATTCTGGGCCTGTTAGCTGGCGTTATCTGAAAAATCCATCCAGGGATCTGGGTGCGTCCCAATTATTCTGAGCCTGCTAGCTTTCGTTATCTGAAAAATCCATCCAGGGATCTGGGTGCGTCCCAATTATTCTGAGCCTGCTAGCTTGCATTATCTGAAAAATCCATCCAGGGATCTGGGTGCGTCCTAAGTATTCTGGGCCTGTTAGCTGGCGTTATCTGAAAAATCCATCCAGGGATCTGGGTGCGTCCTAAGTATTCTGGGCCTGTTAACTAGCGTTATCTGAAAAATCCATCCAGGGATCTGGGTGCGTCCTAAGTATTCTGGGCCTGTTAGCTGGCGTTATCTGAAAAATCCATCCAGGGATCTGGGTGCGTCCCAATTATTCTCTGCCTGCTAGCTTGCGTTATCTGAAAAATCCATCCAGGGATCTGGGTGCGTCCTAAGTATTCTGGGCCTGTTAGCTGGCGTTATCAGAAAAATCCATCCAGGGATCTGGGTGCGTCCCAATTATTCTCTGCCTGCTAGCTTGCGTTATCTGAAAAATCCATCCAGGGATCTGGGTGCGTCCTAATTATTCTGAGCCTGCTAGCTTGCATTATCTGAAAAATCCATCCAGGGATCTGGGTGCGTCCTAAGTATTCTGAGCCTGTTAGCTGGCGTTATCTGAAAAATCCATCCAGGGATCTGGGTGCGTTCTAAGTATTCTGGGCCTGTTAGCTGGCGTTATCTGAAAAATCCATCCAGGGATCTGGGTGCGTCCCAATTATTCTGAGCCTGCTAGCTTGCATTATCTGAAAAATCCATCCAGGGATCTGGGTGCGTCCCAATTATTCTGAGCCTGCTAGCTTGCATTATCTGAAAAATCCATCCAGGGATCTGGGTGCGTCCTAAGTATTCTGGGCCTGTTAGCTGGCGTTATCTGAAAAATCCATCCAGGGATCTGGGTGCGTCCCAATTATTCTGAGCCTGCTAGCTTGCATTATCTGAAAAATCCATCCAGGGATCTGGGTGCGTCCTAAGTATTCTGAGCCTGTTAGCTGGCATTATCTGAAATATCCATCCAGGGATCTGGGTGCGTCCCAATTATTCTGAGCCTGCTAGCTTGCATTATCTGAAAAATCCATCCAGGGATCTGGGTGCGTCCTAAGTATTCTGGGCCTGTTAGCTGGCGTTATCTGAAAAATCCATCCAGGGATCTGGGTGCGTCCTAAGTATTCTGAGCCTGTTAGCTGGCATTATCTGAAAAATCCATCCAGGGATCTGGGTGCGTCCTAAGTATTCTGAGCCTGTTAGCTGGCGTTATTTGAAAAATCCATCCAGGGATCTGGGTGCGTCCCAATTATTCTGAGCCTGCTAGCTTGCATTATCTGAAAAATCCATCCAGGGATCTGGGTGCGTCCTAAGTATTCTGGGCCTGTTAGCTGGCGTTATCTGAAAAATCCATCCAGGGATCTGGGTGCGTCCCAATTATTCTGAGCCTGCTAGCTTGCGTTATCTGAAAAATCCATCCAGGGATCTGGGTGCGTCCCAATTATTCTGAGCCTGTTAGCTGGTGTTATCTGAAAAATCCATCCAGGGATCTGGGTGCGTCCTAATTTCTCTGAGCCTCCTGGCTAGTATTATCTAAAAAATCCAGGGATCTGGATGCTCTAAAATCGTTCTGGTCCTGCTGGCTTTTATTTCTCTAAAAACACAGGTGTACCCTGTTGGGTTCATTTTAAAATACATTTTTATATTTAATTTGTGTTTTAGCATACTTGCTGAGCATTAGTGTTTCTAAAAGGCCCAAAACGTAACATTTTCATGAAGAATGGGAACATGATTTTTTTTTTACAATGTTTAAAGACAAATGCATATGTTTAATATGCCATGCTAAGGTTGCTTTGGCGAAGAAGGGGAATTTACAGAGACATTACTCAAGTCTGCATCAAAAATATGATGAAGACTTTCTGCCTAACAGTGAACTAAGGAAGATTAAAGTGAAATCCCTGAAAACTCATTTAGGAGCGCAACAGCTCACATTCACAAAACCTATTGTGCAGTCCCAGGCTGCAGCTGAAGCATCTTTCCGTATAACAAATATTTTAGTGAAACACAAGAAACCTTTCCAGGATAGTGAAATGTTGAAGGAAGCTTTCCTTAGTGCTGGAAGTGTTTTATTTGAAACATTTAAAAATAAAGATGACATCTTGAAAGCAATTAGAGATATGCCACTATCTCGTCAAACTACAGTGAGACGAGTAGAGGGAATTGGCAATGACTTACAGAGGCAAGTGAGAAAACACATCAGTAACTGTTGTTACTTTTCCTTGCAGTTTGATGAATCCACGGATATAGTGGATACTTCACAATTAATTGTGTTTATAAGAATGGTTTTTCCTGATATGAGTAGTATGGAGGAGTTTTTAACTCTCATCCCTATGAAGGGAAAAACTAGAGGTGAAGACATTTACCAAGGCTTTCTGAATTTTGCCAAGGAAAATAATCTTCCTCTTAGCAAACTAGTGTGCATTGCCACAGATGGAGCCCCAGCCATGGTTGGCAAGAATAATGGGTTTCTTGGACTATGTAAAAAAAATGAGGATTTTCCTGATTTTACAAGAATCCATTGTGTTATACATCAGAATGCACTGTGTGCTAAAGTTTTAAACATGGATGATGTTATGGACATTGCAATGAAAATCGTAAACTCAGTTCGGGCAAGGAGTTTACGAAGACGACTTTTCCGTACTCTACTGGAGGAAAGTGAGGCTGAATATGAAGACCTGCTGTTGTATAATGATGTAAGATGGCTTAGTCGGGGGCAGTTCTTAGAACGATTCCAGTCCTTGTTGCCTGAAATAACGGAGTTCTTGGAATCACTTGGAGAAAGTCCATCTCAGCTGCATGATTCATCATGGTTGCTACAGCTTGCTTTTCTAACCGATTTAACCAGTCACTGCAATGCATTTAACCTTGAACTTCAGGGCAAGGATAAAAATATTATCCAATTAATAAGTTCAATAAATGCTTTTAAATCAAAATTGCAGTTTTTAAAGTCACAGCTTTCAAAGGGAATTTTGAGGAATTTTCCCAGTTTTGAGAAAATGATAGACAAGAATCCCAAGAGCAGCAGCACATATGATACATTCTGTGCTGAGATCCAAAATCTTTGGGAAGAACTAGAGAGGCGATTTCAGGACATTAAGCAGCTTGAACCTATCCTAGCCTTCATGTCATTTCCATTTGCTGATGTTGACATTGCTGACATTTCTGGTATAATCTCCTCTATGTTCAATCTGAATACATCAAATGTAGAGGAAGAAATATTAAAACTGCAATCTGATATCCCTTTGAAAGCAAGAGCTTCTGATAATAATTTTTGGAAACTACTCAGTGCAGAACTGTATCCATGCTTGAGATCAGTAGCTCTTCATTTGACGGCATTTTTTGGGTCAACCTACCTTTGTGAATCTGCTTTTTCACAAATGAAAATAATTAAATCAAGATATAGAAGTCGTATGACTGATGAGCATTTAAAATACTGCCTTCATATGTGCCTAACTAGCTTGGAACCGTCGTTTAGGGAGTTAACACAAGACATGCAGCCTCATGCAACAACTTCACATTGCCAATAATTTTATGTGTAAAACACCCTTTCATTAGAGCCTAAAATGAATGTTTTGTTTGTTTATGTATCGCATTATGATTGTTTACTATGGTAGATCCCAAAAGATTTTTTACATTTACAGTAGATCCCCAAGTCCGAAAGTGTGGCCACCCCTGATATAGGAACATATGGGGATGGAAAATATGGAAGCAGGATGCTATGAGGCAGGAAGACATGGGAGCAGGTAGATATTGGGAGAGAAAGATTTGGGGGCAGGAATAAATAGTTCAGGAACATATGGGGGCAGGAAGATATGGGAGCAGAAAGATATGGGGGAAGGAAGATATGGGAGCAGAAAGATATGGAAGCAGGATTATATAGAAAAAGGAACATATGGGAGCAGCAAATTATGGGACAGGAAGATATCGGACGGGGAAATAAAGGGACAGGAAGATGTGGGGGCATGGAGATATGGAGACAAGAAGATATTGGAACAGGAAGATATAGGAAAAGAAAGTTACTGTTTGGAAGCAGGATTCTATAGTAAAAATAGAGGCAGGAAGATATTGGAGCAGGATGATATAGGGACAGGAAGATATGGGTTAGGATAATATAGGGACAGGAAGATATGGGAGCAGGATGATATAGGGACAGGAAGATATGGGAGCAGGATAATATAGGGACAGGAAGATATGGGAGCAGGATGATATAGGGACAGGAAGATATGGGAGCAGGATGATATAGGGACAGGAAGATATGGGGGTAGGATGATATAGGGACAGGAAGATATGGGGGTAGGATGATATAGGGACAGGAAGATATATGGGTAGGAAGATATGGGGACAGGATGATATGGGAGCAGGACGATATAGGGACAGGAAGATATGGGAGCAGGATGATATAGGGACAGGAAGATATGGGGGTAGGATGATATAGGGACAGGAAGATATGGGGGTAGGATGATATAGGGACAGGAAGATATGGGAGCAGGATGATATAGGGACAGGAAGATATTGGAGCAGGATGATATAGGGACAGGAAGATATGGGAGCAGGATGATATAGGGACAGGAAGATATGGGGGTAGGATGATATAGGGACAGGAAGATATGGGGGTAGGATGATATAGGGACAGGAAGATATATGGGTAGGATGATATAGGGACAGGAAGATATGGGGGCAGGAAGATATAGGGACAGGAAGATATGGGAGCAGGATGATATAGGGACAGGAAGATATGGGGGTAGGATGATATAGGGACAGGAAGATATGGGGGTAGGATGATATAGGGACAGGAAGATATATGGGTAGGAAGATATAGGGACAGGAAGATATGGGGGCAGGAAGATATAGGGACAGGAAGATATGGGAGCAGGATGATATAGGGACAGGAAGATATGGGGGTAGGATGATATAGGGACAGGAAGATATGGGGGTAGGATGATATAGGGACAGGAAGATATGGGAGCAGGATGATATAGGGACAGGAAGATATTGGAGCAGGATGATCTAGGGACAGGGAGATATGGGAGCAGGATGATATAGTGACAGGAAGATATGGGGGTAGGATGATATAGGGACAGGAAGATATGGGGGTAGGATGATATAGGGACAGGAAGATATGGGGGTAGGATGATATAGGGACAGGAATATATGGGGGTAGGATGATATAGGGACAGGAAGATATGGGGGCAGGAAGATATATGGGTAGGAAGATATGGGGACAGGATGATATGGGAGCAGGACGATATAGGGACAGGAAGATATGGGGACAGAACAATATGGGGGCAGGAAGATATGGAAGCAGGCAGATATGGGAGCAGGAAGATTTGGGGACAGGAAGATATGGGAGCAGGAAGATATGGGGGTAGGATGATATATGGCTAGGAAGATATGGGGACAGAACAATATGGGGACAGGAAAATATGGGGACAGGAAGATATGGGGGCAGGAAGATATGGGGGCAGGAATCAGGGATGGCTCTATCATTAGGCAGCTTTAGGCAGGTGTTTAGGGTGTCCCAGGATCTGGTGGACACCACTGAGGCTTAAGGTTGGCATGCAGAAAGGTCGACATGGGTTAGGTCAATAGGATCATTATGTCGACAGGGTTATTAGGTTGACATGGGTAAGGTAAACAGGGTCATTAGGTCAACGTGGGTAAGGTCGACAGTGAAAAAGTTGACATGTTTTTTTCTCTCGAATGACGACACAGTCAACATAAACACTAAAATGTAGCACCGCGTCCCTCGCATGGCTTGCTACGCTTGCTATGCTTTGGGCACGGTGTTGGGCACTATTTTATTCTCCCACCATGCCATAGTGGATGGTAGAGCATGAAATACCGCACATGGCTCAAAAAACAGTAAAAAAAAAAACAATGTCGACCTACTGCGACCTAATGAACCTGTCGAAATAACCCATGTCAACCTTCATGCATGTCGACCAAAAATCATGTCAACCTAAAGTCACGTCAACCTACCTGCATGTCGACCTAGTGGTGTTGACCTAATGCTTGTTGACCTACTTGATGGTGACCAAATGACCATATCCCATTTCTGACACATAGGCCGTTATTCAGATCTGATTGCAGTACAAATGTTGTTGGAAAATGGGCAAAACCATGTGCACTGCAGGTGGGGCAGATGTAACATGTGCAGAGAGAGTTCAATTTGGGTGGGGTGTGTTGAAACTGAAATCTAAATTGCAGTGTAAAAATAATGCAGCCAGTATTTACCCTGCATAGAAACAAATTAACTCACCCAAATCTAACTCTCTATGCACATGTTACATCTTCCCCACCTGCAGTGAACATGGTTTTGCCCATTTTCCAAACCAATTTGTACTGCGATCAGATCTGAATAAAGGCCACAGTCATAAATATCAGTTAAGGGGATAACATGTATGCCACATACTGTACAATGCATAGTTTTCCATTATTCATTTAAATATTGATATGTTCTAAAACATCCTAACTGTACAGGGAATATGTTGCGTCATATGCTAATTGTAACAGTAGAACAATACACATATTGCATACTAAAAAGTAACATTAGTCACTAACTTGTATGTTTATGTTTAATATTCAGATCCAATTTTACTTACTCTTCCATGTCTCCAATGTATTTTCCCTGGATCAACGTACAGCTGATTATCGCCTGGGACTGATCCATCAAATGTTCCCACATATTTCCATTTCTGTGCAATTAGTTCTCCCACATAAATATATATCCAATTTAGTATGTGTAATGGAGAAGTGAATTCTCCTTGTGCATTAAAAAATATTTCCTGACCATATTCATCTCTATGATGAATCGTTCTTATGTATCTGTGAAGCTTTCCGTAAAAGAGAGTGAGATATAAATTTAAAATGGTATTGATAATTACCATGTGTGAGCATGAATACGATTTTGTAATGATATTGTACAACAGATCAATGCAGATACAATAAACAACAATGTTAGAGGTACTACCTCTACAAAGAATTACAACATACAGTACTAGTATAAAGATCAGATGTTACTTCAGATTCATCAGATCCTTACAACCTGTACTCAGGACTAGATTTGTGATTTACTGAAACTCGGAATACAGGAAAACAGTAACACATTTGCTGTTCTCACTACACTTGTTGAGGTCCATACACATTGGACGTTTTTTTCCAGCCTTTATAGGCAGCAATCAGGGCCGGATTATAATGGAGACACAAGGGGTCAGTGCCCCTGGGCCCCCCTCTAGCTAGTTGGCATGTATTGGGGTAGTGCTGCAGCTTCACCTATCTGCCAATGTGACAATGATTAATGGTGCTGAGCATCGGGAGCCAAGGCACACTGATTGCACAACTGTGCTGTGCATTACTGGGAGTTGACTAAGTCCCATGACACTTTTCACCAGAGGGCAGAGGCTGAGAGGTTTGTGCTGAGCTCTGATTGGTGGAGCTCATTACATGCTTCTCAGGCCCATGGAGAACAGCAGCAACAGCTTAGTCATGGGAGGGTTTTTAATCAGAGGCAGCACTAGGACTGTGAGGTCTCCTACAGAGTAAGGTGCAGAGGGACAAACACAGGCTTTTCATGTGATATGTATGTATGTATGTGTATGTATATATATATATATATATATATATATATATATATATAAAACAAATGTTGATATCCGGCACTCCTGTTTAAGGGGTATAACAGCCCCCGGTGCCCTCCAAAAGAGGATATGCAGAGTTATTCACGGCTGCTGGCGGCACTCAACTGAGGGTCTTGACAACGTGAATGAAGAACACTGGAGCCGTGTACAGTTCGTGACTAACAGTTTCGGAATTTTAATTCCTTCATCAGAGTACAGATATATATATATATATATCCCCTGCAGTTACCCATTGACCAAGTTTAATCTGCCTTTACTCTGTGTTTTGACAGTGTAATATTCTCCCATCCAGTTTGCGGCCAGTAATGACAAGTGCAAGGGCCCACCCCTGTCTAAAGTACCCCGGGCCCCCCAAAGGCTTAATCTGGCACTGGCAGCGATGTAATGGAAAATCACTCAGTTCATACACACTGAGCAAGTTTTGCATAGGGTGGACAGCTTCCCATAGCAGGACACTATGGAAAGCTGTCCACTTAAAACAGCCTGTCAGACGGTGGTTGTCAGCGAAGATGCAGGAGCGTGCATCAGTGCTCACCGCTCATAGCCGGGGCATACACATTGGGCAGCTTTTGAGCTGAAATTGCCCAAAACGAGTTGTTTTACGCTCAAAATCGCACAGTGCCCGTTCGCCATGCACAGGTTATATATTTTCTGCAAGTAAAAAAAAAAATGCTGCCACCACAGCATAGTCTAGCACAGTCTAGGTTGGCTGCGGGACGCAAAGAACGGAAGTGAAGTGGCTAGGGAAGGGGGGGGGGGGGGGAAAGGCCATGTGCAGACATGTGCAGCCTGAGTTTCCTGGCACTGTGTCACCCAGCCCCACCCCGGCTTTTTACTGCTGGAGTCTGGACAGGACTGCATGCAGGCAGGTTGGGTGGGGTGTTATGTGCTGAGTATGGGTGGCTGTGCTGACTATCTATTGGGGGGTGGTGGTTGTGTGCTAAGTTTGGGGGTCTGTGCTGACTATGAGGGGGCTGTGCTATCTATGGAGGGGGGCTGTTCCAACTATGGGGGGCTGTGCTGTCTGTCTAGGAAGGGCTGTGCTTTATAAGGGATTGTGATGTCTATGGGTGGCTGTGCCAACTATCTATGGGGGGCTGTGCTATCTATCTATGAAGGGCTGTGCTTTATGAGGAGCTGTGATGTCTATGGGGGATGTGCTGTCTACCTATGCATGGCTGTGCTGAAGTTATGGGGGAGCTGTGATGTAAATGGAGGCTGTGCTAAGTACCACAGTATAGCTTAGTGACCCCCAGGCTTCGTTGGATTTTTCATGTGGCCCACATTGTCTTAAAGGCTAAAGGCCCCTGCACTATAAAGTTATCTTTTCAATCTGGTTGGTTGGAATGAAAATCTGGACTTTTTGGGAACATATTTAAATCAACCGTTTGCTCCCAAAATCTTGAAAATGGACCAAAGCAGTCATCTGCATAAACAGATTTAACTAATTTGTCTGAACGACTATTTTTGTCTGTTTTCCATGTTAACTAGCAAATCATTAATTGTCATTTGTTTCCATAAATTTCAAGATTTTATTCAAAGCAGCCAGATTGGAAAGATAATCTTATAGTGTGTATGGACCTGAACACTCATTAGTCAAAAAGCAACCACTAGATCAACTACCTGAACTATTAAATAATAGAGTTACTGCTTTCAGTTTAGTTAATGATGCTTAATCAAAATGGAGAGTTTTACCCACAGGCATAACTAGGGGTTTGGATGCCCAAGACAATGGGTTTTGAAATATGGCACCCCCACACACTCTCATAGATAAAGAGAGATATTATACAGCATCTCCACCTTGGGGCAGCAACTATCAAGCTCTTTCGCATGGTGCCTACCCATTCAGTACTTCATCTTAATTGCTCCTCCTCCATCATTGTACTGCCATCCGGCCTTGCAGTGGCTAATACTATACGGTACAAGAAGACGGCTTGATGATGCAGTAAGCCATCTTGTTATCATTTTGGGAAATCCATGGCACCATTTTTGAAAATCCAAGATGGCCGTGGGAAGCCAATCATGCTTCAATGCATCATCAACCCAACTCATTGTATTAGCTAATATTAGCAAGTGCAATACTGAAAAGGCAGTCCAATGGAGGCGGAGGAGTGATGAAGAGCTCCTGAAGATACAACATGCTGTGGACATCCTGGATGGCAGCAGCCATGCAAAAGAGCTTTAAGACCACAACCGCCGACCCCCTCCCCCACTCCAGGAGAATAATGAAGAAGATACAGTGGAAGTCCTTGATGGGCAATGGCCATGTAAAAGCTTAAAGTGGTGAATATTTTGGCTACAAAGTGACATGCCGCTTTACTATACTGTAGTAAAATTAGTGCAAAAGGAAATGTTTCTCTTCCAATAGTTAAAATAAGCCCCAATGAAAATGTTATCTGCACAGGTCAATTTAAACTGCAGAAGTCACTGAAGGTTCTCTCTCCTCTTACTTCAGATCAGCACAAAACATATTTATTCATCACTCGTAAGCCCACTCGAAGCAAATGTTTTGAAAGCTAGTCTGCTACCTTGTGATTGCCTCTGTGTTTGTGCATGTGTGAGAGAGAAAGAGATGTAGGGTGACATTCTATGGAATGAGAGTTGTGTTTTTTGGCGAATTTTACTCCAAAAAACGGAAATCGCATTTTTAATCTGATGCAAAAAGGTCCCTTAATCGCATATTTTGTGCGATAAGTCATGCATACTGAAAGTGCGGTAAAAATTTGCACTTTTATCGCATCCAGATGTTTTCCAATAGAAAAGTATACAATTTGCTTATTTAACCCCTTCCAGCCGCAGCCTGTTTTTGCCTTCCTGACAGAGCCCTTTTTTTCAAATCTGACAGGTATCACTTAAGTGGGGATAACTTTTTTTTGCTTTTACTTATCCCAGTGATTTTGAGACTGTTTTCTCGTGACACATTGTACTTCAAGTTAGTGGTAAATTTGGGTCGATACAGTCTGTGTTTTTTTGTGAAAAATACCAAAATGTCGTAAAAAAAATGGAAAATTTAGCAATTTTCAAAATGTTAAATTTTCTGCTTGTGAGACAAATAATCATACCACTCAAAATAGTTAATAACTAACATAGACCATATGTCTACTTTATGTTTCCATCATTATTTCAACATCCTTTTAATTTTTTTGGACACTAGGAGGCTTAAAATATGAATAGCAAATTCTCAAATTTTCAAGAAAATTTCAAACACTGATTTTTTTAGGGACCAGTTCAGTTCTGATGTGACTTTGAGGGACTTGTATGTGAGACACCCCCATAAATGATGCCATTTCAAAAACTGCACCCATCACAGTATTCAAAACAGCATTTTTGAAGTTTGTTAACCCTTTAGGTGTTTCACAGGAATTAAAACAAAGTGTAGGTGAAATTTCAAAATTTAATTTTTTTTGCAGATTTGCAATTTTAATACATTTTTCTAAGGAACACAGTAGATTTTACTAGAGAAATGTGACTAAAAATTGATTCCCCCAATTCTTTTGTTTTCATAAATATCCTATATGTGGCCCTAGTGTGCACGTTGACCAAACCACAGGCTTCATAATAGAAGGAGCACCTACTTGATTTTGGAGCCTCCTTTTTATGAGATTATTCTTTAGGCACCATGCAGGTTTCTAGGCACCATAAGATGCTAAAAGTTAGGAACCCCCCCACAAGTGACCCCATTTTGCAAACTACACCCCTCAGGGAATTCATCTAGGGGTATAGTGTACATTTCAAACCCCCAGGGGTTTCACCAATTTTGATACAACTGGGCTGTGCAAATGAAAAATTACATTTTTTACACAAAAATTCAGTTCTGGCTCCAAATTTTTCATTTTCACAAGGAATGAAGGAGACAAAGCACCCCAAAATCTGTGCCCCAATTTCTCCCGAGTACGGCAATGCCTCACATGTGACCAAAAAATACCATTTGGGTGCATGGCAGGACTCAGAAGGGAAGGAGTGATTTTTGGATTTTGCAGCTCAGATTCTGGTGGAATGTTGGTGGGTGCTATGTCGCATTAGCAAGACCCCCGAAGCACCAATACAGTGGAACCCCCCCACAAGTGACCCCATTTTGCAAACTACACCCCTCAGGGAATTCATCTAGGGGTATAGTGTACATTTCAAACCCCCAGGGGTTTCACCAATTTTGATACAACTGGGCTGTGCAAATGAAAAATTAAATTTTTTACACAAAAATGCAGTTCTGGCTCAAAATTTTTCATTTTCACAAGGAATGAAGGAGACAAAGCACCCCAAAATCTGTGCCCCAATTTCTCCCGAGTACGGCAATGCCTCACATGTGACCAAAAAATACCATTTGGGTGCATGGCAGGACTCAGAAGGGAAGGAGTGATTTTTGGATTTTGCAGCTCAGATTCTGGTGGAATGTTGGTGGGCGCTATGTCGCATTAGCAAGACCCCCGAAGCACCAATACAGTGGAACCCCCCCACAAGTGACCCCATTTTGCAAACTACACCCCTCAGGGAATTCATCTAGGGGTATAGTGTACATTTCAAACCCCCAGGGGTTTCACCAATTTTTATACAACTGGGCTGTGCAAATGAAAAATTACATTTTTTACACAAAAATGCAGTTCTGGCTCAAAATTTTTCATTTTCACAAGGAATGAAGGAGACAAAGCACCCCAAAATCTGTGCCCCAATTTCTCCCGAGTACGACAATGCCTCATGTGTGACCAAAAAATGGCAGGACTCAGAAGGGAAGGAGTGATATTTGGATTTTGCAGCACAGATTCTGGTGGAATGTTGGTGGGTGCTATGTCGCATTAGCAAGACCCCCGAAGCACCAATACAGTGGAACCCCCCCACAAGTGACCCCATTTTGCAAACTACACCCCTCAGGGAATTCATCTAGGGGTATAGTGTACATTTCAAACCCCCAGGGGTTTCACCAATTTTGATACAACTGGGCTGTGCAAATGAAAAATTACATTTTTTACACAAAAATGCAGTTCTGGCTAAAAAATTTTCATTTTCACAAGGAATGAAGGAGACAAAGCACCCCAAAATCTGTGCCCCAATTTCTCCCGAGTATGGCAATGCCTCATATGTGACCAAAAAATACCAGTTGGGTGCATGGCAGGACTCAGAAGGGAAGGAGTGATTTTTGGATTTTGCAGCTCAGATTCTGGTGGAATGAATGGTGGGTGCTATGTGGCATTAGCAAGACCCCCGAAGCACGGTGAAATGATGAACCTAATAATCCATAGATGTGTGGTATATTTTAAAACACTCCTTTATACATAGGCCGGGTTTGTCGGGGCAAGTTTCACAGTGGAAAATAGTATCCTTTCTTATTCCCTTTTTATACCAAACTTTGCACCTTTTTTGTGTCCTGCCCTTTCTTGCAGTGGAGGGGATTTCGTTAGGAAAATGCTGCCCTGGTACAATACGGGGGCCAGTACTAGAAGTACTGGGGCCCTCTGCCTGCTGGTTCCCAAATATTAGGCCCTTTATGACTTCCTCTTGAAAGTGCATAAATGTCCCCCTCTGGCTGGTAGAACGGAATAGCACGTAAGCGTTATACAGTGCCATCTGGATGATATACACGGCCAGCTTCTTGTACCAGATTTTTGTTTTCCGCAGGGGACTGTACGGCTTCAGTACCTGATCTGAAAGATCCACTCCGCCCATGTACTTATTGTAATCTAGGATACAATTAGGTTTTGAGGTGTGGGTACTGGTACCTCGTACAGGGATGGAGGTGGTACTGTCTCCATGAATTGTTGTCAGTATAAGGACATCCCTCTTGTCCTTATATTTGACCAACAACATATTTTCGGTGGATTGTGCCCTGCTTTCACCCCTTCTCAGTACTTGGGCAATGTGCGTTTTTGGGAGGCCTCTTTGATTCTTGCGCACAGTACCGCAAGCTGCTGTACCTCTTGAACCAAGGGCCTTAAACAGGGCGATGCTAGTGTAAAAGTTATCCACATAGAGGTGATAACCTTTATCCAGGAAGGGGTGCACTAAATCCCAGACAATTTTTCCACTAACACCTACGAGGGAGGGGGGGGCATTCTGGCGGTTCAATTCTTGAATCCTTCCCTTCATATACCCTAAACCTGTGGGTGTACCCTGAGGTGCTTTCACACAGTTTATACATTTTTATGCCATACCTTACTGGGAAGGTACTGGCGGAATTTAAACCTTTCTTTAAAATGTATAAGGGACTCGTCGATACAAATAAATTTTTCAGGGATGTACATCTCTGCAAATTTGGCACTGAAATGATCAATGACCGGCCTGACTTTGAATAGCCGGTCAAAGGTGGGATCATCTCTGGGTGGGCACTGCAGGGACGTGCAGTCAGGGGAGGCAGGGGAGGCAGTGCCTCCCCTGTCATTAATGATTAACCATAATTAAAAGAATACAAAGAAAATACTTATGACACATATTATGTGTCATAAGTATATGCTTTATATTATAATCATTTGTACCCCTTTTTAAAAAGAAAAAAAAAATATTGGTCTAGGAGGCACCAAGTGCGGTGCCTCCCGCTAACAATGTTAAATGTCCAGAATCAGGGGGCGGGCAGTGGGCGAAGCCGAGGACTTGGCTGTAAAAGCCCATTCAAAATAGCTATAGAAACGGCACCTGTGGCGGTGCCTCAGTGACAGGGACGTGCTTTCTGCCTATATGAAAGTACGCCTCTGTCACTGAGGCAGATGTGATTGGGCAAGCACATCTGCCTCTGTGACAGGGGCGTGCATTCATAACGGAGAAAGCACGTCCCTGAGGTCTATCACTGAGGCACTTCCAGGGGAGTATCTACAGGCTGGCGTCCAAGGCTGCTTAACTGCCTTTTGATGCTCGCCGCCTGCTGTGTACTCGCCGCCCGCTCCCCCCTGTCCGTATAGCTGAGCGACGCGGGTGACGGCGCAGGAGCTGGTGTCAGTAACAGTCACTGCTCCAGCTCCTGCATTGTGTGCTGTGGCCACCTAGTTGAATCCCGCTCCCCTGCCCGCATAGCTACTAGCTAGTAATGCGGGTGTCAGTCAGAGCGCAGGAGCTGGTGTCCGAGCAGCTCCTTCTGCCCTCCTGCCAATTGTAAGTATTACTGGCTGGGGCAGCACACCGTCCGCGATGCCCCCCCCCCCCCCCACCCCAAAACCAACCCTGCCGCATACCACCGTCCCTCACATGATGGGTGTTAGCGCAGTGGGCAGCTATTTAAATCCCGCTCCCCCCCTGTCTGTATAGCTGAGCGCCGCGGGTGTCGGCCCAGGAGCTGGTATCAGTAACACAGTCACTGCTCCAGCTCCTGCACTGCTCCAATCAGCTGGCAGCTCACAGTCCGTGTGCATGCATAAGTCTATATTGTGCTCCGTGTGCATGTGTGTTCTCATCCTGTTTACAGCCCGTCCGGTGCCTGTCCCATAGCCCTGTACTCTTGTCTCCATGAGCTGTGAGGTAAGCTCCATTGTGTGCTGCCTGTGGCACACCATCACATTTTTTTTTTGGGGGGGGGGGGGGTAAGTATATAGGATACAAGGGGTCTGTAGGGGTGATATAAATGTAGTATATACTTATAGGAGGGGTCATATATATGGTGTGTGGGTGAAATATATGTAGTATTTAAGCTAAGTGTGCATGTTAGGGGTGATTGTTATGTATATAAGGGGCTGTTGCACTGAAACCCTCTGACAGACCAAGTTTTTTTGTGAGCTGCTGATGTTCTGCCGCTGCTGCTGAGGGGTGGTAGGTTTCTAGTTTATAAGTGGTGTATAATATGTAAGGGGTACTACTAGTGGTGTAGCTTGTGAGGATAGCATATCTGTGAGAACATGGGGCCTAATTATTATAGGTCACATATTAAGTCCAATCTGGTGGCGGCTTGGTGGAGCCAGCGCTGACGGGGTCTGCGGAGAGTGCTGGGTCCAAGTTGCTTCTGCGCTGACAGGCAGGAGCTGTTTTGCCTGTCTCTGCTGCTTATGCAGGTGGCAGCTCCTACACCAGCCTGTCCGCGCAGAAGCAACCAGGACCCAGCGTTCCCGACAGAGTCCGTTGGTGCTGGCTCCATCAAGCCAGTGCCTCACTGACCTGTAACCTCACCGCACGTCACTGGGGCACTGTGCATTATCGGTGTAATGTAAAAATTTAAGGATTGTCTCAAAACGAGTCCGAGCCATGGCCATACAGTAAAGTGGGGTGCTGTACAGAACATCTGTACTCCAATATTGCCTAATTTCTGGCTTTTTTACTATGCCCATATGTAACACCAGACCCCAAAACGTCATCATCTCTACTGCATCTACAGGGGTCCACCTAGCAAATGATGACGTGGGGTTTTGAGCAATAAACTGCTGGGCATATAAATTACTTTGGTCCACCATTAAATTTATAAAATCATTAGAGAAAAATAATTTGAAAAAGTCAATTTCTCTGAGACCTGTTGAATCAAATTGGATTCCTGGGATGGCCAAAAACTCAGGAACCTGGGGCTCAAAATTGTCTGGTGGTGGGGTCCATACGAGATCAATCATTGGGGGGGGGTCTCAGCTGCTCTACGGGGGCGTCTTTGAGGGGGTCCCTCATCACTAGAGGAGGAAGAGGAGCTTAAGACGAATCCTTCAAATTCCCTGCTTGCATCACTGGCTGTGTCAGAGTCAGAGGCAAGCATGGCATATGCCTCCTCCGCTGAATACATTCTTCTGGATGACTGGGATGACATTTGGGATGACATTTGGGATGCCATTTTTATTTTTGTGTTTCTGTAAGTGTAATGTTTCAACACGTGTATAGTGTAGGGGGGGTACAAACTTTATTTCAACACGGGGGGTATGTAGTGTGTAGTGTGTATGTAGTGCAGAAAAAAAAATACTTTATACAGGAATTTGATCCCAATAAAAAAAAAAAAAATTGAAGGGGTTAAAAAAAAAAAAAAAAAAGGTCCTGCGCCAAAAATTGAGAGCACAGATGTTGGTCAGTAACGTCCGTCACTGAACAGCGCTCAAAGGCAACAGGACACCCACAAAAGCAACGTGGGTGTAAAAACAATTAAAAAAATAAAATAAACCACAGCACTCTCCAAAAAAAAAAAAATTTAAAAAAACTGCAGAAAAAAAATGATATCAACCCTGTGCCAAAAATGCTGTTCAGTGATGTACGTCACTGATCAGTGGCCACAGGACACCCACAAAAGCAACATGGGTGTAATAAACCACAGCACTCTCCAAAAAAAAAAAAAACAATTTAAAAAAACTGCAGAAAAAAAATGATATCAACCCTGTGCCAAAAATGCTGTTCAGTGATGTACGTCACTGATCAGCGGCCACAGGACACCCACAAAAGCAACGTGGGTGTAATAAACCACAGCACTCTCCAAAAAAAAAAACAATTTAAAAAAACTGCAGAAAAAAAATGATATCAACCCTGTGCCAAAAATGCTTTTCAGTGATGTACGTCACTGATCAGCGGCCACAGGACACCCACAAAAGCACCCACAAAAGCAACGTGGGTGTAAAAACAAAACCCCACTGCAATCCCCCCCCCCCAAAAAAAAAACTGCAGATCAGTGATGCAGTGATGCGACACTGATTAGCAGTGAGGGGCAGCAGGCAGACAACTGTGGGTGCAACCTGACAGGGTATATATAAAAAAAAAAAACCTGGACCCCCAAAAAGTTGCTGATCAGTTAATTAATTTAAACTGATCAGCACAAAAGGGGGGGCAGCAGTCAGTTGCACAGGCAGCACAACCTTTGGTGCAACTGACAGGTATATATATAAAAAAAAAAAAAACCAAAAAGTTGCTGATCAGCACAGATATACTGATCAGCACAAAAGGGGTGCAGCAGACACAAAATATAGCACTCTCTATCACTCTCTATCACTCTCTATCACTCTCTGTCACTATCTGTCACTATCTCTCACGATCTGTGACTCTATGACACTGCAGCAGCAGGACACAGGAAGTCACAAGATCCAGGAAGCATCCAGCTGCTGGCAGCACGCTACCAGCGGTGATCAGCGGTGATCAGGTAAGTATCAGGCAAGGTTCAGGTATGTATATCACGACAGAGTGGCCGGTGACCGCTCTGCACGCAATTCCAGACCGGAATGGCGTCTGCAGCGCAGTCACCGTTAGTTTAAATGACGCGCCTTGGCTGTGATTGGTCCGTCGGTCCGACGGACCAATCACAGCCTTGGGGGCAGGTGGGGTGAGGTGGGGTGAGGTGTGGTCATCACCGGTGACCCCCTCATGCCCCCTCACACCCGGCGGTGATTGACACCTGTGTTACCGAGCGTCTGATTCGCCGGTAACACAGGAAAACGCTGCGACTGGCTGTTCACATTGAACAGCCAATCACAGCGATCGCCGACGGGGGGGAGGCATCGCCACCCCCCCTGGGCATGCAGGGACATGTCTGCTGTCAGGGACAGTAGACATGTTTAAACTGTCACCGCGTCTATAGACGCGGGGACAGTTTAAAGTCATGACGTATATATACGTCATGTGTCGGGAAGTACATCCCGGCCATGACGTATATATACGTCAAATGTCGGGAAGGGGTTAAAGGAATGGGATTTCGCAAATCGCACTTTTAAGGTGTCTAATAATCGCCATTTTTTCAGACCAGGTTCTGTTGGGCGATTTGGCCCAGAACTCAATTTGGTCAAGTGCACACATGGTTAATGTCATCACAGGTGTCCTTAATTTCACTCACAAACACCCCTACATATATCCCCCACATCATTAAGGACACCTGTGAGGGTTTGAGACATGGAGATTGTGCAGAGTGGATTTGAGTTGCTCATTTTGGATTTGGCCCATTTGGAGGAGCTGCGCAGGAGGGAGGAAGCTGCGCACCAGAACCAGGTACCACCCCAAATAGTGCGTACCCCACGTATGTATCGTGCTAGGCTGTACCTGGACTCCCTCTCGGATCAACAGGTTGTGGGGATGTTTAGGCTAAACCGCAATAACTTGTTGAACTTATACAGTATGAGCAGGTGAGAGATGATTTGGACCTTTTTTTTGGGGGGGGGGGCAACTATGCAGTGTCTGGGCTGCAGAAATTAATGTGTAATCTCTACTATTTGGCCACTGGCTCCACTCAGTCCGTGACCTCATGGACCTTGGGGGTATCACAAGCCACTTTCTCAAAGCATTTTACTCAAGTGTTACTTGCTTTTAAGAAGTTGTGGCGGACATACATCAGATTCCCCGGTTCAGAGTCAGAGTGGCAGGACCACAAGGTGGCTTTCTATAGACTCCCAGCATTCCCTCACGTGCTGGGAGCTATAGACTGCACACACATTGGGATTAGGGCACCGCATGTGCGGGGCCACGTCTATGTCAATAGGCGTGGGCGGCACCCCCTGAACGTGCAGGTGGTATGTGATGCTCATCTCAAAATCCTAAGTGTAGTTGCAGGCTTCCCTGGGAACTGCCATGATGCCTATATTCTGAGACACTCCGGCCTCTGGAACCGATTTACCCAACAACAAATGCCAGAGGGCTGGCTACTTGGTAAGTACATTTTTACATATTACCCACTCTATTCGTCTTTGTACCTGCTAAAATGTGTGTGTGTTTCACTTTTCACCAGCCTACTACTCTTGTCCAAGTAAATACTATTTGCCCACTGCACATACCTTACCATATAAGGCAATCACTTCCTTTCTTTGGTTTAGGTGACTCAGGATATGGGTGTCTTTCCTGGCTCATGACACCTTTGCGCACCCCTGATGGCCCTGCACAGCACCGGTATAATGAAGCCCATATTGCAACCCGCAATGTGGTGGAGCGTACGTTTGGAGTGTTGAAAAGTAGATTCCGGTGTTTGGACCGGTCATCTGGTTTGCTGCTTTACCACCCTGCAAAAGTAGTGATAATTGTCCAGGCTTGCTGCATGTTACACAACATAGCCCTATACCAACCAGCCTATGTGGAGGAGGATCATGCAGCAGTCGTGCAGGAAGCCCAACCTACCACACCTCGGGTAGTGAGGGGTACGCAGAGGGGGAATCTGGTGCGTACAGACATCATCAGGCACTACTTTTCTGGTAAGCACATGTGCCCTCTATTCCTACATGTACCTTTGCTGGAAGTGAACTCACCTACATTACATTTATCACTAACATCTTTCTGCCCCCACATTTAGCCCAATAGACACAGTCCAAGGGTACAGTTGGTGGTGCAGACCTATCCCTTGCTGTAAAAAACCTTGTAAGTATATTAACAACATGTATGTGATTTTTGTGCAATCAACTATGGCTCACCTGTTTTTGTGGAACTACATGGGCCAGCATGCCCTGACACACTGTAAGCATGACAGCTCAAAACATGACTGCCACAGCTTGCTGAAATATGTAGTTCCACAACCTCGGACGGGCCAGATTTGAGACAACAGCATCTTCCACCAATACCTTGCCCATATATCATTACATTATGGAACAGATCACACAACAAATGTTTGAAGAATAACACACAGACAAAATGGTATGCGTTGTGACATTTTTACTACAGTATATTATGTCATACATAACCTGCATTTGTCAGTCGCAAACAATAGAAATGTGTATTAATGTAACCAAAATTAAAGCATAGTACATGCATTATCAATTTATTTTATGTTAAATAATTATTTTTTCCCTCCATCAGGCCGTGCACTACCACCTCTTGACCCTGCGCACACGCCACCCCGGGTCCTAATACTCCGACGGGGTGGGGAAGTTGGTGAGCCACTTACTGGTGTGCTAGATACACTACTAATTGTAGATGTAGTTGCACCTATGACACCTGACACCTCCATTTGATGGATTTGTGCCTGCATAGCGATCAACGCATTGGTCTGCGCAGTACACGATTGATTGACTAATTGAATGAATACTTTGTGCAAGGCTGCCAATATGGATATTCTGCTCCCTTACAGCAGAACTAGTTCAGCAAGACGGGTGTCTATGCTATTTGCCATACACACCTGAGTGCCTACACCAATCCGTACACTCCTAGACAATACATGTCACGCATGTACCCCTTAATGTTGCCCATTTCCAGACTTTGGGAGGCCATAAATTCTAGTTGTTTGTCCTTGAAATGTACCAAGGAGGTAGCTACTTGGGCAGCAGAAGCAGCTGTAGGGGGAGTATTTCTGAGTGGGGGTGGGTTTGTAGTCACCCCACTTGGTGGAAGATCACTCTGTGATGATGTGTTTATTTCCTCCTCAGCCGCAAACGTGTCCACTGGTTCCAGAATTATCTCTATGTCATCCACAGGCATATCTGAGGATTCTGTGGATTGTTGTCCTAGTTGTACAGTACCTGTGGATACAGAGGAAGAGGTAAGTAGAGATGCATATATTGTCCTTTCTGTCGTCAGTACTGTTTTGAAAAGGGTCTGAGATGGTAGACGCCCATACCTAGGGGTACTATGTACTTACAAATGGACCCCGATCCTGCATGAAACATTGACAATAATGTTCATTGACATGGCTAGGCCACATTACATTCATGTCCGTTGCAATGTAGCAGCTGGAGATGACTGTAATGTGATTTATTATTTGATGTGATATGGGTGTGTGTACTGTATGTGTAATGGCCTGTGGTTTGAACATTTACCTGCTTCCACAGATGCGACACCATCGGAGCTTCTTTTCTTGGATGCTTGATCACTTCGGGACGGTCAATCTGTGAAAGGAAAGATCGGCAGACTTTATGTACCGAGCAATGGAGATGCTTTTGTGCAAAATCATCACATAAATTACAATAATGGACAAATTTACCTTTGGATTAGGGCTATATTATTTACTATTCATATTTTTACATTGAAGTTTTGCACCGGTAGTCAGCCAAAAAAATTAAAACACTGCTTGACACATTACAACTGTTGGCAAATCTGTGGTATGTAGGCGTGACTGCTAAACCACCAGTACACCAATGTTTTTGGGCCACATACATATGAAGCTGCTAGAAAAAATGTTACAGTGTGGAACAATAGATGCGCAGTTGTGGAACTACAAGGCCCAGCATTCTGATCATTTTTAAAGTAGGTGTAAACTATTGCCATTGACAGACCTTGCTGGGCTATGTAGTTCCACAGCACCACATTAATTAGTATAACAATACAAAATAACATTGCAGTTTGAATACATTGGCATGTATGTTTCATATTGCATGTGGTGACACTTACCAGCTCGGGGTGGGCTTGCCGGCCTATCGGTATCCGCAATGTGCATCCCAGGCAGGACCTCAGGGGGGATAATTCTTTGGAGCTTCACCTCATATGATGTGTAGGATATTGTGGTGGGGCTTCCTCCGCCAGTCTTGGTGGCCTCCTCCATCTCCATGGCCATTTTCTTTTTCAGCTGCCGCTTGATGTCGTTAAACCGCTTTTTAACGTTTTTGATTAGCCTCTTGCGGTGACTGACAGCGTTGACCGCCTGGGTGATGTCCTTCCACATACCACGTTTACGATGTGAGGTGGTCTTGTGCTGGTTTTTCCCCAGTAAGCGGTCATACAGGGGTATGATGGCCCGGACAAGCGCCACATTCTCCTCATAACTGAATCGGACCTTTCTCCCACTTTTGGTGCGGCCAGCTTTACCCTCCTCATCATCCTCTATATCTTCCACATGCATGTCAAAATCCTCCTCCATGCCAGTGTCTTCCTCCTCCTCCTCCTCCTCCTCCTCACCTCCATCTTCCTCCATCTCGGACATGTGGCCCTCCTGCAGCTGCTGTGGGGTATGGACAAGGTCCTGGCTACAGGATGGGGATGCCAGCGGATCCTCCACCTCCTCCTGCTGGGCCTGGTCCGCCAGGGCCTGGTCTGGGGCTGCCCTTGCAGTGGCCATGGTGGCTGCCACACTGCTGCAACTCCCTGTAATGGAGGTCGACCTCACCAGTCCTCTGCTGCCCTTCCCACTGGCTCCTCTTGCCTGGCTGCTGCCACTGCTCCCTCTGCCACTCGCCCCTCTTCCTCTGGTCACACTGCCACTGCTGCCTCTGCCACTGGCCCCTCTGCCACTCCTCACTCTGCCACCAACACCTCTTCCTCTTCTCACACTGCCACTGCTCCTCTCCATGCTCCTTACTTCCTATCAAAGAGTGAAATGGCACCAATGCCCCTTTATATAGGGGGTGTGATGCATAATGGAGGGGACCTAGGTGGGCCAATAGGTTAGGGGGTTATTTGTCATGTGGAGAAAGTCTTGTAAATCGTACTCCGATTGGTCTAAAATTCGCACATGACCGGCGGAAGAAATCACACTTTTTAGTGACATAATTTCGCATCAAATCGCCGCAAATCGCACTACATCACACTTTTTAGCCTCTAATGCGCATCCCATTAAATATGCGAATTATGACTAAAAAATGCGATTTCTGAAAGTGCGAAGAGCGGCGATGTGGAGTGCGAAAAATATATGCGCTTTTCTCTCAGCCCATAGAATGTCACCCGTAGTTTCACTCGCTGCCAACAGATGGCAGTGTGTCAGAGACACACAAATGGACATTAGACATATATATAGAGAGATTATTATAACCAATACTGTATTTGCATTTACTTTGTATTCATTTATTTCAAAGCTATTCCCCGTCCCATTATTGTTTAAGTATAAATCCATTTCATGCAAAGCCTGGGCCATAGTGAAAACAGCAATGTACACTCGGTAGGGAAGAGGGTCTCTAGTAAGATTTAAATACCCTCGAAGACTCTTCTCCAAAGTACAGTTTAGCAGGGGTATGTTCATAATTAATGGAAGAACAAAATTTTTTAAGTCATTTTTAGACCTGCACTGAAATTCGGTTATCCAGATGTCCTCCATAAGGGGGTCAGATGAGAGGTCTGGAGGATTAACATCATCTAGAAATTCCTGAACTCCGGGGATGTTACATACGGGCAGTGAGAAAACCAGAGTGCAGTTAACCGCCATTCTTGACTCATAGGGTAATGCAATCTCCGGCATATTTGACCATAAAGCTGGAAAAATAAACGTCCTGTTCTCAGTAAATTGTGCTAGTCTACGGATAAAATATATAAATTGCCTAGTGTTTGTGCCGCAAACTATTATAATTTCAGCTGTCGTTTTCTCAATAATGTTCTTATTCAAATCAAATGTATTTTCATCAACAAACGTCATCTTATATTCAATACATATTCCAAAAGTTGCCAGCTGTCTACTCAGCTGTTGGAGCTCCCGCTCTCCGCTTTGATCTCCAGAGGAAATAATTACAACCCAGTTCCACCCAAACAGTTTCAATAACTTTGCAGTTGCCAAAAATTGCATCTGGTCATTGTGAATTGTTCGATAAAAATGAGGGTAAATCGTTCTGTCACTCAGTGCAGGGTCTTTGGCTCCGTAACTGATCTAAATAGAAAGAAACATCATTGATCGGTCTATCTTGACACATAGTTAATGTAAATATACACAATTAAAACATTGTATATCATTATTCCAACTTCTTATCAGGTATTACGGGAATCGGTTATTAAGTATAGGTAGTGCAGGATTAGTCTCTCCACACAGGTCGCTGGACTATTAGTAGCACAACCTCATCTGAGATTGGATGTTACAACATGTCAATCCGACGGTAGTACCTCCAAATGGCTGCCCAAAACAGCTAATACTAATAATCAAGCCACCAGCGGGCTTTGAACATGATTCAGACCTGTTTGTTAGGCTGCATATAATCACAGATTGGTGTAGACTGCCGAACACCAACAGAGACACTGTATAAGTCTACCGTGTCCTGTTGCATGGTTTGCTGCACTCGCCAGGCTCTAGTCGCAGTGTTATTATACATACAGATGGAGCCGCCATCAGCGGACCAGCTGACAGAGACACATGAGCGGATCATTTGCTCACGCGTCCCCGTCAGCAAGGCGGTGGGGAGCGGGGACCGAAGGCTTTCCTGCTCATCTCCGCTTCAGGGAGATGTGCAGGGAGCGGGGGCAGGATGGGGCAGAGCGGGGAGAGGCGAGTAACCCATTCTGTCTGAGGACGGCGGCTGGCGGCGGAAGGCCAGGAGCCGCTCTAATTAAAGCGGCTCTATCTGTACTGTTAAATTCTAGCTCTATGCAACTTATCGCAAAGTAAGAACAAGACGGTTTAAAAAATTAATCATAAAAAACTCATGTTGACCATTTGTCAATCATTTTCATGTTGAACTTTTGCTTGTGTCAACCTTGGCAGTGTTGACATAAAGCCTGTCAACATTTTTCACGTGTCGAACTATTGACTCTTGACCTAATTGTTGTTGTCAAGTTGATCGGATTCCCCAATTGTTCAAAAGCTTTTATCTCAGAGATTTTTCTTTACACTGGTTTTCTGAATATTATTCTGCAAACAAATATTTTTTTTCTGTGTTGCATGTTTTAATCTTATTGGGAGAGAGAGAGAGAGAGAGAGAGAGAGAGAGAGAGAGAGAGAGAGAGAGAGAGAGAGAGAGAGAGACATAACTGGATTGAACCTGGATTGAACCTTGAGGTTACCTGAAACCTCTACTTATAAAAATTAAAAAATAAAAACATAAAACGGAAGGTACATGTGACAGTGGGGTCTCACGTTGTAGGGATAGTTATATCCCGTTTTTAAATACATGTTTGTGTATGTATGTGTAAATTTGTGTGTTTTTATTTCGCTCCTTTTAGAAATACGAATTAAAAGCTAAATTTTATTTAATCTTTTTCTTCTGGTGTGCCACACAGAGACATTCTTCTCTCTGTCCACGGTCTTTCTGTCATTACCCAATGTCCAGTGGCGGCACACCCTCTTGTTAGCATTTGCAATACATATGTACCATACCACAAGTGAGGGGCCTTACACAGTGCCGGTGCAAGGCACCGGAGCGCCCAAGGCGAGGGGGGGTGGGGCGCCCCGGTGCCTACGGGGGGGTACCTGCGGCGCTGTGTGATCTGGCGGCGGGGTCCCAGCAGTGATGCGCGCTATCCGGCAGCCAGGCGGCGGTGCGGGAAGCGCTGATGGGTTTGAAAACTCGCCGCACGCTGATTGGCTGAATTTCAGCCAATCAGCATGCGGAATGTTTTCAAACCCAGCAGCGCTTTCCGCGCCGCCGCCTGGCTGCCGGATAGCGCGCATCACTGCAGGGACCCCGCTGCCAGATCAGACAGTGCCGCAGGTACCCGGCATGGACACCCCTGCAGCCTCCATGCGAGAGGCGAGGGGCGAAGTGCCGCCCTCCAGTGGCTGGCACCCTAGGCAAATGCCTAGATTTGCCTAGTGGTGGCGCCGGCCCTGGCCTTACAACCTATTTCAAAATTCTCTCGAGTGCGATTGGTCCTTGTTTTCCTTTGTGCTGAGGATTGCTCTATAAGCCCGGGGTTCCCAAACCTATCCTCAAGATCTACCACCAACAGTTCATGTTTATCAACAACCTGTGGATCTACTGTATAGTAGGAATGAATGCAGCAGGTTTGAAAATGTGACAGTTAGTAATGACTACAGCTGTGCACCAGCTAGGGAGTCTGCAAAATGTGACAGTTAGTAATGACTACAGCTGTGCACCAGCTAGGGAGTCTGGAAAATGTGTCAGTTAGTAATGACTACAGCTGTGTACCAGCTAGGGAGTCTGGGAAATGTGACAGTTAGTAATGAATTTAGTTGTGCAACAGCTAGGGAGTCTGGAAATGTGACAGTTAGTAATGACTACAGCTGTGCACCAGCTAGGGAGTCTGGGAAATGTGACAGTTAGTAATGACTACAGCTGTGCACCAGCTAGGGAGTCTGGAAAATGTGTCAGTTAGTAATGACTACAGCTGTGTACCAGCTAGGGAGTCTGGGAAATGTGACAGTTAGTAATGAATTTAGTTGTGCAACAGCTAGGGAGTCTGGAAATGTGACAGTTAGTAATGACTACAGCTGTGCACCAGCTAGGGAGTCTGGGAAATGTGACAGTTAGTAATTACTACAGCTGTGCACCAGCTAGGTTATTTGAAAAAGGGGACCATTGGTAGATCTCGAGTATCAGTTGGCCACCCCTGCTCCACAGCAAATTATACTTGGAGATGAAGCTTACAGTATATTCAGTACATGTGAGGTATAATGGAGTTAAGGGAGGAACTAGCGACCCCTCTATATTGCATTTTTTAAAATTCACTATCAACAGGTATGGTACCAAAAGACTGGAGAATAGCAGAGGTAGTGCCAATATTTAAAAAAGGTAAAAGGGATGACCCTGCAAATTACAGGCCTGTGAGTTTAACATCAATAGTGGGTAAAATATTTGAAGGAATTTTAAGGGATGGTATCCTGGAATACTTGGACCTTCATAGTTTACTTAGTATTAACCAACATGGGTTTGTGAGAAATCGTTCCTGCCAGACAAATTTACTGGGCTTCTACGACGATGTCAGCAAAAACCTTGATAATGGAAACGCAGTAGATGTGGTCTTCCTTGATTTTGCAAAAGCTTTTGATACAGTACCACACAAGAGGTTGATAAATAAAATGGTGGAACTGGGACTAGGTGCAAATATCTGTAGATGGGTAGGGAACTGGCTGTGTAATAGAGAACAAAGAGTGGTTGTGAACAGTGCAGTATCAACTACGATACCAGTACTAAGTGGAGTGCCACAGGGTTCGGTACTGGGGCCCATCTTGTTTAACATTTATATTAACGATATCGGGATGGGGATTCTCAGCGATGTATCCATCTTTGCTGATGACACAAAACTGAGTAGAGTTATTGAATCAACAGAAGATGTGAACATACTTCAAAATGATCTTAACAAACTAGATGAGTGGGCTAAAAAGTGGAAGATGATTTTCAATGTGGATAAATGCAAGGTTATGCATCTTGGGAGACGTAACCAGTGTGCAAGTTACAACCTAAGCGGGGAGGCATTAGGTACTTCAGCACTTGAAAAGGATCTAGGAGTCCATATAGATAAAAAGCTGGGGTGCAGTGTTCAATGTCACATTGCAACAAAAAAGGCCAACAGAATTCTAGCATGTATTAAATGGGGCATGGAAACTAGGGACTCAAAAGTAATTATGCCACTGTACAAGGCATTGGTTAGACCACACCTTGAATATGGAGTAAAGTTCTGGGCCCCACACTATAAAAAGGACATCATGGAATTGGAAAAAACCCAAAGAAGAGCAACAAAGCTTATTAGGGGAATGGAGAATTTAAGCTATGAGGAGAGATTAAGCAAGCTAGGACTATTTACACTAGAGAAGAGACGTTTAAAGGGGGACATGCTCAACATGTACAAATATATCAGGGGCCAATATAAGGAACGAAACAGAGGGGGTTTGAGGACTGCGCTATCCCAGTATATGTGATTGCAGCTGAGTAGAGGGTATACTGCAGAATACCTTAGGTGATGCTAGACAGAAAGAAGGGGTGTACTCTGCGCAATCTCACATATATTCTAATAGCAAAATAAAACACACTTTCAATCTAAGTTTTTTTTTTTTAAAATATATAGAATTTATTTGTTTTATCAATAAATATAATGGATGTCAGAAAAAAATGAATTCATACAATAAAAAACAGGTTATACTAATACCGGTATACACACAGGGGGGGGGGGGGGGGTGTGACAAAACAAAACAAACTCACATTTAACATATAAAATGAATGGATGTATAGATCCTCCTTGGATGATAAGCAATGTCTATTGTGATTGGCTTATGTCCTTTGGTTTCAAAAAGGTCAGTTAGCGCTTCAGTATCTGTGCACTGGGGTAGTGGGTACTATGTCCAAATTGTGGTGCTTACCAGGGTGCTGTAGTGGCTGAGGGTCTGCCGGCAGACTTCCCAAATAGGTGGTGTGCGATGTCCTGCACAGTCCTGTATGGGATCCAACCTTCTTCAGATCGACTAGTTTCACCTCTCGGCTTCGTCAGGATACTGAACGGGTATGGTGCCCCAGCTACTTCTCCCTTTTTATTGGTAAGTCTCTGGGATTCAGTTGCGGTGACTTCCGCCCTATCGTGGCGTCACTTCCGCCCTTTCTTGATATTTGATGAGGCCGCGGAAGTGACGCCACGATAGGGCGGAAGTCACCGCAACTGAATCCCAGAGACTTACCAATAAAAAGGGAGAAGTAGCTGGGGCACCATACCCGTTCAGTATCCTGACGAAGCCGAGAGGTTAAACTAGTCGATCTGAAGAAGGTTGGATCCCATACAGGGCTGTGCAGGACATCGCACACCACCTATTTGGGAAGTCTGCCGGCAGACCCTCAGCCACTACAGCACCCTGGTAAGCACCACAATTTGGACATAGTACCCACTACCCCAGTGCACAGATACTGAAGCGCTAACTGACCTTTTTGAAACCAAAGGACATAAGCCAATCGCAATAGACATTGCTTATCATCCAAGGAGGATCTATACATCCATTCATTTTATATGTTAAATGTGAGTTTGTTTTGTTTTGTCACACCCCCCCCCCCCTGTGTGTATACCGGTATTAGTATAACCTGTTTTTTATTGTATGAATTCATTTTTTTCTGACATCCATTATATTTATTGATAAAACAAATAAATTCTATATATTTAAAAAAAAACAACTTAGATTGAAAGTGTGTTTTATTTTGCTATTAGAATATATGTGAGATTGCGCAGAGTACACCCCTTCTTTCTGGCCAATATAAGGAACTTTTAAGCACTCTTTTTACTGCAAGAAAGGAAACTAGGACACGAGGGCACAAATTTAGATTAGAGGAAAGAAAATTTCGTTCCCTCAAAAGAAAAAATTTCTTTACGGTCAGAGCAGTCAAACTTTGGAACTCTCTTCCTGGAGTGGTGGTGTCGGCAGATACAATAAATACGTTCAAAATAAGGTTGGACAAGCATTTATTGGATAAAAATATCCAGGGGTACTAATAAGAACCATATTCTGTCTTTTACAAGGGATAAGCTATTAAAACGTAGGTTGAACTAGATGGACGCAAGTCTTTATTCAGCCTTATCTACTATGTAACTATGTAACTATGTAACTATAAACACGCATCCTTTGTACTTTGCCTGCTATTCAATACTATTTTCTTTTGGTTTTCATGCTGATGAAAATTGTGGTGGCAGTTGTATGCATGAAGAATCTGACACGCAAGGTACTGAAGATTATCGGACACTTTTTATATGCTATATTATCTTATATTTAGACTCATTTAAATACAAAAGGAATGTGGCCACAATGCTATTCCTCTAAATCAATTATTTATCTATTACCGGTTATATATATAGGTCACACATATTCCACAGCTCTTTACAGAGAATATTTGAGCATCCACACCAGTCCCTGTCCCCGTGAATGTTACAATCTATATTCCCTACCACATGTAAAGGCACACGCAGACATTCTAGGGTTAATTTTTGTTAGGAGCCAATTAACCTTGCAGTATATTTTTGGATTGTGGGGAGAATATACAAGCTCCACACAGTTACGGCCATGCTGGGAATGTGACCCATGACCTCAGTGCTGTGAGGCAGTAATGCTAACCATTACACCGTCCATGCTGCCCATATTCAACTTTACCAAATACAGTATTTAGGATAATTTCAAAGCACTTACCTGTGTATACCCATATATATTCAGCATCTGCGCCATTAGGATGGTGGTCTGAGAGTTGAGATCTCCAATAAAACCAGCTACTGTGCCATGGTTCATACACCTGTAATTAGGAGTCATTTTTTTGCATCCAGACAAGATCCGGAAAACATCTTCCACAGCTTTACGCTCACTTCCACAGGAATCATACAGATTATAACCCAGAGTAATATTGGGCAGAATGTCTGGGTTCATGTTAATCAGATTAATTGCAAAGATAAAAGCTCTGAGATGTCTGTATTCTCTGCGGTGTACACTGTAAATAAACAATAGAAAAATATATTTGAGCAGTTAATATTATGTATTCTTTTATTTAATGGAGACATATACCCATGTAATGGACACATGCTGTATACCCATGTAATGGACACATATACTCATGTAATGGACGCATAGACCCATGTAATGGACACATATACCCATGTAATTGAGACATATACCCATGTAATGGAGACATATATCCAAGTAATGGACACATATACCCATGTAATGGAGATATATACCCTTGTAATAAATATACATATACCCATGTAATGGAGATATATACCCTTCTAATGGAGACATATACTCATGTACTAGAGATATATACCCATGTATTAGGGAAGCCAATCCCGGAGCATTTTTTCAAACCCGGAATTCTGGATTGAAAAATGCCCAATCCCGGGATTCCTGGGATCCCGGGATTGGCTTCCCTAATTAAAATAAAAACCGCCCCGGCCGCCCCGCATATATACTTACATGGGCGGTGCGTCCGGGGAGCTGGGCGGCTGGTACGGGAGGGCGGCTGGGCGGCTGGGTGGCTGGTACGGGAGGAAGGGAGGACGGGCGCAGCAGCCGGGAGGGTGGGAGGGATGCCGGGAGCGCGGGCGGACGTTCTGGTTGGCCTGCGCAGCGTGACCTCTGACGTCGTCACACTGCGCAGAGCCGCGCTGCCCGGGACGGGCTCAGACGCTGCCCGGCATGCACAGTCTAATCCCGAAATCCCGGTGTTTTTAAGACCAAATCCCGGTATTGAAATCCCGGTGTTTTTAAGGCCAAATCCCGGGTTCCCGCCGATCCCGATCCCGTGATTGGCCACACTACATGTAATGGAGACATACAGCCAAGTAATAGACTCATATACCCATGTAATAAATATACATATACCCATGTAATGGAGATATATACCCATGTAAAGGTGGATAAATATCCATATTATTATATATATTTACTCCCATGTAATGGAGACATACACCCAATACTGTATAAAGGGACTAATGTGGAATATCCTGCACTCATGCTGTATACTAAATCAGAGCCGGCCCTAGCCTAAATGACGCCCTAGGCAAGATTTTGGCTGGTGCCCCCTAGCACCGCCACTAGTTCTGCCTCTGACCCTGCTCCCCTTTCCCAGCACCATCAACCCTCATCATAGCAGTCATCATTTTGGTGCTCCTACCCGCAATATTTTAAATAGAAACAGTGCACACATTCAGTGCGCAGCCCAAACAGGGGTGTTTTCTTGCTGGGAAGGGGCATGGCCACACAATAGTACCCCCAATTCAAATGATGCTGCACAGTAGTGCAACTTTATTCACATTATATGATGCAATGGTGTCCCTTATTCACATTACATCACACAGTAGTACCACTTTACCTTATGTACATTACTCCTCACATTATTCACATTATACCCTTAGAAAATAATCCTTAGAAAATATTGTATTTTAACCACCTCCATGGCCACACTGCAACCCAGTACAAAGCAGTGTGTGCTGGGCAGCGGAGAAAAGCTGCAGCTGCTGCTGTCACTTAAGGGGAGGGGGCCCCCACTGGGCCCTTCCATCAGACTTTGGCCTGGGTAATTTGTACCCCCTACCCAATGTTCCCTCTAATTTTACGAAGGCTGTGTGCGGCTAAAGATTTTGGCTGTGCAACTTTGGAAGGAAATTTAAATTTTTGTGCGTCACTTATATATAACTAGGAAATGACGTTCAGCATTTGTGTTAACTTTACTTTAAAATGATATTAAACATTTAAACATTCAAAACACAGCACACAATGTAGTTAATGGGCGAAATACACCTTAATTGAGTTCACAACTGCAAAAAGGGACCACTGCTGCTTTGTGCGCTCTGTTGAAATGTCTGTGCGCACGCTCGTCGAGGTGTGTGCGCGCGCACGCGCGCACAGCTTAGAGGGAACACTGCCCCTACCCCTTTCTCTCGGCACTCCTGATAATACCACACAGTAATGCCCCTTACACATAACACACATTATTAATGTCCTTATAACCATAATGCCCCTTACACATTATGCCAACCTTTATTAATGCCCTTCATACACATAAAGACACACATAATGCCCCTTACACATAGTTTGCACATTATTAATGCCCTTATACACATGACACACATAATGTCCATTACAAATATGTTGCACATTATTAATGCCCTTATACACATGACACACATAATGCACATTACACATGTCACACATTATTAATGCATTTATACATGACACACATAATGCCCCTTACACATATGCCGAACACTATTGCACAACCAACCTACCCGCACACAGCACTCGCACAGCCGCTAACACTGTGACCTCTGCCTCTGCTTGGATACAGATGTTTCCTCATACATCTTGCCTCAATAGGCCATGCAGCTCCTGGCCAGTTCTGCTAACGTTGGGTGCCTTTTTTGCTGAAAATTTGTCTTATTTGCATTGTTATGACCAGCACACACAAGGAGCTTCCGATGATTAAAATATTATGCGGCATGCCTATATTCTGTGTGCGACTGTGGCTGTACCTGCATACGGAATGCTACGTTACAGTAATTTCCATGAATACACTATTTCATATGCAGATACACCCTCACTCACACACAGAATATAGGCATGCTGCATATCATTTTAATCAGCAGAAGTTGCTGATGCCCCTAGGCATTCCAAATGCCCTAGGCAATTGCCTAGTTTGCCTATGCCTAAGGCCGGCTCTGTACTAAATGTACATTACATGTATTCAGTCTGGATTGGCTGGCTACATATTCTGTCACTATACTGTAACCCATGGAATCTACTCTTCTTCTGGCAGCCATGTGTCGGTTCTTGTACTGACCTGTTCAGTCTGCAGTCCGGTTTTTCCTATTGTTCCTTATGAAGATGCAGACACTGAACCATATGTAAGTTGGCATGTTGTGATGGATCCCCAAGGAAATGTGCTGAGTTACAGTATGTCTGATTCTATCTCATGTATCAACACGTGTAACAGTGTATATGCTTAATTCATGTCTATACTTTACAAATTTGTACTCAGTGTTGAATTAATTATTTAGAAATGGATTTACTATTTGCTGTATATATAAAACACATAATAGTCAGATCAATAACCACAGTGTAAACCTAGAAAAGCTGTATAGAGGCGTCACTGGGTTCAGTAACAAACACTAGAATTCCATTGGTAGAACTACAACTACAGTCTGGTGACATTTACAGAACGCTATATGGTCACTTGGTCAACACTGAAAAGGTCGAAATGCATTAGGTTGACCACTGAAGGTCAACAGGCCTTAGGTAGACAAAGTCAAAAGATCGACATGGCTTTAGGTTGACAGGGTCATTAGGTCCACACAAGCATCAGGTCGACATTGGGTACCGATATGGTTCCCTTGTTGACTGTGTCGACATTCGGGGCAAAAAAGCGGAAAACCCATGTCGACCTTTGGACTATCGAACTAATGCTTGTGTCAAACTAATGACACTGTTGACCTAAACCCATGTTGACATTTTGAGTGTTTGACCTAATGCATGTCGACTCTCCTGTGGTCAACCTAATGATCCACACCCTACTGAACCTACCCAGATTAAAGGAATATTCTGCAGCTTATAGGTAACGAGTTTACATGCCGCTTGTTGCCCTACCTCCCAACTTGGACCATGCAGGTCAGGGCGCTGGCACATGCCCAAAATGTGGGGGCGTGACGTATCCTACAAGTCCTATCACTCAGAGAGCCCACGCCCTGTAACTGCCACTGTAGGGCATAGCCTGTATCTTTTCTCCGCTGCACTTGGGAGCAGGGGCGGGCAGAGGGGGTTCTCCCAACTGGCTCCCCCACCAAAGACACTGGGGTGGGATGCGGGAGCGTCCCATAAAAATAGGATGATCCTATGGAAATCGAGTTGGCAGTTGGGAGGTACGGTGTTGCTTACCTTAGACAGAAGAGCATTTGAATCCCAAATATATACTTTTGTGCTACCACAATACTATTAACTGTGAATATTCCACCTATAATGATATCGCCTTCCTGGGCATAGTTATACTCAAATCCATATTTATTGATTGGAGATAGATGACATCCAGGTGCTGGGTTATGCGCCTCTGATCTGTAATGCGCACACAAATCATTTAATGCAAACCATTAAATGCAGTGTCACATGTTCAAACATTTATTGAATTTATCATCTTCCATAAGACCCATACACATTTTCCTTATCATTACTGTCCATAGACGCTGGACAAAAATGCCCAGTATGTATTCACCTCCTCACTGACAGCTGCAGAATTCTAATTAATTTAAAATTGTAAGACACGGAAGGGTGGATCCGATACGTAATCCCGGCGGTCGGGACCCCGGCGGTCGGAATCCCGACACTGGAATCCCGACCGCCGAAATCCCGACATGGGGGGGACGTGGATCGCCCCCCCTTGCGGGCTCGCTGCGCTCGCCACACAGCGGGCCCGGTGCCTCGCTACGCTCGGCACGCTATTTTATTCTCCCTCTATGGGTGTCGTGGACACCCACGGAGGGAGAAAGTTTCGGGATTTCGGCGGTCGGGATTCCCTTGTCGGGATTCTGAACGCCGGGAACCCGACCGCCGGCAAATTGACCGCATCCTGGAAGGGTATATATACTAAAGTGTGGGTTTTCGAATGTAGAGATGTTATCCATAGCAACCGATCAGAAACTACAGACGGAGATGCTCTTGCGCCCTATTCTCGGCAATGCGCCGGCGGACGTACGGGAATGGACGGGGATGCGCGAGCGCTTGAGAAGCACACTTGACCCCGTCCATTCCCATCCATCCGCCACACATTCAAAATCACATCCAGATGTTTTCTCGTTGACCCCGCTCATCCCTGATTTGCTGGGGTCTCGGAGGTCAGCGGGATTCTCTGTCAGGGACTTCACAGACAGCGCTAGTAGAGCAGGCGCTCCATCGCTGGAACCTGGTAAGGGTGAGTAAGTTAAGTGAGGGTATATATGTATATTAAACTTTTACTGTACTATGTGCTTGTGTCTATTTTTCTACATTGTTTTCACAGGTGAACTACAAGAACCAGTGGGCCTGTTAATGCCTTGCATGCTGACACTTGTGGTTCGCCAAGTCCCAGCATGCAGGGAAGGCCTATCTTTGACTGTGAAAGACAATTTTTTTTTTATTACACAAATTTATCAGACCGGCTCCCACCACCCTGGGCACCTTATTATATAACATGGCAGCTACAAGCTGATTTATCTCCTTCCACGTTAACTCTATCCAAGGGTGGGATGTAATGTGCATGATTTTAGTAGCCGTGCAGGATGCCTGCCAAACTCAGATGTTTTTTAAAGGGGCCCCTTTAATAAACTGCACTATATTCCTCATTTTGGTAAATAAATCCCTTAAAAGTTACATAGTCAGAGAGTTTATTGATGCAGAAAAAAGGTGGTAGACTGCGCTCATTGATGACAGACTGAGGAATTAAAATTGTAATTTTTAATTATACAAAATAGCATGCTGTAATAAACATATAAAAATGTAAGGTACAAAGTACACAATATAAAAGAAAGGGAGGGGAAATGGGTAAGAATAGTTGAAAATAGCTGCGTCCACTGTTGGAGTGATATCACCTTAGTTTGAGTCCACAGTCCAGTGGGTAACCGTTGAAATAAGGAGCAAGTGGATATGTTCAGAAAGCTGGCTGCGGCGGTACTCAAATGTGGTTTTTCTTCCGATTGTAGTAGGGGGTAGCGATCCTCCCAACTTGGATAGGTAAAAACAGTAGAGTGTCCGCTGGCAGACCCTGGGTGGGTATTGGACAGGCGGCTTGCCTTCAAGAGGTGAGTGCCTCACTCCAGGTCGAGGCCAGTGATGGTAAATGAGTGAAAAACTCCAAACGGTTTTCAGTGGAAATGGATGGCAGTGGTGGGCAGCGTATTGTGGTGGGCAGTTAGGAGCCTGGGCCAACGCGTTTCACTGCACAGAGCAGCTTTTTCAAGGTGGTTTTAAACAGGCAGGGATGGGGGTATTTATACCTAAAACACTCATGTGAATCATGTGCACCTGTGTGCAAAGCAATCAATTAGACATGATATAAAAACAGTTTGTAACATACCTCATAATGAGCAGGAGACAGATCCAAACAGAAAGGCAGTACACAGAGTAAAAAACGAGCGTTATCTGATCTAAAATAGACACTAAACAGATTACAGTGCTCCGGAGTTCTAATACTTCCGGTTTGTCACTTCCTGCTTGTGGCTGGAACGCATATGGAACGCATAGCGCTGTTAGTACAGCGCTATGTGAATCTTATAGAAAAAAACATTAAAGGGCATAAATATGCAAAGCGGGGGGTTTCATATGGCAGTAGGGATGTAAAAAATGTGCCAGTGATATGCGCATATACCGCTTTATTTGCAAATAACAATAAAAACAACAGTGTGAGGGGGGTCAAATCAGCAGACTCTCACCGATTCCAAATGTATATAAGGTTTTGGACAGAAAGAAATGTCACTTCGTAGTGCACCAAATAAAGAGTCAAATTAAAATCTAACTTTTATTGTTTATTGGATAAAATAGTAGCGAAAATATAAAAGACACAAAACATAAATAACATACACAATTGTTAAAAAAGGAAACAGATTATCCTTACGACGTGGGGTCCCACACTCCCAAATTTCCAAATTCCCACTTGTATTAAAGTACGTGTTCTGTCTAGTTATGTGTGGCGGGCAGTGAGCACACAGAATGAATTACCCCATTAATGGGGAGAAAGTAAATACACCTTTAGGTAAGCTGTAGGGGTAGGTGAGCCAATTTTTTACAATGTTTCGATTATTTATTTATGGCTCACGTGGTGGCTTAGAAAGTACAATTTCAAATAGTCAGTGTTCATATAAGGACAATGGTGACCGTCCCAATTTGACACTGATATGGTATTCTGCACGTGATCAAGGGAGCAATAGTTGTGCTAGAGATGCCGATAATTGCTCAGTATGTAGTGTTTCCACATTCGTTAGAGCGCGTCTGTGGCGTCTAGTCTCACGTTTAATCGTATGTATATATGGTAGAAATGACCACTGTAATTTGGCCAGATATACCGGTAATAGCGTTTCTACAATCCCTGGAGTGCAACGTATCTATGTTGTTTAGGACAGTTGTCTCTCACTATAACAGGACTGAATAACACAGAATGCTCGGTTGTACTTCATATGCCAACTAGGTAGTCTTGGATGAATTGCTATCGCGCTTGTACCAATTAGTCTTTTAATTAAGGATATAATTGGGGTGGCGGTGTTCTCAGAATATAATTTCATATAACCAATGCTCGTTTTGTGGGGGCATCGGTAACCGCTCTAAGTCGACACTAATATGCTGTTCCTATATTATGTCATGTGTTGGTGTTATTTGCACCTTAATCAACTTTATCAGTAAAAATGAGCAGTACTTATATGCAGAAGTACTGGTGATTGCTTAGTGTGTGGTGTTCACACGATATCTCCCAACTGGGATAGAGCTAAATAGCGAAAGTGAATAAAGTGTGCTCAGATTATACATCAGCCGGGTATATTGGTATACCAAAGTATCGTGTTTCGCCAGTGGTCAATACGCATTGACAGGGTACAGCATTATGATATTACACCTTTAATCAGCTTTTCAGCAATTTAGACAGTACTTATATATGAAGGCACTGATAATTGCTTGGTGTGTAGTGTTCACACAATATCTCTCAAATGAGGCAAGGCTGGATGGTAATACTAAATGGGGTGTACTCAGATTACACATCAGCTGAGTATATTGGTATATCAGGATATCATGTATCGGTAATTTTTAATACACATTGACAGGGTACAGCATTAAAAGTATAGTGTCTACAGTCCCTGGAGCACGGCGTGTGTGGTTAATTTGCAGGCCGTCTCACAATGAGCAGGACTGTCACGGCCGCTGTTAGGACGCGCCGCTCACCTGTTCATCTCCGGCGGCGGGGCCTGCGGGCCATCCGTCTGGGTGCAGGACGGGGAGCGCGGCGTCTAGGTCTCCCGGCCGCGACCATCTTCCTGGGGCCTGCAGCACGCGCATCCAGCATGACAGCCAGCCAAGGTTGTTTGTCTCCAGTCCGGGCGCCGCCATGTTGTTGTAGCCAGCCAATGGTTCAGAGCTCCAGTTCAACTCCTCCAATCAAGATCTACCCTGGGGGATAAAGCAGAGCCCTCTGGGGCATACAAGCGCCAGTGCTTTGTTGTCAATCCCTGGGGAGGAAGCTTCAGCCTGTGCTCCTGTCCTTGTTCTGTGATATCCCTGATCCCTGTCTTCGTTACCTGCAGTCCAACACCTGATACCTGGATACCTGCATTTGCATTCTGCTCCCAGCCCTTACAGCTTTACACCTGTTTCCTGGACTTTGCAAATTGCATGCTGCCTCCAGCCCTTTCAGGTTTGCTACAGTCTGTCGACCAGCTGCACCTGCTGCCAGCCCTGCGTGTCTGTTGACACATCTCCACTCCTGCTGTCGACCAGCTGCACCTGCTGCCAGTCCTGCGTGTCTGTTGACACATCTCCACTCCTGCTGTCGACCAGCTGCACCTGCTGCCAGCCCTGCGTGTCTGTTGACACATCTCCACTCCTGCTGTCGACCAGCTGCACCTGCTGCCAGCCCTGCGTGTCTGTTGACACATCTCCACTCCTGCTGTCGACCAGCTGCACCTGCTGCCAGTCCTGCGTGTCTGTTGACACATCTCCACTCCTGCTGTCGACCAGTTGCACCTGCTGCCAGCCCTGCGTGCCTGTTGACACATCTCCACTCCTGCTGTCGACCAGCTGCACCTGCTGCCAGTCCTGCGTGTCTGTTGACACATCTCCACTCCTGCTGTCGACCAGCTGCACCTGCTGCCAGCCCTGCGTGTCTGTTGACACATCTCCACTCCTGCTGTCGACCAGCTGCACCTGCTGCCAGCCCTGCGTGTCTGTTGACACATCTCTACTCCTGCTGTCGACCAGTTGCACCTGCTGCCAGCCCTGCGTGCCTGTTGACACATCTCCACTCCTGCTGTCGACCAGTTGCACCTGCTGCCAGCCCTGTGTGCCTGTTGACACATCTCCACTCCTGCTGTCGACCAGCTGCACCTGTTGCTAACCCTGCGTGTCTGTTGACACATCTTCACGTCTGCTGTGGTCCGGCTGCACCTACTGCCAGTCTTCCGTGCCTGCCGACGCCTCACCATCCTGCTGTCTGCCTCTGCACCTACTGCCAGTCTTCCGTGCCTGCCGACGCCTCACCATCCTGCTGTCTGCATCCGCACCTACTGCCAGTCTTCCGTGCCTGCCGACGCCTCACCATCCTGCTGTCTGCCTCTGCACCTACTGCCAGTCTTCCGTGCCTGCCGACGCCTCACCATCCTGCTGTCTGCATCTGCACCTACTGCCAGTCTTCCGTGCCTGCCGACGCTTCTCCACCCTGCTGTCGGCACCCGCATCTACTGCCAGTCATCGGAGTTCGCTGACTTCCGTCTCCTGCTGCCCCCTGCTGTCTGCACCCACAGTCAGTCATTAGTTTCCCCAGTAAGATAACAGAGACTCTGGGATTAATCCCATCATTCTGGACTTTCAGTTGTTACCCAGGAATTCCACTGGGTTTTGCAGCCTGCCGTTTCATTTATGGTTTTGCCTTCTCATGTTGGTACTACAATAAAGAGTTATATTAAACCTGCTGTTCTCCAGTCTCCCTCAAGTCGCGAACATCCAACCTCCAGGCCTCAGACAGATCCACAAGGTACCCCTAGCGTGACAAGGACTATGAGATATTCAGACAAGACTGGATAATAGTGTTATATTGGTGGTGCTATGATCGCGCGCCGACCGAGTATATCAGTGACAGCGGTGATCAATACGCATCCACGAGGTACAGCACTGTCAGCGTTTAATCTACAGTCCCTGGAGCGCGGCGTGTGTGATAGTTACACGCCGTCTCACAATGGACAGGACTGTGTGACAGTTACAGTTCAAATGCCCTTCAGCCAACGGGCTGTGTGCTCATGCGCTCGCTCAATAGTAAAATACCACAATTATTTAAACTAGACAGATCAAAATTTCGTACATTTCAATGGGGGTAGGGGAGTGGGGATATCCCACGAAGTGTACGGTCGGCGTACGCTTCGCTAGGGAGCTTCGTCAGGACCAACCTGGGTGGTTCCTGAGAGCTCCTTAAGTACCTGTAAGTTCATGAATATGGTAATATGCCAATGCGCTCATTGGTCATCCTGACTGTCAATCAGGGATTGTGTGTCGTATTGCGTGATATGTTCCGTTTGTTACCAGCAAAAGGAATCTCTGTCACAAAGTGACAGGGCGGTTTATCACTGGAGATGTATACCTGGTATAGAGTGTGATAGTACAACTATGAGATACATTAATTGGTACTCATTAAGGAAAAGGCCTGATTAAAATAATAAGGTTTAATAGCGAGATATTGCAAGGAAATATGCGAAGATATGCATGGTTACTGGTTAGGGAGAAATTCTTAATATGTTAATGTACCGCAGTGGTGACCCTATCAGTGGGCACACATATGATGTGTGCGCACATTGAATTTATCAAGAGAGGTACAGTACTCCTGCAACAGTTATTTATAGTATAGTATGACTGTTATTTCATCAAGGCGCACGTAAGATGCGTGCGCATATTTAATTTACAAAGAAAGGTATAATAATTTTAAAATAGTTATTGTCAACTATGATTCATTGGCTCATCAGGATATATCATGTCCCGTACATTGCTCTCTACATAGAACATGGATCCATAATGGCCAGAGGTGCAGTATTAAATTACTCAAAAATTGATTAGCGATTATTATTCACTTGGTGTGACAATATCATTGATTTTGTGAATAAAGATAAATATGTTTAGTAACCGGGTGATTTATTAATACTAAAGATAAACAGGTGTATAGACCCAAGAAGGGGAAGTGGAGGTGTATCCATAAATGTGATCAGCTCTGTGGCTCGTGACATTATTTAGATAATAATTGAAGATTTGAGGAAAAATATTTACAGTGATTGCAGGTACTAGTTAGAAAATGTGAAAAAGATGTGAAAAAATTGAATTGTGAGAAAAAGTAATAACAATAATAAAATCGTGGTAACACTGAAAGCGAGGGATGAACATGGGAAATATAAGAATAATATTAGTGTGGACCAATTTGTCCAGTGTCAATCAAGGCCAGGGTGATGCGCATGTGAAGGAGGTAACATGTGATATATTTAGACACATGTATCTCATATGCGGGAATGGGAGGCGACACCAGTATCCCAGCGAGTGTCATTCTCCTGGCATAATACTGTGTAATATTGGCAGTCTTGCTGCTCATATTGTGAAGTGAACCAGTATGGTCGGGAAGTAAAGGAGAATAAAGGATAGTGATACAAAAGTGTACTAAAATACACCTAACGTTAGGTTAATAAATGCAGTGTATACTGAATACTGCACGGTGACAGATTATGCTGAGTTTGTTGTCTGGTAAGCGTGACATTAAAGAAAAACAGTATAATTGTTTTCCTCATTGAGTCCTACTGGGTGCATGGACCCCATCAGGAAAATCAGGCGAGTTTCTTGTTTCAGGAGTTCTCTATCCCAGTCTCCCCTTCTTATGTTCATGGTGACTTTGGTCATCCCATAGGCCTTCAGATTGGTTGGGACGCCATGATGATATTGGAGAAAGTGTCTCGCAACTGGAGTCAGAGGTTTGAAGTTTGCCTTGTCTCTTGAGGCATTTTTGATGTTCAACAGGTGTTCAGAAAGCCTTTTCTTGAAGGGCCTGCGGGTTTTTCCGATATATTGTTTGCCACACGGACATTCCAGATTGTATATAATTCCTGCAGTGTCGCAGGTAATATAATCCTTAATCTGCCATGTCTTGCCGAATTTGTCAACATATGTGTCACATGGTGCTATATAAATGCATACTTTGCAGGTGCCGCATTTAAAAGTGCCCTTCTTTTTGATTTTTACTGAAGTCCCTTTTTCCAAATGGCTGTGTACTAGAATGTCTTTCAAATTTTTACTTCCCCTCCAGCTAATATCAACCTTATTGGTGAGGATCTCATTCAAATCCTCATCGGTTTTCAAGATATTGACATGCCTGTTGAGTATTTGTTGGACTTTCTCCCACTCCTTACAGAAAGTACCGATAAATCGTATTTTTTCCCCTTTCTTGTCAGGTATTTTGACCTTAGGGACCAGAAGTTCTTCTCTTCTGACTTTCTGTACAGCTTTTCTTGCTTTTTGAGTGGATTTTTTGCTGTATCCTCTGTTGTGCAGTCTGATTCCAAATGTCCACAGAGCATGCAGACAAAGTAGGCAGATGGTTAAACCAGGCGTCCCTGTAGCCTTTCCCGGTGAAGGTCTTGTGTGTGTGTCCCTCTTGCTCCAATGACCAACGCGTTTCAAGACCACAATGGTCTCTTTTTCAAGGCATGTGGAGCTATGAGTGAATACACATATTTATACCCCCTTTCGGGGGAGCCTATTTCCAGACATGGATTACCTAATAGCTAAATCCCTGTGTGATCCGCTGGATAAGAATGTCCATATTTTTCTCCTTCTCCCTCCGGTCTTTGTGTCACAATCAGCTGGCGCTTGTTACAGCTGAATTTCGCTGTGATGCTGGGCGGATATGACGTACGTTTGTTTCCGTCTGACTTGGAACGCAGGGCTGATTCTCCGGCGTCGGCGGAAGTGACGTTTTCTCCCCTAGTTCCGCCGGCTGTATATGACGCGATTTGCGTTCCATTTCACCTTACTTCCTGGTTTAACGCCAGTTCTGCGTTCCATCTCTTTATAATAGTTCAATTGCACCCAGTTGATTTCCAAAACGTAAGGGAATATGCATATTTCTCCCGATGTTAATATAAAATATAGAAGAGATATGAAATTAGATACTTTCAAAACATTTTAACCATCGGTATCTTAAAGTGACTGAGTGCGTACACAGGATTATTAAAGTGACAGCGTGCATTATAAAGAGTGTCTATGATATTCAATAATAAATAAATAAGTTAAGATGGAAAAGGATAAAAACATTGATAAAAACCTTTAAAATCTTACTACATAAACCACTTTAACTCGAAATCTTTATTAAGACCACCTGGGATAAGGGTTTGCAAATTAAAAATTAGAGTCATTTCGCTCCTCGCTAATAAGGCTGCCATATCACCTCCTCTATTGTTCCCCTCTATTTTTTTCAAGATATACATTTTTTTTATACAATCAGGGTTGGACTGGTGCTGAGTTTTAAAGTGCATTGGTAGTGCATGTGTTTCCAATCCTTTGCGAATATTGCGGAGGTGTTCACCCATCCTTACTTTAAAAGGCCTGCTTGTCCTTCCTATGTAAAACTTGCCACACGTGCATTCTATAGCGTATACCACGTTCACAGAGTGGCAAGTTACAAATTCTCTGATGAGGTGTTTCTTTCCATTTATTTGGATTTCTGTGATTTTTGGCCCAAAATTATTTTCATGGAGATGCCTACAGCCAAACAGGGATCAGCTCAGGCTATGAAAACATCTTGATGCAATTCGGAATGTGCAACTTTTTAGACAGGTCAAAATGTGCAAATTTTGACTTTACTACATTTGCGATTTTCAGAAAACGTGCGATTTTTAGCCATTTTTTTTACCAAAGCATCACACATATGCAAAAATCTCACCCTATTACTTTTCATTCATGGTCAACAAATACCTTTCTAGCAAAATATGCTCTATTTCTGCACATTCAAATTCTCCATTGTCTTTTTGTGATTGTTATTTAAGATTTTAAATTTGTCTTATTCACTTATACTCTTCGATCTTAACCACATATCGTTATTATTTTTTCTCAAAAAAATGTTTGAATTGTTTTCATATTTAATTATTGAATTTAATTACTGTACCTTTTAAACATTTTTTAATTATAAACAAGAGTTTGTTAAAAAAAAATGATTAAATGTCAACATTTTTTGAAACAGAGTATACAAATATAGCTCATTCATTCCACAATATGGCCATATGGGCACAAGCATTGCAGGTAAGACCTGCTGCACCATAATGTGAATAGTTAACACCCAACAATCGCACAATGTAAAGTGTATGGGCAAGGCAGTGCACTTGCAAGTACATTTTCTGTAAATAGTATGTTGCAATGTGGCCGCATCACAGGAGGAATGAGCGTGGCTACATCCTTACCATAAAAGTAGAAATTTATATAGCTGTTATAATTATTATCCATATTTCCAAATAAATCAACACATTTGTATAATAATATACAAAACAATACAATACATACCAGGACACACTGTGCGGCTGACGCCTAGATTTGTTTTTATACAGTAGAAGCAGAGGTGTATATGACCTTTCCTTAGTGGCTTCTCCTCTCTGCTACTGAGTTGCCCAATGTCTACTACTAGCAATGCTTGATGGGGGAGGATCTGGAAGCCGTCTGAGATTGATAGCTGTGGGAGTTTCTGATTGGTCAGATCAAATGCAAACATTACAGGAAAAGCTTAGGCTGGCACAAACACATTTAATGTGACCAGGCAAGTTGTTAATATGGATTATTTAATGGCACAAACAACAGTAAAATATAGAAAAATGTAACCCTACATTAATGTAAATTCTAGATCAGTTATGGAGCCAGAGACCCGGCGCTGAGTGACAGAAAGGTTTACCCACATTTCTTTCGTACAATTCACAATGACCAGATGCAATTTTTGGCAACTGCAAAGTTATTGAAAGTCTTTGGCTGGAACTGGGTTGGTATCATTTCATCAGAGGATGACAGCGGAGAGCGGGAGCTCCAACAGCTGAGCAGACAATTAACCGCTCATTGGATATGTATTGAATTCAAGATTCAATATTTGCCTTTAAAAAATGTAACTTCATTCCTTAAAGAAATTATTAAGAATTCTTCTTCTGAAATTATAATCATCTGTGGCACAAATTCTTTACTCTTTGTCAATTTTATCCGTAGTTTTGCAGAAATTACTATCAATAGAACGTTTATTTTTCCAGCGTTATGGTCCTCTATGCCGGAGATTGCTTTTCCCTATGAGTCGAGAATACCGCTCAACTGCACTCTTGTGTTTTCTCTGCCTGTAAGGAATATCCCCGGAGTGCAGGAATTCCTAGATGATGTTATGCCTTCAGACCTCTCATCTGACCCCCTAATGGAGGATATCTGGATAACCGAATTCTGGTGCAAGACTGGAAATAAGTTGAAAAATTTAGTTATGACAACATTAACTGAAATAACCCTTAGAAATTGTAATTTGAAGAAAAAATTTCATGGCTATTTAAATTACTCTAAAGATGCCACACCCTACCGTGTATATATTGCTGTCCTTAGCATGGCCCAAGCTTTGCACCATATGTATTTATTTCTAAGCAATAATCGAACAAGAAACGACTTTGAAATAAAAGAACACAAAGTGAGTGTACATAACAATTGTTAATTGTGATAAGCAAAGATGTATATTGAACTGGTTTACCATAAGAGAAGAGAATTGCCAAAAGTACATTTTATGGTTCCAGTATGTCATGTTGCACTTTGCATTGGGAACAGCCATAAGGTTATTAACATGCTAGGTCTGAAAGTTGCATCAATCTGCTAAATTATTTTGTGACAATAATAAAGGTTTTCTTTCTTTCTGACAAAATCCTTCTTAGATGGGCAAAACCATGTGCACTGCAGGTGGGGCAGATGTAACATGTGCAGAGAGAATTAGATTTGGGTGGGGTTTTACTTCAAAGTGAGATCTATATTGCAGTGTAAAAATAAAGCAGTCAGTATTTTCCCTGCACAGAAACAAAATATGTCAAACAAATCTAATTCTCTCTGTACATGTTACATCTGCCCCCCCCCCCCCCTGCAGTGCACATGGTTTTGTCCATCTAAGAAGGATTTTGTCAGAAAGAATGAACCAAAATAAGGCCCAAAGTCTTCTACTAACAAATAGCCACCACAATATCTCTACTATAAATAATCTGCTCTCTCTCTCTCTCTCTCTCTCTCTCTCTCTCTCTCTCTCTCTCTCTCTCTCTCTCTCCCACTGTCTCTCTCTCTACATTGAAAAGCTTCGCCTATATATAGCAAAGGTGCATTATATAGATGAATATGGTAAAGCAATATATTATAATGGAAATGGAGAATTGCTTACTCCTTTAGATATAATAAATTGGATATATACTGATAGAGGAGGACAAGTTGACCATAACAGCGAGAATGTGGGAACATTTGATGGATCAGTTCCAGATGAAAAGCAGTTGTACATTACACCATGGAAAATACATTGGAGACATGGAAGGGTATGCAATTAAGTACATTGGTTAAAAAATGTTTAATCTTTTGTGTAATAATTAATGATAATCTGAACATTCATTAACCTCCCCCTTTATAAAGACACTAATAACTTTTAAATAATACCAAATATTAGTATTAAAAATGAAACCTGCAAGCAGCGGCGTAACTATAAATTTTGCTCCACCAAGCCAACATAGTTTCAGATGCCCCTCCCCCATAATGACCCTTACACCACACAGTGTAATGCCACTTGCACTATATGCCACATACCAAAATGCCACTTACGCTCCCATGACATGTTAGTGCTGTTTATACATACCGATGTAGCGCCTGTCAGCTATGCTAGTCGCCTGCAAGAACCTCCCCTCTGGTGAGCGCCGGCGGAGATGGACTACATTGACCTGGGACGCGTGTGTGTCTCACAAGCACGCGCATCCCAATCCTTCATCTCCGCTATGCCACTTATGTTAGCCACTACTTAACTCCTACGGTGGCTCGGTGGCTCGCTCAGCTTCGCTTCCCACAACATTATTATTATGGGTAATAGATGGTGGCATAGACCCAGGTTGGTGTCGTGGACCCAGGGTGGTGGTGCCGCCGTACAGTTAGTAAGTTCAGTAGCGTAAGCGGTGGCTATAAAGATGATGAAGTACCCCAAAATTAATTATTAGAAATGATAGAACAAACAATTTGTGGTCACTGTTGTTTTTGTAATTGTTTAATATTTTTATTTATAAAAATTGTATTTTTGATACCCTGGCAGAATTTGTGATTTTCTGGCCATTTGTCACAGAATATGAATGATAACTTACAAACATTTCTTGCACTCATGGTTAGTGGTTGGCTGAAGCCATTTATTGTCAAACAACTGTGTTTACTCTTTTTAAATAATAATGACAACAGAAACTACCCAAATGACCCTGATCAAAAGTTTACATACCCTGGAGATTTTGGCCTGATAACATGCACACAAGTTGACACAAACAGGTTTGAATGGCTACTAAAGGTAACCATCCTCACCTGTGATCGGTTTGCTTGTAATCTGTGTGTGTGTATAAAAGGTCAGTTAGTTTCTGGTCTCCTGAAAGACTTTTGCATGTTTCATCCAGTGCTAAACTGAAGTGTCTGGATTCTAAGTCATGGGGAAAGCAAAAGAATTGGCAAAGGATCTGCGGGAAAAGGTAATTTAACTGTATAAATAAAAGCAAATCACTGGCCTCAGAAGTCATCAATAAAACATGAAGATGCTACTGGAAATATACACATGTATGAGAAGCTGATAATGGATAATCTTACACAGAAGAACACCAGTGCCCCATTAAAGTCCAGTAATGTTATATGTCGCCTGTCAAACACACATATTCTTGGCAAAGGCCATTGTGTGAAGTGTTGCACAATGGAATTGTATTTGGGATAATTTATGTTTTATATTAAAAAGGACATGCACATTTAAAACAAAACAAGCACTTCAGTGACAACTACTTGCGCTTTTTATGGCTGAAATGCTTGGTTTGCTTTGGCCACCACAAAAGAAAACATATTAGTGGTTTGGTTAAATTAAGCTACTAATGGGATTAATTCAGTTAACAGTGTTGTTAATCAGTGTCACATTAGAAGATACAGTAGCATCATTATCCTTATATTCATCACTGTTTTATTTTATTGTGTACACAAAACATGGTAAAGATTATGTTGAAATTCATCCAGGAGTAAGGCTTGTACAATGTTGCTTACATTATTGGAAATTACAAGGCCTTAATAGTCTTTTTTGATTTATCCATTTTGCTCTCACATCTTTGAGTTTTTCCAACAGACTGGCACTGGTATGCTTCTTATTGAAGACACTAATACAGAGTAGCTTGATTGAATGAGTTTGCATTTCTGCTGTTACAGTTGGCTCTTATAGTCATGTAATCTTTAGTTTTAAAAGTACCAGTTGCCCACATACTGTAGCTGTAGGTAAATATTGGGTTATATGATAAAGAACTTTTCTATTAGACATTAGTTAAATTATGGTGAAAGGTTTAGTTACTGTAGATCTCCAAAATCTTTTTTTTTTTACATAGATGCCACGAGGACAGTGTTCTAAAAAGTGTCTTGATGGATTTAGAAAAGCACCAAGGGAAGGATACCATGCATGTTGCTATAACTGTGTGCCATGTTCAGAGGGAGAAATATCCAATAAGTCTGGTACAGTATATGTTTAAAATATTAATTTAAATGAAGTGTAAAGAAAATAATTTTGCATTTCTTTATTTTGGTTATCACAGCATAATTTCGGTGTTCACAGAATTTATCAAAATTTCACCAATAAACAATAAAAGTAATTGATAACTTTAAAGGAAACATTCCAAAATGGTGTCAGGCCAATTTTCTAGAAGAGTTCTTTCTATCATTTGGTGGTATAGTGATGTTTTTTTTTTTAAGTCCAAAGTACTGTAACATTGTCTTTTCTCAGAATTGTGCGCTCTCTCTCTTCGCAAATGGTAATTAACAAAAAAATTCAGACAATAGCAAAACACTTTTTATGGGAGAGGAATCAAACTGGCGAGGACTTTTTGGACACCTTCATATGAACTTATGTCCATAAATTGGGAATTGCTCAATGCATACAAACTTTATTACTGGAAAAGATAACTTTGCTCATCTACTACAATTTATGGCATCGTTGGTACAACAATTTAACTTAACAGCACATTTGTGTAGAGTAATATTGAAAAATAAATGAAAAAAGAAAAAGCCAAAGTAATAGCAATCACGTTTGTAGTTGAGATCTCAAAAGAAAATACTTAAATTATTTTCAATGCTATATAATCACCTCAAGCAATACAAGCAAATAGATGCATTACATGTAACTATATCCCGAAAAAATCTAATTTTGAAATTAAAAATAGAGAGGGTAAAATATATACTTTTATAAATTGCAATACCAAATATGTAATTTATCTTTTGCAATGTCCCTGCGGATTAGGGTATGTAGGCCGCACTACCCGTTCCCTAAAAATACGCTTTCTCGAGCATAGGAGAAATGTTAAAAAACAAATAATGACACATAGTGTATCGAGACATTTTTCCGAATATCACTCAGGAGACCCTAAGGGACTCAACATAATGGGCCTGGAAACGATACCCACGACATACCGAGGTGGAGACCGATTTAAAAGGCTCAGTAGACAAGAAGTTTTCTGGATGTTTCAGCTCCATACAATCCACCCTGAGGGCCTGAATGAGGCAGTGGAGCTAAATGCAGTATTATAACATCTCCTTCAATACTCAGCTCTTGTGTTGTAGCCCTTATCCTTCTCCCCACTCGTATATTCATTTCTGCTTACCATTATCATTACAGTTATTATTATTTTTTTCTTCATTTTTTTCATATCCTCATATATATATATATACCCAAATTTCTCATTTTGATGTCTAATACCCTTTCTAATTATTTTTTGGAACCTAATATGATCATCTCCATTCCCCTTCTTCCCTCTCCCCCCCCCCCCCCCCCCCATTTTCCGTTTTTCCTCTGTACTATTCTGCATAAATGGAATATTAATTTTAATTTTTCTTTCAAGTATCCGTATTCTTATTAATAACAATATTTCATATGAATCGAGAACTCAAAATGAACCACACTGCATCTTTCATGTGAAATGCCCCATTATTTTGTTTTATGTTCATAAAATCATCTGCTCTCCCTCCATGTCCGATTAAAACATGCTGAAAGAGAAATGCACTTCTTGCTCTGCACGATTATGTTTCATCTATACCTATTGGTTTTAGTTATTGTTATTGTTATTATTTTTTTTATTTTTTGGATTTAATATCATTATTACTATATAATTTATCTATATTTGTATTTCTATAATGCATACAAAAATATGAATAATATTGCTCTATGCTTTTTTGCTTGTAAGAGAAACTGTTAGCAATAGCAGAATATCTCTGCATTTTTCTATGTATCATGTTCCTGTTGTGGTTGGTCTGCATGTATAAACCTTAAACACATTACTCTCTATACACACCAGTATTATCTGGGCCCTTTATACCCAGTTCCGCTTTTCCCTATAGCGGGGAATCATTTACAAGTTGCACTGCTGAGATTAATAAGTCCCCACATATTAGCGCTTTTTTAGGGTATATGCGCATATCACTGGCACATTTTTTACATCCCTACTGCCATATGAAACCCCCCGCTTTGCATATTTATGCCCTTTAATGTTTTTTTCTATAAGATTCACATAGCGCTGTACTAACAGCGCTATGCGTTCCATATGCGTTCCAGCCACAAGCAGGAAGTGACAAACCGGAAGTATTAGAACTCCGGAGCACTGTAATCTGTTTAGTGTCTATTTTAGATCAGATAACGCTCGTTTTTTACTCTGTGTACTGCCTTTCTGTTTGGATCTGTCTCCTGCTCATTATGAGGTATGTTACAAACTGTTTTTATATCATGTCTAATTGATTGCTTTGCACACAGGTGCACATGATTCACATGAGTGTTTTAGGTATAAATACCCCCATCCCTGCCTGTTTAAAACCACCTTGAAAAAGCTGCTCTGTGCAGTGAAACGCGTTGGCCCAGGCTCCTAACTGCCCACCACAATACGCTGCCCACCACTGCCATCCATTTCCACTGAAAACCGTTTGGAGTTTTTCACTCATTTACCATCACTGGCCTCGACCTGGAGTGAGGCACTCACCTCTTGAAGGCAAGCCGCCTGTCCAATACCCACCCAGGGTCTGCCAGCGGACACTCTACTGTTTTTACCTATCCAAGTTGGGAGGATCGCTACCCCCTACTACAATCGGAAGAAAAACCACATTTGAGTACCGCCGCAGCCAGCTTTCTGAACATATCCACTTGCTCCTTATTTCAACGGTTACCCACTGGACTGTGGACTCAAACTAAGGTGATATCACTCCAACAGTGGACGCAGCTATTTTCAACTATTCTTACCCATTTCCCCTCCCTTTCTTTTATATTGTGTACTTTGTACCTTACATTTTTATATGTTTATTACAGCATGCTATTTTGTATAATTAAAAATTACAATTTTAATTCCTCAGTCTGTCATCAATGAGCGCAGTCTACCACCTTTTTTCTGCATGTTTTCCATAGGGATTGACACCCCCTTTTTTTGACAGCCGCTAGCAGAAGCCACTCATACAGGCGCCCCTACAGTTACCTAGGTAACTGACCCCCCAATTTTTCTGCTTTCTAGTCGAGTGTGGGGAAGACAGTATGAGTTGCTTCGCTAACTTTGATGACAGAATGAGCAGGAGACAGACTTATGCTTCCCGTTGGGAACAACCGGTGTTCGAAAAAGAAAACCCCAATTATGAACTTAGAGATGATTTTATGAATCTAGAGAAATTATTAAAAACGGAATTGAAACACTGGCTGGACAATACCAACTTACAAAAGTATTTGGATAATAACATCATTCCTAGAGGCCTAAGATTGTTTAAGCCCTCTATTTTCCAGCCAGAGTCTGAATTCCAGAAAGAGTGGGAACAAACTTTGGACACCTGTTCAGTTGAACTGATAAAGATTGTGATTCGATATAGAAAAATGCAGGCAGAGAGAACAATAGAGGAAATTAACAAATTGAAACTCAAAATGGATACCTCTAGATTAACCAAAGAGTATAAAGAAAGAGATGAAATAACCAATGATAGAATAACAAAATTTGAACAATCAGTTGTAGAAATGAAGAGTAAAAAATTCAGAAGGGATATTGAGGATTATAAATACGGGACAGTAAGATCTTATAGAGATAAAAACAAAAACAAAAGGGGAGATATGGATCCTAACCATATACCCATTCCAAATGTAAGACACTTCTCTGAAAAAAGACAGTATAGGAAAAAATCCTTTTCAAAATCAAATAACCCAGGGAGAAAAAATTCAGGTGATCATTGGCGAAGACAGGGGGCCCACCCTGGTTCGCAAATACTTGACAAACATCGTCAGATCATTTATGATACTAATTATCCCCCTTTACTAAAGGAGAGGATTAATCCCCCAATTACACAGGATTCGAGATCCCTGGGAGCACGTCCCAAGGATCCACTCCATATAAATAATTCACGGTCTGAACATGAGGAGGTTTTTTTAGACCTAAGATACCCAAAACAAGGGGAATCAAAACCCTACAGGGAACAAAACTCAGGGACCCCAAAAAGGGGAAGAAGTCACGACTCAGAGGGCGAAGGGGGGGAAAAAAGGAGAGACAGAAGAAGCTAAAACTTAAATTTACTACTAAAAAACAATCAGTCTTCAACATCTCCTCCAAAACCCTTACACCAGCAGAAATTTCCCTGCTGGAAAAAGGGTTAAAATATTCACCCACAGCACCCCCAAATATGTTCGATCTCTTCGTTGAACTTAATAGGTTCATTCGAGGACTTTGCCGCAAAAGGTATTTTGCTAGACAGGTCCTTTATAAGAATAAAGATGAAGCAGCGGCCATTATATTGGACCAAGGTGATGCACCTGCCCTTGCTGCCCTTACAGAGCTACTGGAGGAAATAAACCAAGAAACTTCTGAACCTGTTAAAATTTATGACATTTGTAAAGACAAATTCAAACTTAGGTCTGATTTTTTTCCTTTAAAATCAAAAGGATCAAATGTTGAATCATTTTACAAAACGACCCTGGATGATTTTAAAAATATGTGTCAAAATATCAACCCCAAAATAGAACTAAAGAAATCTAACTTAAAAAGAAACGAACATCGTGCCCTCAAAAAACTTATGAAGGATAACACACTAATAATAAGAGAGGCTGACAAAGGGGGCGGAATCATCATCCAGGATCGTAAAGATTACATTATGGAGGCTAACAGGCAGCTTAAGGATGTGAATTTCTATACAGTCCTGGATAAGGACCCCACCAAGGAGTTTAGTGCTGTACTCTTTGAGTTGCTTAGAAATGCCTTTAGTGAGGGGGTCATCTCCAGAGACGAACTTCGCTTTCTTTTTTGTGAACATCCCCTCACCCCCATTTATTATCACCTTCCTAAAATCCACAAATCCCTCACCACACCCCCAGGCCGTCCTATTATTTCTGGTATCAATTCACTTTCTTCCAACCTCTCTTTTTACGTTGACTCCTTCCTACAGCCTAGGGTCTCTACCCTCAGGTCCCACATTAAGGACACCATTCACTTCTTACAATTAATCCAAAATATTAAATGGAAAAGTTCATACTCATTCCTTACCCTTGATGTTGCGAGTTTGTACTCGAACATCCCTCACCAACTTGGTAAAGAAGTTATAATTAGAAGACTAATGTCCGATGGGGACCTGGGGGAGAGACACCAACGCTTTATCACTGATTCAATTAGCTATATTTTAGAGCACAACTATTTTTTGTTTCAAGACACTTTCTATTTACAGGTGATGGGGACGGCCATGGGGACCAGGTTCGCTCCAAGCTACGCCAACCTCTACATGGGGGAGGTGGAACAACATCTTATATGGGATAGCCCATTTGGGGCGAACCTGGTCCTTTATGGTCGTTATATTGATGATTTATTTATTATTTGGGATGGGCCCCCCACCTTAGCACTTTCTTTTGTTAATCACCTTAATTCCAACCCATATAATTTAACCTTCACTCACCACCTTGATTCTAAGCGGACTTCGTTTCTGGATGTGACCCTCCTAGCGGATGGTGACAAAATCACCACCACTAACTTCACCAAAGAAGTTGGGGCTAATGCGTATCTGCATTACAGCAGTGCCCATTACCCCCCTTGGAAAAAAGGCATCCCCAAGGGGCAGTTTATCAGGCTGTATAGGAATTGCTCCGACATGGATGCCTTTAGCCACCAAGCAGAGGACATGAAAATGTCCTTTCTACAAAGGGGCTACCCCAAAGCCCTTATTGACCAAGCCCTCTCTGAAGTGTCATCTATGAAGAGAGAGGACCTCCTAAAATATCAAAACAAAAATATAAATAATAAAGATCTAAAAGACAATAACCCTAATGGTATCCAAAATCAAATCATGTTCATTTCCACCTTCAATACCCATTCCACCCAGATCCGCAAAATCGTTGATAAAAATTACAACATCCTTAAACAAGACCCCCTGTTGATAGACCTACTACCCAAAAATCCTCGCTTTGTGTTCAAAAAGAACCGGTCACTCAAAAACATGTTAGCACCTAGCTTTATAAAACCTTTAAGAGATGACCCCACTGACCTACCAGTCTCTACCTGGTTAGGCCATAAACAAATTGGTTTTTTTAAATGTGGGGCAAATAGATGCATTACATGTAACTATATCCCGAAAAAATCTAATTTTGAAATTAAAAATAGAGAGGGTAAAATATATAAAATCGATACTTTTATAAATTGCAATACCAAATATGTAATTTATCTTTTGCAATGTCCCTGCGGATTAGGGTATGTAGGCCGCACTACCCGTTCCCTAAAAATACGCTTTCTCGAGCATAGGAGAAATGTTAAAAAACAAATAATGACACATAGTGTATCGAGACATTTTTCCGAATATCACTCAGGAGACCCTAAGGGACTCAACATAATGGGCCTGGAAACGATACCCACGACATACCGAGGTGGAGACCGATTTAAAAGGCTCAGTAGACAAGAAGTTTTCTGGATGTTTCAGCTCCATACAATCCACCCTGAGGGCCTGAATGAGGCAGTGGAGCTAAATGCAGTATTATAACATCTCCTTCAATACTCAGCTCTTGTGTTGTAGCCCTTATCCTTCTCCCCACTCGTATATTCATTTCTGCTTACCATTATCATTACAGTTATTATTATTTTTTTCTTCATTTTTTTCATATCCTCATATATATATATATACCCAAATTTCTCATTTTGATGTCTAATACCCTTTCTAATTATTTTTTGGAACCTAATATGATCATCTCCATTCCCCTTCTTCCCTCTCCCCCCCCCCCCCCCCCCCCATTTTCCGTTTTTCCTCTGTACTATTCTGCATAAATGGAATATTAATTTTAATTTTTCTTTCAAGTATCCGTATTCTTATTAATAACAATATTTCATATGAATCGAGAACTCAAAATGAACCACACTGCATCTTTCATGTGAAATGCCCCATTATTTTGTTTTATGTTCATAAAATCATCTGCTCTCCCTCCATGTCCGATTAAAACATGCTGAAAGAGAAATGCACTTCTTGCTCTGCACGATTATGTTTCATCTATACCTATTGGTTTTAGTTATTGTTATTGTTATTATTTTTTTTATTTTTTGGATTTAATATCATTATTACTATATAATTTATCTATATTTGTATTTCTATAATGCATACAAAAATATGAATAATATTGCTCTATGCTTTTTTGCTTGTAAGAGAAACTGTTAGCAATAGCAGAATATCTCTGCATTTTTCTATGTATCATGTTCCTGTTGTGGTTGGTCTGCATGTATAAACCTTAAACACATTACTCTCTATACACACCAGTATTATCTGGGCCCTTTATACCCAGTTCCGCTTTTCCCTATAGCGGGGAATCATTTACAAGTTGCACTGCTGAGATTAATAAGTCCCCACATATTAGCGCTTTTTTAGGGTATATGCGCATATCACTGGCACATTTTTTACATCCCTACTGCCATATGAAACCCCCCGCTTTGCATATTTATGCCCTTTAATGTTTTTTTCTATAAGATTCACATAGCGCTGTACTAACAGCGCTATGCGTTCCATATGCGTTCCAGCCACAAGCAGGAAGTGACAAACCGGAAGTATTAGAACTCCGGAGCACTGTAATCTGTTTAGTGTCTATTTTAGATCAGATAACGCTCGTTTTTTACTCTGTGTACTGCCTTTCTGTTTGGATCTGTCTCCTGCTCATTATGAGGTATGTTACAAACTGTTTTTATATCATGTCTAATTGATTGCTTTGCACACAGGTGCACATGATTCACATGAGTGTTTTAGGTATAAATACCCCCATCCCTGCCTGTTTAAAACCACCTTGAAAAAGCTGCTCTGTGCAGTGAAACGCGTTGGCCCAGGCTCCTAACTGCCCACCACAATACGCTGCCCACCACTGCCATCCATTTCCACTGAAAACCGTTTGGAGTTTTTCACTCATTTACCATCAATGGCCTCGACCTGGAGTGAGGCACTCACCTCTTGAAGGCAAGCCGCCTGTCCAATACCCACCCAGGGTCTGCCAGCGGACACTCTACTGTTTTTACCTATCCAAGTTGGGAGGATCGCTACCCCCTACTACAATCGGAAGAAAAACCACATTTGAGTACCGCCGCAGCCAGCTTTCTGAACATATCCACTTGCTCCTTATTTCAACGGTTACCCACTGGACTGTGGACTCAAACTAAGGTGATATCACTCCAACAGTGGACGCAGCTATTTTCAACTATTCTTACCCATTTCCCCTCCCTTTCTTTTATATTGTGTACTTTGTACCTTACATTTTTATATGTTTATTACAGCATGCTATTTTGTATAATTAAAAATTACAATTTTAATTCCTCAGTCTGTCATCAATGAGCGCAGTCTACCACCTTTTTTCTGCATGTTTTCCATAGGGATTGACACCCCCTTTTTTTGACAGCCGCTAGCAGAAGCCACTCATACAGGCGCCCCTACAGTTACCTAGGTAACTGACCCCCCAATTTTTCAGAGAGTTTATTGAGCAATATTCATAATGTATGATGCTCTACATCAGGCATGTCCAAACTATGGCCCTCCAGCTGTTGTGAAACTACAAGTCCCATCATGCCTTGCCACAGTTTTGCTATCGGGGAATGCTAAAACTATGGCAAGGCATGCTGGGATGTGTATGTTCACAACAGCTTGGGGGCCATAGTTTAGACATTCCTTCTCTGCAGTATCTTTGTGTGTCTGTAAGTTTATGTAGCACTGTACTTACAGAACATATCCTGGAACATCAGTGGAATATTCCATTAATAAAGATATTTCCCTTCCAGAATATATTTATGTTTAGATGTAAATCCCTCAATTACAAGGTGATAGCCGGGTCTTCTGTCCTTTGCCCCAGACCTGCAGAGTGTCACACGCAGGATCAGCAATCAGATCAAAAGATATAAAAGTTCTGGTTCATGTTACAGAACATCGGGTGCATTTGGTATTGTCTCTTTCCAGTAACAACGCTGACAGCGGCACAAGCGTACTATGGAACAATCCCGATGCAGGGAAAGAGAAGTCACTTGTAGCTTTTATATTGTTTGTGAATGACTCTTTAGTCTAGAACTAGTAAAAATAGAGCAGTGGAAGTAGAACTGTAAAATAAAAAAGATGAAACACGAGGGGCCAATAAATATAGAAGGAGTTTTATGGTTTTTAATAGAGTAATATATCGAAACAATTGTATTAAACTAAGGAATACAGTTACATTAAAATAAACATACAGTATATACAAACATAACCACATTTTACTTTAACCTGGTGTCTGGATGGAAGATGGACAGTAAATAGACAAATCAACACCAATAGGACAAAAGGATAAAAATGTGGACAAGGTCAAAAGGTCATCATGTTCAAGACATTAACATGCAAATTGTTCAAACAGACAGTAAAAGGGTTGACACGTGATTTTTTAAAATATTTAGGATTAGGAGTTATGGTTAGGGTTAGGCCCTTGGACATACCTACCTCCAAACATCTGTGTCTTGGTAATCAGGACACTCGCGTGGCAGAGCCCGAAATGGGGTGTGACCTATGGAAAGGGACGAGGCCTTGCGCAATGTCATGTACTCAGGCCACGACCCCATTTTTGCCCCTCTGCATTGCTGAATAGACGCTGTGCTCATGCGCACAGCATCTATTCCCTTCAGGCTGGGGGGACTTCCATTGCCCCCCACCGTGGGACACTGGCGGCCCCGGGCAGTATGCAGGAACGTCCCCAAAAAACAGGACGTTCCCACAGAAAGTGATACAGTTAGGAGGTATGTCTTGGAGGAGGGTTAGAGTTAAGCTACAAAAGGGGATGGTTAAGGTTGGGTACCAAGGGGAGATCCAGGGTTAGGCACTTGGGGGAGGGTTAGGGTTAGACTCCCAGAGGGAATGGTTAGTGTTGAGCACTTGGTGGAGAGATAGTGTTAAGCTGCAGAAGGGGATCGTTATGGTTAGCCACCAACCTTTTCTGTGTCAACACTCTGCATGTTGACTTTTTGAGCCTTAAATCAGCTAGTGTTGACATGAGAAATCTATATGCCATTCTTTTAATCCACACCCAAACGATATTGAACACTTCCAATTTGGTACAAATCTTCATATTTTATTAGGGATACATGTGTACAATGCAACAAAAAAGAAGGTAATCAAGAAAATATACATATACATATGTGTTTAAAGAAAACGCTATGTGTTTATCTCACCTACATGCTCAGTGAGTACGGTAGGCACCTTGATTATTGAATATTCCATACCTATTGGTGTAAAAAAAAAAGAAACCTTTATAGGCGTCTAGCTCCTGTATATACAGTGAGTACGGTACGCATAGTTTGGACACACCTTATCCATTGGTATTTCATCTTCAGATCATCTGCACGGGTGAACCTTTAAAAGTTACCTTTACACACCTTTACCACACCCCTCACCGGTGAGTTTGGGATGAATCCTTCCCCCCCCCCCCCCCCCCCCGTTTTTTGAGTGTTTATTAAATAAACACTTCTTGAATATTTTTTTGAAATTCTAACACATTTTTCATATATTTACATTTTTCCACATCACGAGAATCATCCATTTCGTGGGACACACAAGTTCAGCGCCAGCAAGACATTCCTTTGTTTCCCAAGAAAATATACATCAACCGCTCCTATCCTACTATTACATGCAGAAGTGCATTACCACATAGCAGAGACTCGGGCAGATACGGCTGCATGAAACATGATGTCTAGTGTAGAAACGATTTACAAAGACCTACTGCGCCCCAGGCTGCAGCCGAAGAGCATCCAGGGGTAATACTATATCATGCATCTACCTGTTAGAGTGTTCATGCGGGAAACGGTACATCGGTAAGACTTCCCGCATGTAAAAAATTAGGCTGGCGGACCATGAGCATAATATTAATAAGGGATTAGACACTCATAGGGTGAGATTTAATAGGATGAGATATTCAGAAAGTGAGAGATTTGGGAAGAAATCTCCAGGTTTTTTAAAGCGGCAATCATTTACACTGCAAAAGCAGTTTGAATTTGCCGTGTAAATGATTGCCGCTTTAAAAAAACTGGAGATTTCTTCCCAAATCTCTCACTTTCTGAATCTCTCATCCTATTAAATCTTACCCAATGTGTCTCAACACACTTCTCCAGGCAGCATAACAATTATATTAAACATCTGGTTAATGTTTGTGGCATTAAAACAATCCAATCAGATTGGAGATGTGATAATAAAGCGGTTAAATTAGCAGAGATGAAAACAAATTGTCTACTGAAAACATTAACTCAAAATGAGTTAGATATTGAATTTGAACTCAAGTGGTTCTTGTAGGATGGTGTTAATCCATTTTTATCATTGTAGGTTTATATGGCTTTAACATATGTGTATTTAGCCAGATATATTGTGCACTGTATATTTTATTATTCTAATATATTGTTTTGTTTTTACCGAGGACTATATAATATATGGCCTGCACAGACAGAATAGAATAATAGCTCTTCACAATATGATGTTATACTTTATAAGGAATACCAATATGGAGGACCCGCTCATTTGATGTGTAATGTCAGAATCCAACTGATCATCCGGAACCAAAAGCTATGGAATATTGTTACCAAGAGCTGAATCAACCAGCACACAGCCGGTATAAGGGACATCCGGTTTCCGGGGGGAACATCATTATGCGTTCCAAGGACAGGAAATATGCATCACTTCCGGTCTGGAAGATCGCGGGACTTCGGGTTGCGGCAAAAAAGCTGGAAAATCAGACCTGGATTGAGCGTGGCAATGTTCATTATGTTTATATCTTATTTTTTAGCAGGGAAAGAGAAGAATTATTTATGTGTTAGAATAGGGATAGAATAATATGTACATTATCGTACGGACATTTGCTGAGGTTATTGATGTCTTAGATGGAGAAATCCATTTTAGATTTTCTAATTGACCATTAGGTGACTGGGATAAATAATGGTATAGGGATAGAGGTCCATTATACCCTGAGGAAGGACTTTCAAAGTTAGAAATGTGTTGGTGGTGGAGGACCTTGGTGGTAGTTTGCTGCTGTACTCATTTGCCATCTAGGATGTTTTTACCCTTCTGGACATATTCCGGGTAAGGTTTCATGGGGAAGACGCATTTATCAACAGACATTCTATCAGTTTTTACGTCTACTTTTGTTTCATTTTATTTCATACCATCATCAAGGTAGGCAATAAATTGTTGCGAAAGGAAGGAAGAGGAAGGGAGCAAATGCAGTAGAAGGATGGAAAATGAAGGAAGGAATAGGAAGGTAAAAGAAGGAATTCAAAGGAAGAAGAAAAAGGAAGGAAGGAAAAGGAAGAAAGGCATTTTGATGTATTGTATTGTATTTCAGGAACTAAAATTGCATTGTATGCCAGTTACTCTCTGTATTGTATGGTGGTTATTGGGAAGCCATCTGTTTTATATTGCAATCTTATACAACTAGTGCACCTTTGTGGTGGTGATTCATATTGATCTCTGCAGTCAGATTTTAAAAAAAGTCTGGAAAATGTGACAGTTGGTGAACTCTCTGTGTGCACCTGCTGGCTGACCTGTAACATGTGAACTGCTGGGTAGGCTTTAAACTGTGAAAGTTATTTACAGTCACCCACTAAGCTGGGAATTTCTGACTCTTAAGGGGATAAAAAGGGTAAATGTTCCACCCAGAAAACCTTTGCCCCTTTGAAACTAGGCACATTAGCTAGAAAATATGAGTTGTGTTAAAGATGTGTTATATGGATTGACTCATAAACACACTAGTTTCTATTGAGAGATTTCTATTTATTTGTTATTTATTTGTTAAATTTCATTCATGGCTTGGTTTGCTGTAGTAAAACAGAGATGTACACATTTTAAAGTGCTGCAAACAGAACGAACACCAATACTGTATGCTACATATGCTCTTGGTCTCTATCACATCCGCTGAAATAAAGTTTCTGAAAAGTTTGTGACTCAATATGTGCAAGAATGTTGTATTCCTGGGGAAGATGTATCAATCAATACAGAGAGATAAAAGGAAGACATTGTCCACCGAAACCATTCAGCTTCTATTATTAATCTAGAAAATCTTTGAAATGGCAGAAGCTGATTGGTGGCTAAGAGGAACTTCCCTTTATCTCTCAGGATGACTTGATTATCTACACCAGTGGCTCCCTAATGTTTTAGAATCACGTGAATAGCAGATTTCTTTTTTTTTTTTTTGTGGCACCCCAAGGCCAAGTGTCTTCTTTAGCAATTTAGAAAAAAAATTACTCAATTCAATAGATTGTGTTTATATGTTATCCTTATGGTCAGTCATGTGGTGAAAGACAGGATTCACTTCTGTTTGTCCACAAATTTTATGGCTGAAAGCCACCAGCAATGGTTTTGCCTATTATATTGACCATACATAGGGTACCACGGCATACAGTTTGGGCACTACTGTTCTACACCCTCTCCCATTGTCTTCAGGTATGAATATTACATTACAATAGATAGTGATTGTTAATAAAGACAATCACATCATTTTATGAGGAATTTTTTTTTCTTCCCAGGACCAAACGTCCTTTTCTGGTTACTTCAGGTCTCATCAGTATATTGTAGCATTTAGGGAAAAACATACAGCCTAACACTCCAATACATGAGGCTAATATAGCAAACACCTCTACAATGACCATTTGTTTCCCCTTACTGCTCAGATAGGCCGGGATGGCACAGACCCACACACTGCAGAACACCATCATGCTGAATGTGATGTACTTGGCCTCATTGTAGATGTCAGGTAATGTCCTCACCATGAAAGCCAGAACAAAGCTCACAGCTGCCAGGAATCCCATGTAACCCAGCATGAAATAAAAGGCCAGCACAGAACCCTCATTACATTGGATCATGATAGTCCCAGGACATGTGTCCATGTTATACTCTAGATAAGGAGGAGAAACTGACAACCAGATTACACCATTCAGGACCTGGACAGATGAGCAGATCATCACTAAGGAATTCGGTAGTTTGACTCCCATCCATTTTCTCCAGTAACTTCCAGGTCTTGTGGCCTTAAAAGCGATGCAAACCATTATAGTCTTGGCCAGGACTGAGGACACAGCGATAGTAAATATGATTCCAAAGCAGATCTGCCGCAGCATGCAGGTTATATCCACTGGGCGACCAAGGAAGAGAAATATACAGAGTACACTCAGCTTTAGAGATAAGAGGAGAATAAAGCTGAGATTCCGGTTATTGGCTCTGACAATCGGGTTGTTTCGGTAGGAAATAAATATTCCAATAATGAAATCAATTATAACAGAAAATAATACAGCTGTGACAGAAAACACTGAGGTTATAGTGTCCGTATCATATGAGAGAAAGTCTTGAGCCTTGGTAACACATTGGTTTCTTGCAACGTTAGGCCATTCAGTATCAATGCATTTCACACAATTTTCATTGTCTATTGAACAAAAAATTGACATAAATAGAAACATTAAATCAAAAAAGTTGCACTCAATTACTTTGGTACTTGTTTCCTAGCACGGCGCCTGTCGGGTCCCATCGCATACCATAATTTAAGGTATGCGATGGGACCCGATTAGACCCGACCGACCCGATTTGGTTAATTATTATTTGAAATGCCCCCCCCCCCCCATTGTTAACGCAACGCCACGATAAACGTCAACCCGAAGCGTGGCAAGCACAGCGAGCCCGCGAGGGGCGGTGGTACATGTCCTCTGACCTTTTCATACCCCCACTATCCACGTCGGCATGTAGTTGATTTTATATAGAATGGCGAGCGCAGTGAGCCATCGAGCCCGAAGTGTGGCAAGCGCAGCAAGCCCCTCGAGGGGATGCAGAGTACATGTGAAGTATTGCGCGGCCACTCGCCACGCTTGGGGCTTCTATTTAATCTTAGAAGGATCCAATCAGAACCCTCCCAATGTCCATTGTAGCATGTGCAGAAGGACTCTCATTTCATAAACTCTGATGTCTGTCTATTACAAAACATCATAATTGGGGGTGCTGTCATTTAAGATTTTCATTGCATTTCTAAGTACTTAAATCTGGTATATATATATTATAAGTGATAGGATGCATGATTCAATGCATAGTACATCCAATCCTTAGTGTATACATTTCTCTTCTCTTCCTCCTTCTTTATCAGTTTCTCATTTTGATTGTGTACCTTTCTCTTTTTACTCTCATTTTATTTTATTTTTATTTTCTTTAACTCTTAATCTTTCCTACATTTAATTTGTAACTCGAATTACCTCATGGAAATATCAAATTAACATTTTGAATCTCTGTAAACTAGTTTTACCAAACAAAGATTTTTTTTTTACATTCTCCATTAATTTTACTAATAACTTAGTAAACTTTTTGATGAAATAATAAATGTATTGCTTGAGGTGATTATATAGCATTGAAAATAATTTAAGTATTTTCTTTTGAGATCTCAACTACAAACGTGATTGCTATTACTTTGGCTTTTTCTTTTTTCATTTATTTTTCAATATTACTCTACACAAATGTGCTGTTAAGTTAAATTGTTGTACCAACGATGCCATAAATTGTAGTAGATGAGCAAAGTTATCTTTTCCAGTAATAAAGTTTGTATGCATTGAGCAATTCCCAATTTATGGACATAAGTTCATATGAAGGTGTCCAAAAAGTCCTCGCCAGTTTGATTCCTCTCCCATAAAAAGTGTTTTGCTATTGTCTGAATTTTTTTGTTAATTACCATTTGCGAAGAGAGAGAGCGCACAATTCTGAGAAAAGACAATGTTACAGTACTTTGGACTTAAAAAAAAAAACATCACTATACCACCAAATGATAGAAAGAACTCTTCTAGAAAATTGGCCTGACACCATTTTGGAATGTTTCCTTTAAAGTTATCAATTACTTTTATTGTTTATTGGTGAAATTTTGATAAATTCTGTGAACACCGAAATTATGCTGTGATAACCAAAATAAAGAAATGCAAAATTATTTTCTTTACACTTCATTTAAATTAATATTTTAAACATATACTGTACCAGACTTATTGGATATTTCTCCCTCTGAACATGGCACACAGTTATAGCAACATGCATGGTATCCTTCCCTTGGTGCTTTTCTAAATCCATCAAGACACTTTTTAGAACACTGTCCTCGTGGCATCTATGTAAAAAAAAAAAGATTTTGGAGATCTACAGTAACTAAACCTTTCACCATAATTTAACTAATGTCTAATAGAAAAGTTCTTTATCATATAACCCAATATTTACCTACAGCTACAGTATGTGGGCAACTGGTACTTTTAAAACTAAAGATTACATGACTATAAGAGCCAACTGTAACAGCAGAAATGCAAACTCATTCAATCAAGCTACTCTGTATTAGTGTCTTCAATAAGAAGCATACCAGTGCCAGTCTGTTGGAAAAACTCAAAGATGTGAGAGCAAAATGGATAAATCAAAAAAGACTATTAAGGCCTTGTAATTTCCAATAATGTAAGCAACATTGTACAAGCCTTACTCCTGGATGAATTTCAACATAATCTTTACCATGTTTTGTGTACACAATAAAATAAAACAGTGATGAATATAAGGATAATGATGCTACTGTATCTTCTAATGTGACACTGATTAACAACACTGTTAACTGAATTAATCCCATTAGTAGCTTAATTTAACCAAACCACTAATATGTTTTCTTTTGTGGTGGCCAAAGCAAACCAAGCATTTCAGCCATAAAAAGCGCAAGTAGTTGTCACTGAAGTGCTTGTTTTGTTTTAAATGTGCATGTCCTTTTTAATATAAAACATAAATTATCCCAAATACAATTCCATTGTGCAACACTTCACACAATGGCCTTTGCCAAGAATATGTGTGTTTGACAGGCGACATATAACATTACTGGACTTTAATGGGGCACTGGTGTTCTTCTGTGTAAGATTATCCATTATCAGCTTCTCATACATGTGTATATTTCCAGTAGCATCTTCATGTTTTATTGATGACTTCTGAGGCCAGTGATTTGCTTTTATTTATACAGTTAAATTACCTTTTCCCGCAGATCCTTTGCCAATTCTTTTGCTTTCCCCATGACTTAGAATCCAGACACTTCAGTTTAGCACTGGATGAAACATGCAAAAGTCTTTCAGGAGACCAGAAACTAACTGACCTTTTATACACACACACAGATTACAAGCAAACCGATCACAGGTGAGGATGGTTACCTTTAGTAGCCATTCAAACCTGTTTGTGTCAACTTGTGTGCATGTTATCAGGCCAAAATCTCCAGGGTATGTAAACTTTTGATCAGGGTCATTTGGGTAGTTTCTGTTGTCATTATTATTTAAAAAGAGTAAACACAGTTGTTTGACAATAAATGGCTTCAGCCAACCACTAACCATGAGTGCAAGAAATGTTTGTAAGTTATCATTCATATTCTGTGACAAATGGCCAGAAAATCACAAATTCTGCCAGGGTATCAAAAATACAATTTTTATAAATAAAAATATTAAACAATTACAAAAACAACAGTGACCACAAATTGTTTGTTCTATCATTTCTAATAATTAATTTTGGGGTACTTCATCATCTTTATAGCCACCGCTTACGCTACTGAACTTACTAACTGTACGGCGGCACCACCACCCTGGGTCCACGACACCAACCTGGGTCTATGCCACCATCTATTACCCATAATAATAATGTTGTGGGAAGCGAAGCTGAGCGAGCCACCGAGCCACCGTAGGAGTTAAGTAGTGGCTAACATAAGTGGCATAGCGGAGATGAAGGATTGGGATGCGCGTGCTTGTGAGACACACACGCGTCCCAGGTCAATGTAGTCCATCTCCGCCGGCGCTCACCAGAGGGGAGGTTCTTGCAGGCGACTAGCATAGCTGACAGGCGCTACATCGGTATGTATAAACAGCACTAACATGTCATGGGAGCGTAAGTGGCATTTTGGTATGTGGCATATAGTGCAAGTGGCATTACACTGTGTGGTGTAAGGGTCATTATGGGGGAGGGGCATCTGAAACTATGTTGGCTTGGTGGAGCAAAATTTATAGTTACGCCGCTGCTTGCAGGTTTCATTTTTAATACTAATATTTGGTATTATTTAAAAGTTATTAGTGTCTTTATAAAGGGGGAGGTTAATGAATGTTCAGATTATCATTAATTATTACACAAAAGATTAAACATTTTTTAACCAATGTACTTAATTGCATACCCTTCCATGTCTCCAATGTATTTTCCATGGTGTAATGTACAACTGCTTTTCATCTGGAACTGATCCATCAAATGTTCCCACATTCTCGCTGTTATGGTCAACTTGTCCTCCTCTATCAGTATATATCCAATTTATTATATCTAAAGGAGTAAGCAATTCTCCATTTCCATTATAATATATTGCTTTACCATATTCATCTATATAATGCACCTTTGCTATATATAGGCGAAGCTTTTCAATGTAGAGAGAGAGACAGTGGGAGAGAGAGAGAGAGAGAGAGAGAGAGAGAGAGAGAGAGAGAGCAGATTATTTATAGTAGAGATATTGTGGTGGCTATTTGTTAGTAGAAGACTTTGGGCCTTATTTTGGTTCATTCTTTCTGACAAAATCCTTCTTAGATGGACAAAACCATGTGCACTGCAGGGGGGGGGGGGGGGCAGATGTAACATGTACAGAGAGAATTAGATTTGTTTGACATATTTTGTTTCTGTGCAGGGAAAATACTGACTGCTTTATTTTTACACTGCAATATAGATCTCACTTTGAAGTAAAACCCCACCCAAATCTAATTCTCTCTGCACATGTTACATCTGCCCCACCTGCAGTGCACATGGTTTTGCCCATCTAAGAAGGATTTTGTCAGAAAGAAAGAAAACCTTTATTATTGTCACAAAATAATTTAGCAGATTGATGCAACTTTCAGACCTAGCATGTTAATAACCTTATGGCTGTTCCCAATGCAAAGTGCAACATGACATACTGGAACCATAAAATGTACTTTTGGCAATTCTCTTCTCTTATGGTAAACCAGTTCAATATACATCTTTGCTTATCACAATTAACAATTGTTATGTACACTCACTTTGTGTTCTTTTATTTCAAAGTCGTTTCTTGTTCGATTATTGCTTAGAAATAAATACATATGGTGCAAAGCTTGGGCCATGCTAAGGACAGCAATATATACACGGTAGGGTGTGGCATCTTTAGAGTAATTTAAATAGCCATGAAATTTTTTCTTCAAATTACAATTTCTAAGGGTTATTTCAGTTAATGTTGTCATAACTAAATTTTTCAACTTATTTCCAGTCTTGCACCAGAATTCGGTTATCCAGATATCCTCCATTAGGGGGTCAGATGAGAGGTCTGAAGGCATAACATCATCTAGGAATTCCTGCACTCCGGGGATATTCCTTACAGGCAGAGAAAACACAAGAGTGCAGTTGAGCGGTATTCTCGACTCATAGGGAAAAGCAATCTCCGGCATAGAGGACCATAACGCTGGAAAAATAAACGTTCTATTGATAGTAATTTCTGCAAAACTACGGATAAAATTGACAAAGAGTAAAGAATTTGTGCCACAGATGATTATAATTTCAGAAGAAGAATTCTTAATAATTTCTTTAAGGAATGAAGTTACATTTTTTAAAGGCAAATATTGAATCTTGAATTCAATACATATCCAATGAGCGGTTAATTGTCTGCTCAGCTGTTGGAGCTCCCGCTCTCCGCTGTCATCCTCTGATGAAATGATACCAACCCAGTTCCAGCCAAAGACTTTCAATAACTTTGCAGTTGCCAAAAATTGCATCTGGTCATTGTGAATTGTACGAAAGAAATGTGGGTAAACCTTTCTGTCACTCAGCGCCGGGTCTCTGGCTCCATAACTGATCTAGAATTTACATTAATGTAGGGTTACATTTTTCTATATTTTACTGTTGTTTGTGCCATTAAATAATCCATATTAACAACTTGCCTGGTCACATTAAATGTGTTTGTGCCAGCCTAAGCTTTTCCTGTAATGTTTGCATTTGATCTGACCAATCAGAAACTCCCACAGCTATCAATCTCAGACGGCTTCCAGATCCTCCCCCATCAAGCATTGCTAGTAGTAGACATTGGGCAACTCAGTAGCAGAGAGGAGAAGCCACTAAGGAAAGGTCATATACACCTCTGCTTCTACTGTATAAAAACAAATCTAGGCGTCAGCCGCACAGTGTGTCCTGGTATGTATTGTATTGTTTTGTATATTATTATACAAATGTGTTGATTTATTTGGAAATATGGATAATAATTATAACAGCTATATAAATTTCTACTTTTATGGTAAGGATGTAGCCACGCTCATTCCTCCTGTGATGCGGCCACATTGCAACATACTATTTACAGAAAATGTACTTGCAAGTGCACTGCCTTGCCCATACACTTTACATTGTGCGATTGTTGGGTGTTAACTATTCACATTATGGTGCAGCAGGTCTTACCTGCAATGCTTGTGCCCATATGGCCATATTGTGGAATGAATGAGCTATATTTGTATACTCTGTTTCAAAAAATGTTGACATTTAATCATTTTTTTTTAACAAACTCTTGTTTATAATTAAAAAATGTTTAAAAGGTACAGTAATTAAATTCAATAATTAAATATGAAAACAATTCAAACATTTTTTTGAGAAAAAATAATAACGATATGTGGTTAAGATCGAAGAGTATAAGTGAATAAGACAAATTTAAAATCTTAAATAACAATCACAAAAAGACAATGGAGAATTTGAATGTGCAGAAATAGAGCATATTTTGCTAGAAAGGTATTTGTTGACCATGAATGAAAAGTAATAGGGTGAGATTTTTGCATATGTGTGATGCTTTGGTAAAAAAAATGGCTAAAAATCGCACGTTTTCTGAAAATCGCAAATGTAGTAAAGTCAAAATTTGCACATTTTGACCTGTCTAAAAAGTTGCACATTCCGAATTGCATCAAGATGTTTTCATAGCCTGAGCTGATCCCTGTTTGGCTGTAGGCATCTCCATGAAAATAATTTTGGGCCAAAAATCACAGAAATCCAAATAAATGGAAAGAAACACCTCATCAGAGAATTTGTAACTTGCCACTCTGTGAACGTGGTATACGCTATAGAATGCACGTGTGGCAAGTTTTACATAGGAAGGACAAGCAGGCCTTTTAAAGTAAGGATGGGTGAACACCTCCGCAATATTCGCAAAGGATTGGAAACACATGCACTACCAATGCACTTTAAAACTCAGCACCAGTCCAACCCTGATTGTATAAAAAAAATGTATATCTTGAAAAAAATAGAGGGGAACAATAGAGGAGGTGATATGGCAGCCTTATTAGCGAGGAGCGAAATGACTCTAATTTTTAATTTGCAAACCCTTATCCCAGGTGGTCTTAATAAAGATTTCGAGTTAAAGTGGTTTATGTAGTAAGATTTTAAAGGTTTTTATCAATGTTTTTATCCTTTTCCATCTTAACTTATTTATTTATTATTGAATATCATAGACACTCTTTATAATGCACGCTGTCACTTTAATAATCCTGTGTACGCACTCAGTCACTTTAAGATACCGATGGTTAAAATGTTTTGAAAGTATCTAATTTCATATCTCTTCTATATTTTATATTAACATCGGGAGAAATATGCATATTCCCTTACGTTTTGGAAATCAACTGGGTGCAATTGAACTATTATAAAGAGATGGAACGCAGAACTGGCGTTAAACCAGGAAGTAAGGTGAAATGGAACGCAAATCGCGTCATATACAGCCGGCGGAACTAGGGGAGAAAACGTCACTTCCGCCGACGCCGGAGAATCAGCCCTGCGTTCCAAGTCAGACGGAAACAAACGTACGTCATATCCGCCCAGCATCACAGCGAAATTCAGCTGTAACAAGCGCCAGCTGATTGTGACACAAAGACCGGAGGGAGAAGGAGAAAAATATGGACATTCTTATCCAGCGGATCACACAGGGATTTAGCTATTAGGTAATCCATGTCTGGAAATAGGCTCCCCCGAAAGGGGGTATAAATATGTGTATTCACTCATAGCTCCACATGCCTTGAAAAAGAGACCATTGTGGTCTTGAAACGCGTTGGTCATTGGAGCAAGAGGGACACACACACAAGACCTTCACCGGGAAAGGCTACAGGGACGCCTGGTTTAACCATCTGCCTACTTTGTCTGCATGCTCTGTGGACATTTGGAATCAGACTGCACAACAGAGGATACAGCAAAAAATCCACTCAAAAAGCAAGAAAAGCTGTACAGAAAGTCAGAAGAGAAGAACTTCTGGTCCCTAAGGTCAAAATACCTGACAAGAAAGGGGAAAAAATACGATTTATCGGTACTTTCTGTAAGGAGTGGGAGAAAGTCCAACAAATACTCAACAGGCATGTCAATATCTTGAAAACCGATGAGGATTTGAATGAGATCCTCACCAATAAGGTTGATATTAGCTGGAGGGGAAGTAAAAATTTGAAAGACATTCTAGTACACAGCCATTTGGAAAAAGGGACTTCAGTAAAAATCAAAAAGAAGGGCACTTTTAAATGCGGCACCTGCAAAGTATGCATTTATATAGCACCATGTGACACATATGTTGACAAATTCGGCAAGACATGGCAGATTAAGGATTATATTACCTGCGACACTGCAGGAATTATATACAATCTGGAATGTCCGTGTGGCAAACAATATATCGGAAAAACCCGCAGGCCCTTCAAGAAAAGGCTTTCTGAACACCTGTTGAACATCAAAAATGCCTCAAGAGACAAGGCAAACTTCAAACCTCTGACTCCAGTAGCGAGACACTTTCTCCAATATCATCAAGGCGTCCCAACCAATCTGAAGGCCTATGGGATGACCAAAGTCACCATGAACATAAGAAGGGGAGACTGGGATAGAGAACTCCTGAAACAAGAAACTCGCCTGATTTTCCTGATGGGGTCCATGCACCCAGTAGGACTCAATGAGGAAAACAATTATACTGTTTTTCTTTAATGTCACGCTTACCAGACAACAAACTCAGCATAATCTGTCACCGTGCAGTATTCAGTATACACTGCATTTATTAACCTAACGTTAGGTGTATTTTAGTACACTTTTGTATCACTATCCTTTATTCTCCTTTACTTCCCGACCATACTGGTTCACTTCACAATATGAGCAGCAAGACTGCCAATATTACACAGTATTATGCCAGGAGAATGACACTCGCTGGGATACTGGTGTCGCCTCCCATTCCCGCATATGAGATACATGTGTCTAAATATATCACATGTTACCTCCTTCACATGCGCATCACCCTGGCCTTGATTGACACTGGACAAATTGGTCCACACTAATATTATTCTTATATTTCCCATGTTCATCCCTCGCTTTCAGTGTTACCACGATTTTATTATTGTTATTACTTTTTCTCACAATTCAATTTTTTCACATCTTTTTCACATTCTCTAACTAGTACCTGCAATCACTGTAAATATTTTTCCTCAAATCTTCAATTATTATCTAAATAATGTCACGAGCCACAGAGCTGATCACATTTATGGATACAACTCCACTTCCCCTTCTTGGGTCTATACACCTGTTTATCTTTAGTATTAATAAATCACCCGGTTACTAAACATATTTATCTTTATTCACAAAATCAATGATATTGTCACACCAAGTGAATAATAATCGCTAATCAATTTTTGAGTAATTTAATACTGCACCTCTGGCCATTATGGATCCATGTTCTATGTAGAGAGCAATGTACGGGACATGATATATCCTGATGAGTCAATGAATCATAGTTGACAATAACTATTTTAAAATTATTATACCTTTCTTTGTAAATTAAATATGCGCACGCATCTTACGTGCGCCTTGATGAAATAACAGTCATACTATACTATAAATAACTGTTGCAGGAGTACTGTACCTCTCTTGATAAATTCAATGTGCGCACACATCATATGTGTGCCCACTGATAGGGTCACCACTGCGGTACATTAACATATTAAGAATTTCTCCCTAACCAGTAACCATGCATATCTTCGCATATTTCCTTGCAATATCTCGCTATTAAACCTTAGTATCCATGGAGACCATGGAACAGTGAATAATATGATAGGTACCGAGCAACCTCTGTCCAGCTTTGAACTCTATTTCTTTTATTTTAATCAGGCCTTTTCCTTAATGAGTACCAATTAATGTATCTCATAGTTGTACTATCACACTCTATACCAGGTATACATCTCCAGTGATAAACCGCCCTGTCACTTTGTGACAGAGATTCCTTTTGCTGGTAACAAACGGAACATATCATGCAATACGACACACAATCCCTGATTGACAGTCAGGATGACCAATGAGCGCATTGGCATATTACCATATTCATGAACTTACAGGTACTTAAGGAGCTCTCAGGAACCACCCAGGTTGGTCCTGACGAAGCTCCCTAGCGAAGCGTACGCCGACCGTACACTTCGTGGGATATCCCCACTCCCCTACCCCCATTGAAATGTACGAAATTTTGATCTGTCTAGTTTAAATAATTGTGGTATTTTACTATTGAGCGAGCGCATGAGCACACAGCCCGTTGGCTGAAGGGCATTTGAACTGTAACTGTCACACAGTCCTGTCCATTGTGAGACGGCGTGTAACTATCACACACGCCGCGCTCCAGGGACTGTAGATTAAACGCTGACAGTGCTGTACCTCGTGGATGCGTATTGATCACCGCTGTCACTGATATACTCGGTCGGCGCGCGATCATAGCACCACCAATATAACACTATTATCCAGTCTTGTCTGAATATCTCATAGTCCTGCTCATTGTGAGACGGCCTGCAAATTAACCACACACGCCGTGCTCCAGGGACTGTAGACACTATACTTTTAATGCTGTACCCTGTCAATGTGTATTAAAAATTACCGATACATGATATCCTGATATACCAATATACTCAGCTGATGTGTAATCTGAGTACACCCCATTTAGTATTACCATCCAGCCTTGCCTCATTTGAGAGATATTGTGTGAACACTACACACCAAGCAATTATCAGTGCCTTCATATATAAGTACTGTCTAAATTGCTGAAAAGCTGATTAAAGGTGTAATATCATAATGCTGTACCCTGTCAATGCGTATTGACCACTGGCGGTACACGATACTTTGGTATACCAATATACCCGGCTGATGTATAATCTGAGCACACTTTATTCACTTTCGCTATTTAGCTCTATCCCAGTTGGGAGATATCGTGTGAACACCACACACTAAGCAATCACCAGTACTTCTGCATATAAGTACTGCTTTTTTTTACTGATAAAGTTGATTAAGGTGCAAATAACACCAACACATGACATAATATAGGAACAGCATATTAGTGTCGACTTAGAGCGGTTACCGATGCCCCCACAAAACGAGCATTGGTTATATGAAATTATATTCTGAGAACACCGCCACCCCAATTATATCCTTAATTAAAAGACTAATTGGTACAAGCGCGATAGCAATTCATCCAAGACTACCTAGTTGGCATATGAAGTACAACCGAGCATTCTGTGTTATTCAGTCCTGTTATAGTGAGAGACAACTGTCCTAAACAACATAGATACGTTGCACTCCAGGGATTGTAGAAACGCTATTACCGGTATATCTGGCCAAATTACAGTGGTCATTTCTACCATATATACATACGATTAAACGTGAGACTAGACGCCACAGACGCGCTCTAACGAATGTGGAAACACTACATACTGAGCAATTATCGGCATCTCTAGCACAACTATTGCTCCCTTGATCACGTGCAGAATACCATATCAGTGTCAAATTGGGACGGTCACCATTGTCCTTATATGAACACTGACTATTTGAAATTGTACTTTCTAAGCCACCACGTGAGCCATAATTAAATAATCGAAACATTGTAGAAAATTGGCTCACCTACCCCTACAGCCTACCTAAAGGTGTATTTACTTTCTCCCCATTAATGGGGTAATTCATTCTGTGTGCTCACTGCCCGCCACACATAACTAGACAGAACACGTACTTTAATACAAGTGGGAATTTGGAAATTTGGGAGTGTGGGACCCCACATCGTAAGGATAATCTGTTTCCTTTTTTAACAATTGTGTATGTTATTTATGTTTTGTGTCTTTTATATTTTCGCTAATATTTTATCCGATAAACAATAAAAGTTAGATTTTAATTTGACTCTTTATTTGGTGCACTACGAAGTGACATTTCTTTCTGTCCAAAACCTTATATACATTTGGAATCGGTGAGAGTCTGCTGATTTGACCCCCCTCACACTGTTGTTTTTATTGTTATTTGCAAATAAAGCGGTATTACACCATACCAGCTTTTCTTTTCTTTTATATACACCACTGGTTGTGGGATTCGGAGGAAATCCAACGGTGACTAACCGCTCCCCCCCAAAGCAATTGAGGTCTGCCGTGAAAAGTAGACCAAAACACATGGTACGAGGCTGCTTGTTATTATGTAAAAAAATCATTTCATTGTATCAAAGCGATATCATACCATACCAGTGTGTTAATTGTATTGCATGTGGAAGCGAAATTGAACACCTGTGGATCTGACGGCAAAAAGAACTGCTCCCCCCAAAGCCTGTTTGGTCTACCTATTAGTAGACCAAAATATAGGGTACGAGTCCGCCTATATTTTACTCAAAAAGGATAATCCTGTATATTGTTTTATATCTCTGATGATAATGCACTATTGTGGTATTATTTATTTTGTGTTTTGGGTACCTACCTGCTGAGAGACACAGATAGGATCAGCGCTCAAGAACATTGTCGGTACCCCCCTTTTTTTTCACAAATTGTTTCTTGTATGTGAGGTGATACATACGATCTGACAATAATCTAGAGCAGCGATCATAGCGCAAGGCCAATCCAAAAACCATTTCTTCCTTCTGTATATAGCGTTAGTATGACCACTCATGGGTATGAATCGAATTTCATCCCTGCATTATGTGATCTAATAGTGGTCAATGCTGGTTGGATATCATGTGTGTGATGTCGACTGTTTATGTCAGCAGTTTTTGGCAGACATATGAATTACATGTAATCTTGTTGGTGGTTTTTCCAAGAGGTTAAATACCACTCATTGACCCACATAAAAATTGTATGATTAATTATGCGGAAAAAGCACCACTTATTGAGCTCCTGCGGCAATGATTTAATATACCGTAATAGCAGGGTAAGGTCACAATTCAGTCTAACATTTATATGTGCGGACACATGTTAATGCTACACAGTTGGGGATGTTTCAATAATGCCGTCAGTGCTCTGGTCAAGGCAATTGACATATAGATGGTATAATACCCCACAAACTAATGATTAATATCAGTAGAATGGTTGGGTGGAATAAATATTCCTGTAGTGCCCCCCTGTGGACTGCTGCCTGGTGACTCAAAGGAATCACTGCCGTAGCCCAATAACAGACGTGAGGATATCCTCACACTATCTACCCTTGCACCTCTTTCGAGGGATTCCTGTATTAATAAGTACACAAATCAAAATACATCCTAATCAAGGTGTAGGTCAGAGAGCGTCACCGCTAGCTGGCACGCGCTTCGCAAACAGCTTTTTCAAGGCCAACCCGTCTGGCCAAACTGAGGCTGTTAACCCCTTCCCGACGAGGCCTTTTTTGTTAACTTTTTTTTTTTTTCCTCCTCACGTTCAAATAAGCGTAACTTTTTTAATTTTCCGGCTATATAGACACATGAGGGCTTTTTTTTTGCGGGACAAGTTGTACTTTTTAATGGTACCATTTACTATACCGTATAATATTCTGGGGAATCAGGAAATAATTCAATGTGGGGTAAAAAGGAAAAAAAAAACGCAATTCCACAATTTTGCGCTGGTTACGGTTTTTTTGGAGTTCATAGGTCGTTTAAAATGATGGGTTATCTTTATTCTATGGGTCGTTACGATTCCGGTGATACCAAACTTATATAGTTTTCGTTACGTTTTACCACTAAAAAAAAAAATAGAAAATGTTACGGTTTTTCTAATTTGCGTCGCGTCGCCATGTTCTGCGGCTTATAACTTTTTTATTTTTCCACCTACGGACCTGGGTGAGGGCTCATTTTTTGCGGCCTGAAGTGTACTTTTTAGTTAATACCATTATGGGATATGGGTAGGCGATGCGACCAAAAAACGTAGTTTTGGCGTTGGGAATTATTTTCCGTTTACGCCTTTAACCGTGCGGGATAACTAATGTTATATTTTAATAGATCGGACTTTTAGGAACGCGGCGATACCAAATATGTTTATTTTTTTTATTTTTTATTTATTTTTATTTGTGAAATGGGGAAAGGGTGGTGATTTGAACTTTTAATATTTTTTTTTTTTTTTTTTATTTTTAAACTTTTTTTTTTTTTTTTTTACTTTTACTACAAGGCCCCCTAGTGTACTTGACCACTAGGGGGCGCGATCGCCTGTACTAGGTTCAGCCATAGAGCTCTATGGCTGAACATAGTGATTTTCAGCACTTCCTATTACATCCTGCCTCAGGCAGGATGTAATAGGAATGCTGACACGGCCAGCACAGGGGTCTACATTAGACCCCTGGCTGCCATGGCAACCGATCAGCACCCTCCGATCTCGCCGCGGGGGGCCCCGATCGGCGCCTGAGGGGGGCACCCCCCCTCCGATCAGCTATTTAAGCACTGCGGGCGCTTTGCCCGCGGTGCTTAAAGGGTTAAACGGCCACGATCGGCGAACTCGCCGCTCGTGGCGGTGAGAGCAGGTACCTGGCTGTAATATACAGCCATTACCTGCTCTCTTTCAAGCCAGCTCACTCCGTGAGCTGGCTTGATTCCCCCGCAACCGACACATGACGTATATATACGTCATGTGTCGGGAAGGGGTTAAATACCGTGCCTGATGTGGGCGCGGTGTGATTGATAGTTGCCGCGTCCTATAGTGCTTAGTCTTTCTAACTCGGACGGCACTGATTGGTCTCGGGACATGGCAGCCTCTGATATGACGTGGTAGCAATCAATCACTATCATCTCCTAGCTCTATGAATGCTGCTATGTTCATTGGTGACTTGCGGTGCAATGACATGTTTACATATATCTATTTGTATTAGTCACGTATTATAAATTCTGTATTGCGGTTCATAGCCGCAACTTCCTATCGGCATCGGCATGTTTCCATGTCGTTCCGATTCTTATCTGGATTCAAATCATTAGTTTCTGTATCGTAGTGAGTATCAATCGCGGCGTCGTAACAGAAATAATACATGTGAACATCTTCTGTCACTTTGATCATGGAGGAAAGAGTAAATAAAATCAAATAAGTCACTCCAGTATAACTCCTACCTAATCTCATGTTATGATATTATGGAGTGCAGGCATTTAATTGTCATCTGAGAGAGCAGGGAGAAAAAAGGGGGGGTTTATTCTGGGGGGGGAGAAAGCAAGGGGAAGAGGAGAAAAATACGAGAAAAGGAGAGAACGGTATGTCCGCACCATTATCATAATCGTGATATGTCATAACAACGGTTGCACATCTGTCTACAATTCCATATTCTAGATCTAGTAGTCATCATAATTGATGCAGGTTGATCCACATCACTATCCACCTTTCAATCCAAAATTAATGAACCTATCTCTCCCAGTATTGCTGTCCAACACTATCCTACGCGTAGTGGGAGTACCATGTATCAAATTGTAATGGAGATATAATGTTGCCAAAATTATATTGAGAACCAGTGTAATACATAATAATAATTAAAGAGATAGTGTATTGGTTAAGAGAGAAATTTAATAAAGTGATAGTGTGTCTTTTATTAACAAAGAGACATAAGTTGTGTCTGGAGAAGATACATTGGTTGTGACAGTGAGCAGGGCCGGCGCTACCCACTCAGCAGCTCCTGCAAAGCAGGGAGGCGCCATGCTGAAAAGGCGCTGTCTCCCTCCCTGCTCTGCTAAAGATGCCTCATCCCTCACTGTCACTGCCTCCTGCACTCCTGCACACCGCCCGCAGTGCCTGTCTGACAGCGGGCGGCAGTATGGAGAGGCTGAGCAGCTCCCTGCACTGCGCACACACTGTCCTCCTCCTGTGACCTGCCCCCTCTTCCTCACGGACACTTGTGCTGAGGCATGTAGCTCTGTCTGTGAATGCCTGGATGACATGTCATGTCTGGATCCACCCCCTACCCATTGCTACCTGCGCCTGTCAGCGGTCAATCAAATGATGAACAGGCAGCAGCCCCGCCTCCCCTTCCTTCCCTCTTCTCAGTGTGCTGTGCCAGTGCCACTGCCAGTCCTCAACACTCCGCCACCTCTATATCCTCCCCTCTTGCATGCTATGCGATGTGATGCGATCTAGCCCATAACATATGCTATTCTCTTAGCGTGTATGGGCATCTTTAGTGCCTGCAACATTTTGTGGACACAGCACTGACATGGTGTATGCATACATGTACATGCACCCGAGATCCTCCATAGGATCGCATGTTGCATACACTCTCACAATCGGGCTGCAACTTGTTGCAATGGCAATGTGAAAGGGCGCAAAATGTATGGTTTGCAGGAGGGCGCCGGACAACCTAGCACCGGCCCTGACAGTGAGTGTTCTTCTTGGTGTCAAGAATAGTGAAAGATACATTGGTTGTGACAGCGAGTGTTCTTCATAGTGTCCGGAATAGTGAAAGGACATGATGAAGATTTAAAAAGTATATAATAAGGCAAGGAGATAATGTTATATCCTTCTGGGTTCAGATAAAGATACTTAAGAAAGTCATTAGTCTATGTGATCTATAGGTGGTGGGTACTGGAGAACTGTCAAGTGGTCCAATAATGTAAGTGTTGGTCAAAAATAAGAGTGAATGTGACTAAAAGGGTTTTCAAAAAATTAATGTGAAAAAAGTGTGGTTAAAGTAAAACTGGCGACCAAGTAAATAATGAAATTGAAGAGTTTTTCTACATGTAAAGATGTAAATTTATATGGAATCATATGTCTGATTAGTATATATGTGGGAGAGAATTGGATGTTGGATAGAAATGATATTGGTAGCAGGCACAGGCCACAGAATGTGAGTGGGTATATGATCTAGAATTGGAATTGTCAGAAGCTTACATTTATTAGAGGATAGTATGGTTACTGATCATTTTAATTGTTATTTTAAAGATATGCTGAATACTTATTCTCTTTGATATGTACAGGAAGAAGACGGCTACTAACTCCTTATTACATTTTGGAAGTGCCCATTTCCCTCCTGTCATTAAGGGGCTACCTAAAGGGGAGTTCTTACGGACTAAACGAAACTGTTCACAAGAAAATACATTTACCAAAAGAGCTGATGAATTGAGTGGCCGCCTCAGAGAGAGAGGTTACAGCAATCAGGCCATTAAATCTGCATATAATACCACCAAAAGAGTGACCTCCATTTACTCTTTCCTCCATGATCAAAGTGACAGAAGATGTTCACATGTATTATTTCTGTTATGACGCCGCGATTGATACTCACTACGATACAGAAACTAATGATTTGAATCCAGATAAGAATCGGAACGACATGGAAACATGCCGATGCCGATAGGAAGTTGCGGCTATGAACCGCAATACAGAATTTATAATAAATGACTAATACAAATAGATATATGTAAACATGTCACTGCACCGCAAGTCACCAATGAACATCGCATCATTCATAGAGCTAGGAGATGATATTGATTGATTGCTACCATGTCCTATTAGAGGCTGCCACGCCCCGAGACCAATCAGTGCTGTCCGAGTTAGAAAGACTAAGCACTATAGGACGCGGCAACTATCAATCACACCGTGCCCACATCAGGGACGGTATTTAACAGCCTCAGTTTGGCCAGACGGGTTGGCCTTGAAAAAGCTGTTTGCGAAGCGCGCGCCGGCTAGCGGTGATGCTCTCTGACCTACACCTTGATTAGGATGTATTTTGATTTGTGTACTTATTAATACAGGAATCCCTTGAAAGAGGTGCACGGGTAGATAGTGTGAGGATATCCTCAAGTCTGTTATTGGGCTATGGCAGTGATTCCTTTGAGTCACCAGTCAGCAGTCCACAGGGGGGCACTACAGGAATATTTCTTCCACCCAGCCATACTACTGATATTAATCATTAGTTTGTGGGGTATTATACCATCTATATGTAAATTGCCTTGACCAGAGCACTGACGACATTATTGAAACTTCCCCAACTGTGTAGCATTAACATGTGTCCGCACATATAAATGTTAGACTGAATTGTGACCTTACCCTGCTATTACGGTATATTAAATCATTGCCGCAGGAGCTCAATAAGTGGTGCTTTTTCCGCATAATTAATCATACAATTTTTATGTGGATCAATGAGTGGTATTTAACCTCTTGGAAAAACCACCAACAAGATTACATGTAATTCATATGTCTGCCAAAAACTGCTGACATAAACAGTCAACATCACACACATGATATCCAACCAGCATTGACCACTATTAGATCACATAATGCAGGGATGAAATTCGATTCATACCCATGAGTGGTCATACAAACGCTATACTCTAATCTCTAGTAACTCCCGTTTTGGGTAATTGAGAGATAAAGTGAGATCAATTCTGCTGGTGGAAATTCATCTGTGATCACTCAACATCTGTATTCATTTTCATTCTTCATTTGTCATTTGTGATTCATAGTACCTGGGTGACTATGATAGTTAACCAGTAGCAGATTTCCCACCCCTTTGGACCCTTTACTCTAGTCGACACGCGGAGACGCAAAACAGTCATGCAGATGTAGCAATTTTAGCTACATCTATCACAAAGACTGAAAGTGTATTGTGTAGACTGCAAATTATTACTGACAGCCTACACCAAATGTTGTCAACCCCAAACTAGGCTTAGTGGTGACAGGTGTGCATACTTTAAGCTCACTGTGACAATCACCAGCCTCCATATATTTGTTTTGAGATCAACATCTCACAAGTGACGACATCTATGCCGATATATATAAGGGGTCCTTGCTCGCTGAGATAAACAGCAGTCTAGGCAGACTTCAGATCATCATTTTTTGAGATTTAAAGCACTATTTGTCAATCACATTTAATACTGGTCAATATTAAAGACATTTAATCACTGTATATGTGAACATTACCCCGTGCACTTTTATACAGGGAATGCAGCCAAGAACACAGTAACACCATACTTGGATACTATATTATAAGAAGTGTTGGCCACCCATTCCTGTATCTGAATTATAGGTGAATCAGTACCGTGTGTAGGATCAGAGAGCCACCGTTTTAAAAAAAAACACATTGCGTATATGTTGTGTATGTGTGTTTTTATATTTTGCTTTCTTAAATTGTCAATAAAAGTTATATTTTACTCGTGTGAGTTCTAGTAGGTGCATCACATAAGGACATACTTTTTCTCTCTTTGTTGTATATCTCCTTTTATCCCCCCTGTTGCCTGCCCTGCCCGCGCTAAATCACATTTTTTTATTTGGACCATGCTATTTTTCAGCTTAAACACAGAGGTTCAGTGAAGCCTGTGTGTTTTTGCAAAGCTGCAGCCAGGTGAAGCAATTCCCACGTAAACCATGGCTTGTTTTGGATTATCACGACTATTAGGATAGTTATCGTGAGCAGTGGCATAAACAGGGTAAGGGGCTGGTCTGGGACTTTTTACCTGGGACCTGGTCTGCTTATGGGGCCCAGGTCCTGCCCCCCCCCCCCCATTGGAGGGGGTTGGGCACAGCCTCTCCCCCCAGCTCAGCACACGCTGCTCAGTGCCGTGTGCTGAGCTGGGGTGAGAGACAGTTGCAGCGGCAGCCAGTCCTCTCTCTCCCTATTATTTTATTCATGGGGGTGTGGTTATGCCACCTCCTGGAGGTCCTGCCCCCACCTGGTGGCCATGCCCCTCCATTTTACCAGGGCCTGTTGACTTATCGGCACCCCTGATCGTGAGTAACAGAATATCACACTTAATAAACTTTACTGATTATAAGCAGATTTGATGGCACTTACCTGTGAATAACCATATACATTTAACATCTGTGCCATAGGAATGGTGGTGTGAGAATTGAGATCTCCAATAAATCCAGCTACTTTTCCATGTTCCATACACCTGTAATTGGGAACTGTCTTTTTGTGTCCAGATAATATCTGTAAAACATCTTTCACAGCTTTGTTCTCATTTGCACATGAATCATACACATGATAACCCAGTGTAATATTGGGCAGGATGTCCGGGTTCTTGTTAATCTGATCAATTGCGAAGATTAAAGCTCTGAGATGTCTGTATTCTCTGCGGAGTACTCTTAAAAAAGAAAAGATGCTTTCATTTATTTTTTATTATTTAACTTTTTTTTTTTTTTCAATAAAAATTATTAGAATTATATCAAATTTAACTTTTTGAATTTATTCATGAAGTTTAACTAATGGAGTCTCCTCTCTCTGGCCCTTAATCTGATCGGTGCGGCCGGATCCGATTATGCGGCCAGGACCGTGCGTGTGAAACCCCGCCTTCCATACGGATCGCCAACTCCGTCCGTACGCGGTAAGAAGCTGGCCGAACGGACCGCACGTGTATTTTTCACAGAATACGCCTCCTCCATCTAAGGGAACCTCGACCCATCATTCGATGGTCGCAGACCATCGAATGCAGGACCGAATGCTAGACCAGCTCCCGCAACCTCAGACCACATGGACATTTTTCCGTGCAAAAGCAGGGATCTGGGCGGGCAGCTGACATCCGGCGATGTCATATGTCCGCCCCCTACACGTGCGTCACGGCCGCATTACCATACGTACGCCCAGCGTTTGCATGGGAACGCATGGGGCGTATGCATATGGTAATGAGCACAAATAGCCCTTCACGCCCTCTCCACCCCCTATTCGGAGTGTTCACATATCATGCGGGATTTGGCCGTACGCCCCGCTCGCACATGCGCAGAGACGCCTCTGCACATGCGCAGACACAAAACATCGGCAGGCCGAACGCACGCGGATATATCCGCACCGACCAGAATAAGGCCCTCTGTTTGGTTACCATTAGTTAGATATGGAGCTGATTTTTTTAGAGTGCTGTCTTTTGGTCCTATCTCAATATTACTGTATGTGATATACAGTACTGTACAGTATGTCACTAATACAGTTGCTGATAAGAGTGTTGTCAGTGGAGATTGTATGTGCTGGTAGAAACTTCTGCTGGTAGTTGGTGCTGGACTTCTTATTCATTTCATAACAAAAGATGTATGAGGTGGCTAGTTGGTTAATATCTCTACCTATGATATACTGATAAACATTGACCTAAAAAATGTAATAGATGCCTTCACAAATGTCATGATTTGGGTAAAAAAAAATCTAAACCATAAAGGTCATTTTTGGAGGGTATTTTGGTCTGTGGCTCAGGCATGACATATTATCATGGGTAAGAATTGTTACCACTGTTGGCTGACTTACAGATGTGTCCACATACATCTTGGCTTTTTTATCAATCAATCAATTAATGTTTTTCCAAATGTAGCAAGTAGATGGATTATAAAAAGCAGTAGAATTTGTATAACGTTAGCGACATCCTCATTAGTGTCAAGATGTGCACAAATATTCTTCTCATCCTGATCTACCTCCACACTTATATCAGTTTCTATTACTGTATGTCAGCACCATTTTTACTTTACGGTTCATCCCCCATTTGCAGAGGGTGTAAAAATGGTGGAAAGAGATTTCTCTATAAGTCAAGTTTGAGAAATGTGTACAGTATAGTTGCTAAAATGGACATGACTAGACTATCCTCAGGCATTTGTAAAGACATATTTTTTTTCACCTTCAGGTTTATTTTGGGCAGTGATTTGTCATGTTTAATGGCGACACTTCTAATTATTTTTAGCATTGTAAAAGATATGGATTTCAGGTGCCCTTTCTTAAACTTTCTGACTCCTGGACATGGGTTAAAGTGAGTGGGAACAGGATGGAACTGCTTTCCACCACCTCTAATGTGGTGGAACATATTGTCCTCCACATTGGCCCTGCACAGTAATTCTTACAGAAAACTATTCTAGTTTGCTGGGGGGTGCCAAATACCCTATTACTGGCCCTCCCTCAGCCTAATGGAGGGGAGGTACTTAGGTGGCATAGAGAAATTAGTCCCCCCACCTCTGCATGACCACTTTAAGCCCTGCCCCATGACCACATTTAGTATATGTTGTAGTACTTTAATCACTGGCAGCAGCACGAACACTAGTACCTGGTTGCTGCTCCTGTTCTTCCATTTATTCTCAACCTGGTGGCATGGCACCTATTAAGCATTTATGTAACTAAGTGAACACAAGTTCTTTAAAAGTTCTCTAAAAATCCGATAAAAAATGTTTTTTTTTTTAAATGACAACTTCACAGGTGAGGTATAGAAGATATACATTGTCTGGATATACAGTTATTACGTCAGTGGGTTCCCACAGAGGGACCCAATAGATAGACAGTAAGGGGTTATAATTATTTAAATCAAATAATTGTAGAGAGCGCACTGAATTAAGCACAAATTATTTATTTAAAAACAATTGATAAAAAGGCTTTTATCACAACAATAATTATTTAATAAAAAATACAGAACTAAAATTGTTGATAAACTACTAGGGCAGCCACTGATACCCCACACACTGTTATTGCTGTAAACGAATGTCCAGTGCTCTTACCCACTGAGGGAGGTGTAATGTCCAATTGCGGGGAGCTGATATCCAGATGATAGGTGAATTTCCATGAAAAGAATAAAGTCCGTCCAGTGAATTTATGGGCAGTGGTGATATTGAGTTAATACGGAGGGGGAGAGGATGAATTGAATAATGGAGGTAACTTGCAAACTCACTTGTTAGCGTAGATGACCTGCGCTACAACCGGCAGATGATTGGGATTAGCCGGGAGCACATACACTTTGAACAGCCGTGCGGCTCGGTGCTGTAGTTGGATACTGTCTCTTCTACTGCCGTGACGCTCTTGGGGAGAGCCAACGGCGGGAATGACGGGGTACCTGCCGCACTCTGTGGTGGAGTCTGCTGCAATCTACACCTCTCAGGGGTCATGCTGGTGATGTTGATCGGTCTGGGTTCGCCGCAGGTCGCCCTTCCGCTTGCTGGTGACCGGCCTGAGGGAAACAGGTGAAAGGCTGGTGGTAAAAACAGGTGGTGGGTACAGGTGGGTGGTCCTCCCGGTCTTAACGCGTTTCTCCGTCGTGGATCTTCTGAGGAAACCGTCTGATCCCACGACGGAGAAACGCATTAAGACAGATCTTCTGAGGAATCCGTCTGATCCCACGACGGAGAAACGCGTTAAGCCCAGGAGGACCACCTGGCACCCACCTGTACCACCACCTGTTTTTACCACCAGCCTTTCACCTGTTTCCCCAGCAAGCGGAAGGGCGACCTGCAGCGAACCCAGACCGATCAACATCACCAGTGTGACCCCCGAGAGGTGTAGCTTGCAGCAGACTCCACCACAGAGTGCGGCAGGTACCCCTTCACTCCCGCCATTGGCTCTCCCCAAGAGCGTCACGGCAGTAGAAGAGACAGTATCCAACTACAGCACCGAGCCGCACGGCTGTTCAAAGTGTATGTGCTCCCGGCTAATCCCAATCATCTTCCGGTTGTAGCGCAGGTCATCTACGCTAACAAGTGAGTTTGCAAGTTACCTCCATTATTCAATTCACTATTACATTCGGCCACAAGTGTTAAAAACTGTAATGTTAATGCATATACAATATTCAGCATGTTAATTACCCTAGACAAATCGTTTGTTGGTGCCCAAATCTGTAATTCAATTCTGCCATCCAGCCATGAACACTGAATATTCCACCTATAATAATATCTCCATCCTGGGAATATTTAAATTCAAATCCATTTTTAACAACTGGAGACAAATAACAGCTGGGTGCTGGGTTACCAGATCTGCAGACTGTGATGCTGAGGATGAACAACCAAATCATTTGGCAAAAATTAATAAATGGTTGAAAATATATGTTGATTTTCTTCTTTTCTTTAATTCTCAGCTGCATTATTCTAATGAGATATTTAAGAAACAGGTAAAGAAAAATTGGGGACCTTGGGGTACAGTTACAATGCATGAGTTTTGCTTTTGCATGTGGGTTAATAGTTACTATTAGTGCTTATAACGGAATAACTATTTATTGGTTAACAATAATTTTTATTTATTTATTTACCAAGAGAGGAAGAGAAAAAGAAAACTCGGGTGGGGGCACCCTTATATTACAGTTCCTAGTGAGAGTTTATGATACTGAGTAAAATATAAATTTTTAATGTGTTCCTTATTTTTTGACTACAGTGACACAATTGTGTATAATAGCGCTGCAAAAATATTTTAGTATGTGTGGCAGTATTTGCCACTTGGGAGAGGAGGGGGAGAGACAGGTTTATCTTTCGTAATCAGTGATCCTCATTAAGCCTCTAATTTCACCATGGTCCTGGTATAAATATAGTGGGATTTAAATCATAGGAGAACATTGTGATCTCACCTTTAAGGCAGGTGTTACAATAGATAATTGTCTTTTGATGTCTTTTTGAGAGCTCACCAGGGGGCAGTGTCGTAATACAATTTGCATATATGCAGTAGCGTGCATAGATTTATGTACAAAACAATGGAGACTGAGGGAAATAGAAAAAAGATCCACTGGACTTAGCCAGTGGTTACCTTTGGACCTGCTCAGTCTCTTGTAGAGGTACTGAGGCAAGATCCGCCGCTGTGTCTCCGGTTTTGCTGCCTCCTGTGTGAGTTCCTGCCAGCCGGCAATCCCCTGGGGTGCACCACTGACTGTCCTACAACCAGGCACTAATTGGCCAAAATACCTATAGTGCATTAGGACTCACATACCTTGTCGATCAAGGTCCTAGTCAGTACTTACAGTTCCTACTCACTACCTATCCCACATACACACCTGTGCGGTTATACTCCAACCTCCCAATTTCCCCTTTTCCTTTATGTAAACCAGTAATTTTTATTTCACAGGCTATGATTTTTTATATAGAAGACCAGATCTAAAAATGTATCCTCAGTCTTACATTTTATTATACGTAAGTTTTAAAAAAAATATATACTTGTTTCTCCTTCCAAATTAACTAAGATCTCTGTACTATTTTTTTTATATTATGAGAACATATATAAGTCCATATAACATTTTCTTTCCAAAATCCCATAAAAAGTGTTGCATACAGTAGAGAAGGAGCAAAGCAAGTTCCCACAGCTGTTCTTCTTTGTTGTAGCTAATGAATTTTCTACAAAAGCCTCTGAGATGCAGGCTGTGCTGGAAATCCAGCGAGATTGACTGTAGTTTTAAAGTGAAAATCATTTACTAGGCAAAACAAATTGAGTTTTCCTTGTAAATTGTTTAATGTTTTATCTGCAAAGAATTTTAAAAAAGTGTCTTGGTAACCAGCTTTACTTAACAGTACTTTATTATTACCTTCTACAACTCTTGCAATGTCCCATTATTTGCATATGTATATTTTGTACAGTATGTACACTTTCAGTGCTTTTGCTTCAATAAAAAAAAGTTTAACAGTTGCAGGGCCCTGCTCATGAGAACTTATTTTCTTTAGAGAAGAGGCAGACAGACAGGAGTGGAACAGAGGGTAAGGATCAGAATTGGCTGGGTTTGGTGAAGAGGTGGTTCTTAAGAGCCTGTTTTGTAGAGAGGTGGACAGTCTGAGCGGGAGAAGTATTGAGTTCCAGTGAAAAGGAGCCAAATGCTGGAAACAAGAGTGGTAGGCGGTACTAAGTGCAATAGTGGAAAGAAGAGGATAATAAAGGTATATACAGATGTAGCGCCGCTCATTCAGCCTACGCATGGCGGTTCTACCGACAGCCCACCATGGCGGCCCTAGGCGCAAGGCATTGCAAAACATTTTAACAGCTTGGCGATTGCCGGATGAGTGCATTACCAGTGATCATCCACCAGGTGTCACTTTTTTAAATCTTCACTGCGCATGCGTGAAATGTGTGCTGCAGCGTGTGCATGAAGTGACTACAGTATTAAAAAGCTGTGTAGCATAGGAACTACTTTGCCACTACTGTACTGTCCAGTAAGCTACAGTACTGTAGATAGACAGCTCTTATCAGGTGTGCAGGCTAGTGGATAAGCACGCCGCTCTGCATGTTGTACATTAAAGTACAGTATGCCTGAGTTTGATTATTAAAGGGAACTTATTTTTTTCCAACAAATTTACAGTAGGTCAGTTACTGTATACAGTTACTGTATATTTAGCACACAAAAACTCCTGCCTCCCGTGCGTCTGCATGGGCACGGACGCTAAAGCGTCTCATTGTTTTGGTCAAAAGGCGCTAGGATGCATCTGAGCGAAAAGTTTGGCCGCTCTTGTCAAGTGTTGTAAAGTAGTGGATAAGCGTGCCACTCTGCAAGTTTTACAGTATGCCTGAGTTTGATTCATAAAGGGATCATATTTTTTTTAAACACAGCTATAGTACAGTACAGTAGGTCAGTTAGAGTATACAGTATTTAATACACCAAAAAAAAATCTTGCCTCCCTATAAAGATTTCTGTGCGTCTGCACAGGCAGGAACAGCTTTTATTGCATTGTACTGTAACAGTTACAGCTATAAGTGATATCTCTATAAGTTTAATGGGGATAGATAAAAGCTCCTCCCTAAGTTCTTGGATGCAAAAACACTGTCGTTAGCCTCTCTATACAGTATTTCCTATTTGCGGTACTGAGTAGTAATGAGCTACATTAGGTGGACAATTGGAGGGGACCCTAACTACAGATGCTTGCTGCTTCCCTTACTGATGTCATATAAAATTGTACTTACAGTAGTCTACTACTAGAATGGACCCTTTAATTCAGACCCACCATGGGCTCTGATGTTTGCAGTTACCCTTTCCGGGGGTCTCAGAAACTTGGGGTTCATATATTCTGGTAGATAAACGTCTTCTCTTCCATACAAACCCAGTTCTGAGTCAATTGGACCAAGGAAACCAGAGAAATTACGCTTTAAGCTCATTTAATATAGATTGTAAGCTCCACTGGGGCAGGGACTGATGTGAATGATCAAATATTCTCTGTAAAGCACTGCGGAATATGTGTGCGCTATACAAGAAACTATTAATAAATACATTTTAATTTATCCATATAGCACTAATATAGTCAGGTTCCCTTATCTGTATGCCAAATAGATTAAGTGCAATTTAGCTTTAATGCACTGTGCTCTGAATACGCGGTCAATGCTGCCTGATGTGTTAGGAGAGGGCTGATTTCATGAAAGCCTTTACTACTTCTTATTGCCGACTCAGCACATAAGGTTAGCGCTGGGACACTTAAATGGTTAGATAGTATTCATTGACAAAATTAATTATCACAGTACACACACAACAATTATACTAGCACAGTTGTACAGAAGTACAGTTGTACAGTACAGTTGGAACCACAGCGACGTTCATGGGAATGAGACACATGAGCGTCTCATACTGTAGCATACTGTGTAAGCTCGCTTCGCTCGGCGAATGTCGATACCGTTCCTTCGGTACAGTATATCAATCCGCCGCTAGATTGGTGGAGCATTAGCCACCAAGAGGTGGCGACTTGTATTGCATGGTGAGCATCCACGCCCCTTGGTGGATGGGAGCGCAAGAAGAAGAGAGGATCGCCAAGACCTCTGCGATGGCGTGCTGGTGGCAAGAATGAGAGGCACTACATCTGTAAGGTCAGATATGTAAATGGGAGAGGGGTGTGTGATGGCTTTTTAAGTGAGTGTGAGAAGCTTGAAATCGATTCTGAAAGGGAAGTGGAGCCAGTGAAGGGCTTGTAACAGAGTAAAGGAAGATGAGCCAGGCAGCAGCAACACCTACACATTGTGGTAATGTCACAATATGCAGCCTCCCACTGCAAGTATAGGGACTTATCTGTAGGAGGTGATTGCAGTAGTCCAGTCTGGAAATGACCAGAGAGTAGATAACTGTCACAGGGGCATCCTGAGTTAGAAAGCTTATGATCCTGGAAATAGATGGTAAACGATAAATTTGTGAGATGTACTGCATGTGTGGTTTGATGGAAAGGGTAAAGTCAAGGATTATTCCAAGACTGCGCACTTGGGGGCTAGAGGAGGTAGTCAATAGATAATTGAATTGTGTGGGGTGGTTAGGATGGCCAATCCGGTATCGGGATTGGCGGGATGCTGGGACTTGGCCCCCAAATTGCCAGGATTTCAATCCCGGGATTGGAGTCTCCGATCCCGGGATTTCGGGATTAGACTGCACATGCTCAGTGTTATGCGGGACAGTGTCTGAGCACTCGCTTAAATGCTGCTCGGATGTCCTGACCCAGCGCATAGAGGGATGTGATGCTAAACGTCACACTGTGCAGGCCACACCCCCAGACTGCCTGCCCTGCTTGCTCCTCTGCCGCTGGCATGGCCATTCAGTGCAGTACCCCCGCACCACCCACCCTGCTCACCGGCTGCTCCGGCTGGCCCGCTCCTCAGCCGCACTGTTCAATGCACCAAGTACTGTATGTAAGTACTGTAAATGTTTGTGGCGGTCGGTTGGGGGGCATGGGAGGATTTTTTTAAATTAGGGATACCAATCCCAGGAACCTGGGAATCCAGGGATTGAGAATTTTTCAATCCCAGATCTCAGGATTTAAAAAATGCCCCGGGATTGGCATCCCTAGGGGTGATGTTAAGTGGGAGGGTGGGAAGATGATCAGCTCAACCCTGTGCTGATGAGTTTCCTGCAACCACTGATATAGCTAACTATATCGGCGGTGCCACGGAAGAACTATATAGGGTTTACACATTGACCGATATTGTGTCTTGGATCCATGTATGGCTTATCTCCCACAGTGTAACCAGTGCAACCTTTGTAATGCCATGGCTGCCTCAGCTGGTACGCACATGGATGGGATGAAAATACATGAGCCTGACTGTTTAAGGGCCCTACTACAAGCTTTGGGATGCTGCAATACCATCTGACCTATTCCACCCAAGGAATACCTAGTTAGTGCACCCAATACGGCTGCCTCACCTTTCATTAGTGGCATAACCTAGCACAGAGGCTGCTCTCCATAACCTAGAACCAAGGCTGCTCCCTCTACCTTCTGCTTTATGTCCTGGCCATCAATTCTTGCCCTCAAGCCTCCTTGCCTGCACCTCATGTCACCTGTTTGTCACCCTCTGTCTAGACTGTAAACTCCTCACAGCCCTCTTCTTGCATTTCAATTGCAGCTCTGTTACTCACCATCTGTACCCGCATCTCTTCTCATCTGTGTTCCTTCATTTCTACCAATGACAACCTGCCCCTGGTAGCATGCGGACAACTCCGCTGAATTGCGTACTAAGAATTGTGCTTCTAATTGTTACATGTGCTCTGTTTTTGTTCTTGTGATTGGGCATAATTCAGACTTGATTGCAGGACAAATTTGTTCTCAAAACCAGGTGGCCTGCAGGTGGGGCAGATGTAATATGTGCAGAGAGATGTGTGGGTGGTTTGATTAGAATTTGTACTTAAATCACCCTGTGTGTATGCCCCTTTAAGGACCAAATGTAATATCCTTGAAGCTGACACATTTCTGGGGAAATAGTCACTAAATTTAAAAAAAAAAACAACCTGAATTTGACTTAACACTAAGGCCCGTATTCAATTCCAGACAAAATTTTCACCAGGCGAAATAAAACCTGCAGTTTCATGCATTTTTTGGGGGCGACTTACATTTGCCTATTCAATCCCAGTGCTGATTTTTTGCCTGGACAAAAAATCCAGCATCTCCCAAAACCACGTGTATCGGAGAAACTGACACAAAGTCACATGGTTTTGTTGAATTCACATCCATTTTCGCACGTTTTTGCGGCCAATTTCACCAATGCCTATTCTTCTATCCCCAAAAAAAAGTGAAATAGCATGGGTGAAAATGCACTAAAAAAATGGATGAAAATGCCCGTGATTGAACACTTGAAAGGCAAATCTTTGCCATTTTTTTTTTTTTTCACCTTGGGGAAAACGCAGCCAAGATTGAATACCCCCATTAATGTAACTTTAAATCTTTCTTAAATTGCATACTTTTACGTTTGATCATAAGTTATATGAAGCAACGTTAATTTGGCAACCTCAGCTGCAGATCAGATCTGATTAAACGGATGATCTGGCAAACACACCCTATTACATTAACCTCTAATCCTTCTTCATTTAAAGCTTTAGTTAAATTAGGAGAATACCTTTCTGATCTACTAAATGACAATATCCTGCATTATAAAATGTAAAGAAGCCCATGTGAAAAGGATTGACAATAACCATCTACTGCATTTGATATAATATTACAAACTTACTTAGTTAATTTATGGGGCAATGGATTTTCCATATTTTCCTGGTTAAGCAGCAAGACATTATACTGTACTTACAGTATACAGATTAAATGCTGGAACTTCATGGAAATCTCCTTGGTCAAAAGATGACAGCCAGGTCTGTCATTCCCTGTCCCAGATCTATAGTGTCACACAGAGGACGAATAACCAACAGAAACACAGTAAAAGGTCACACCCATTGTTACAGATAACCAGGTGCATGTGAGATGGTTTCTCCTCTCCCCAATCCCAGCACTGACAGCTGTACAGGACTAGTATGGAATATGCAGGGCACAGGGTGACAGGAGATAGTGGGAGCCTTATATACATTGCAGGCTATGCTTCTGTCACGGACTAATAAAAATACATCAGTGTAAATAGAACTGTAAGTGAAAAAAAAAGCTCAGCAGATGCAACACAAGGGGCTGCTATACATAGAAGTTATCTTGTCTTTTATTCATAGTAAAATATAATCAATATCATAAACACCTGCTCCCATAAAATAAATAAAAAGTGGAAAATACATTGTGCCACCATCAATGTTACTGAGCAATAGCAGCCTTAGATAAAATGTTTTGTTTTGCACTTTTTTTAGGGTCAAAGAGGTAAAATTACCAGTGGCATCGAGAGGATGGGGGGCGGGTACTTTTTACCCAAGCCCGGGTCTGCTGAAGGGGCCTGGGTCCTACTGCCACCACACCCCCCCCCCCCCTCTTGCAGGGAGCTGTCAGTGGAGAGAGAGTTGAAAGGCAGCACAGCCTCTTTCCCCAGCTCAGCACACATTGCTCAGCCAGTGCTGTGTGCTGGGGAGAGAGACAGCTGCAGCGGCAGCCTGTCCTCCGTCTCCCTCTCGTTTATTTTTTTACATGTGATGTGGCCCCGCCCCTCAGGAGGCACCTCCCCTGCCTGGTGGCCACACACCCTCCATTTTACCGGGACCCAGCCAACCTGTCGGATGAGAGTTCTATTGAATATGGCATGTTGCTCATAGCAACCAATCAGAGGCTATCTACTATCTTCTCTAGAAAGTGCTAAATAAATGAGAAGTAGAATTTGATTGGTTGTTATGGGCAAAATCCCATCTTAAGTAGAACTCCTATCAGTACATTTTCCCCGAAGTGGCAGCTGCTGAGTTGGATGAATCTCTGTACATGGACACAAGCGGTCAACTTTGTATACAGCTCTCGAGCAGATGCACATTTTTTTTTTTGGATGGGACGCAGATGGATGAGATTTCTGTGACATAGCATTTCAGGGTGGCCAAAATGAACGCAAACAGAATAGCACATGGGGCCCTAGGCTAGATACCTGTTTGGGGCCCTCCTTGCTAAAACTATCCATAAAGTTATATTTTTGCTGCTGATTGCAGGAGGTATCGATAGAGTACCTTGGCGCATGCTCAGTCTACCTATAAATGATCTGTTGCATGACCATTGGTATTGCGTACAAATCTGAATCAGATCGTAGGTGTTTTAGAAGTATGCTTAATAATCCATGTGTCACATTTATAGTAAACTGGCTGCCCAAATACAGCATAAAAAGACTTTGGTAGAATGGGAAGGTCCATGTGATATAATGATATCACGCGATAGTCACACAGTGCTCCTATGGGAACATTTCGGATGACCAGGATATCATTAGGCAAAATGTACTGCTCCTACCACCACCCACACACTAATACCGATTTTCCTGAACTGCAGGTGAAAGTGTGGACAGGTGAAGCCTGGGGGGGGTACCCCTGTATTGAGGGTGTCCCTATTCCCCCAGGTATCCCTTTCAGGACTGAACCGCCATGGTGCAAAAAGTATGGCCGGGGGACCTTACGTAAAAGTGTTTTCCCTGGCTGTAGTATGACATCATAGCTGTTGGACCCCAGTGCTGGTTCCAAAATATGGGGTACCCCTTTGTTAATCTGGCCCAGGTTGAAGGGTGTCACTGAGCAGTGCTCTAGTGACCAAATCCCAATTGGTGTCTGGCACCTGTAAATATGCCCCATCAGGTGTACAAAACACAGTACATCCCGCCTTGCACTATAAATGCCTTCCTAAAAGATTGGTTGGAGCACAAACAGCCAGTGGAAAGAAATACGCACTTATTAGGTGACCAACTGTTACTTGTATGTCCTGCATCTCCCTTAAGAGGATAACTTTGTTAGCGCACCCGCTGCATGAACAACTTTGTGTTCGACAAATTGATTTTATCTGCTTAAGATAATGCAATCTCGGTTTCCATTAAAAAGGAATGCTTGGAGTGGCCAATTGTTAAATCAACAGTTAGCTCGTTGGAATCACAAAATATCATTCTCATTGCATCTACAGTACATTGGCTGCAGAATCACGTCAATGTGTGTCATCCTCATTTTCCATGAGGTCACCCTTTTACTGCAACTGTCTTGGGAATTTACAGTCTCTTTCAAAATGTCCTTTCTTTTGGTATCTGTACCAGCACTACTGAAGACATGATATGTAACTGGCACTACTGGGGACATCTGTAACAGCACTACTGGGGACATGATATGTGACTGGCACTACTGGGGACATCTGTAACAGCACTACTGAGGACATGATATGTAACTGGCACAACTGGAGACATCTGTAACAGCACTACTGGGGACATGATACAGATGGGGCATGGCTCATCTTTGCAGGGGATGGCGATGGCGATGCCAGCCGCCATCCCCCACCAGCCGCCATCTGTATAGCGAGAAGGGGATACTCTCGCACGAGAGGCACGCGCGTCCCGCTTCCAGCACTTCCCCCGGGTGACAGACAGGGAGACAGACAGGGTTCCCGTCGCCCCGCCGGCGGAGATTGAGACGCGCGTGCGCATGAGACGCACGCGAGTCTCAGTCAGATGGCGAGCTGGGCTGCTGGCGGATCTCCAGCGGTGATGTTCTGGCGATTCGCCAGCAAAGAAGAGCCCGGCCCCATCTGTATGTAACTGGCACTACTGGGGACATCTGTAACAGCACTATGAGGACATGATATGTAACTGGCACTACTTCACAGGTATACGGGTGCGCTCGCCACGCTTCGGCCTCGGTGGCTCGCTGCGCTCGCCACACTATATAAAGTCAACTCCACCCCGACATGGATAGTGGGGGTATGAAAAGGTCGTAGGACGCGTACCGCCGCCCCTTGCGGGCTCGCTGCGCTCGCCGCGCTTTGGGTTCACATCTATAGTGGGGGGTGGTGTTGGGGTGCATTTAACATTGTAAGCACCCATTAGGGTGCTTACAAAATTTATAATTGCATCCCATCGCACCCCATTAGGGTGCTTACAATCACCCATTAGGGTGCTTGTACAATTTTTAATCGAATAGTCGTGTAAAATGGCGTCGCATCGCATCGTATGCCATTGGTTGTATGGCATACGATGCGATGCGATAAAAACATTGCACGGCCAACATCCGGGGCGCCGCTATGATACACAAGTACCAGAAGTAGATTCTGATTGGTTCCCATAGCAACATCACATGTGAAGTAGAATACAGATCTTAGTAAATTTCCCCCATACAGGTAAAATATAGATGAAACTGTAATCTAATTCCAACAGTACTTCCCTTCAGTATAGGGTGCTAGCTAACCACTGTCTGTGATCCACTGTATAACCGGACTATGTGTCCTTATTTTCTAAGTTCAAATCACTTTAAAGCAAGCCAATGAAAATACCTCCTAAATACATAATACAGCTCACTGTCCTCTTCCTAATGGTGTGTACACAAGGACAGTTTTGGCAGCCGCCGATACCAATTCGACATCGGCAGCTGCCGGCAGGCAGAGAGGGACTGCACAGTGGGGGGAGTCGGGGAAATACTGCATTGAGCAGCATGGCCATTAATCTGAGATAGGAGAAATAGACTGTGCTGCACAGTCTATTTATAATTTGATTCCAATGCCACAGGGCCATACATCGGGATCAGATCTGGATCGAGTGTTGCATAGCACTGTGCACTATGTGCTATGCAATTTTTACTACAGATGGGGCTTGGCCCATCTTTGCAGGGCTGGCGTTTCTAATGCTAGCCCCACCATTGCGCTATTCCTGCCAGGGGGGCGAGCGTGCGCCCCCTGGCAATGGAGCTTGCCTCCAGTCCCCGCAACCTCCCCCACCATCGCCGCAGTTACCCCTCACTGCCCCGAGCGCCCCCCTAACACTGCCCATCTCCCTGAAGCGGAGACGGGCAGGGACACGCATCGTCCCCGCAGAGAGACTGGGACGCACATGCGTGTGAGACGCATGCGCAGCCCAGTTCAGTGTAGCCCCTGTCCGCCGGGGCTCGCCAGCAGGGAGGGGCTGGTGAGGCCTGGCCAAGGATGGCAGGGGCTACATCTGTATATACAGATGGACCATTTCCCGTTGGAGCTGCTCCTGGCGATCGAATCGCCATCCACCAGCCGCTAACAGGAACAGGAAGGGGATGTGTGCACACAAGATGCTCAAGCTTATTCAAGCTATTCAAACAGAGCTCTCCACTGCCCTCTGCTGCCTCCCTGCCATTCCCCTGTCTTGCCCTGTCTTGCTGTCTTGCTGTCTTGCTCCTTTTTTTTTTTTTGCTCCTGTCTTGCTGTCCTGTCTTGCTCCCCACCACTCTCCGCCAGAAAATGCCAGCTAAGGGAATCGTGCTGGCTGAGAGGCGCTTCATCTGTATTTAAAATCAACAGAGCAAATCGCACCATGGGTAAACAGGGTAACAAATGAACAGTTCCGCTTCTTTTTTGTTGTTCAATTATCCATATCATATGAATTGTATGTGTAATATGAATTGGCTAATGAACACAACAGTTGCTACTGTATAGGCACATTTTTATTTATTTATTATTTATTTGTTAAATATTGTATGGTGTGGTTTAAAGAGATAATACAGAGATGTACACATTTTAAAGTGCTGAATACATTATACACTTCTACAATGACCATATGTTTCCCCTTACTGCTCAGATAGGCCGGGATGGCACAGACCCACACACTGCAGAACACCAGCATGCTGAATGTGATGTACTTGGCCTCATTATAGATGTCAGGTAATGTCCTCACCATGAAAGCCAGAACAAAGCTCAGAGCTGCCAGGAATCCCATGTAACCCAACATGAAAAAAAAGGCCAGCACAGAACCCTCATTACATTGGATGATGATAGTCCCAGGATATGTGTCCATGTTATACTCTAGATAAGGAGGAGAAACAGACAACCAGATGACACCAATCAGGACCTGGATAGAGGAGCAGATCATCACTATTGAATTTGGTAGTTTGACTCCCATCCATTTTCTCCAGTAGCTCCCGGGTCTTGTGGCCTTAAAAGCGATGCAAACTGTGATAGTCTTGGCCAGGACTGAGGACACAGCGATAGTAAATATGATTCCAAAAGAAACTTGCCGCAGCATGCAGGTTATATTCACTGGGCGACCAAGGAAGAGGAATACACAGAGTAAACTCAACTCTAGAGAGATGAGGAGAACAAAGCTGAGATTCCGGTTATTGGCTCTGACAATCTGATTGTTCCGGACTGAAATAAATATTCCAATAATGAAATCAATTATAACAGAAAATAATACAGCTGTGACAGAAAACACTTGGGTTATAGTGTCTGTATCATAGGAGAGAAAGTCTTGAGCTTTGGCAACACATTGGTTTCTTGCATCATTTGGCCATTCAGTATCACTGCACTTCACGCAGTATTCATTGTCTAATGAAAAAAGTGAATAAATAGAAAATGAAATCAATAATGTTGCACTAAAAAAATATTTTTTTTCTTCCCTCTTCCAAACTCCCTTTCGATTTATGTATTCCTCTCTTACTCAGGTTGCAATGTACTAAACCTGAGAATGTAGCTAAAACTCCATTAAAGAAAATACAGTTTTGGAGTTACGGCCACATTCCCATGAGTACAAAGTCCTGGAATGCCTAAGAGCTTCTAATTCTTGCATGGGCTGATTCAAGGGGTGGGGGGGGCACCTGGGCACATGCCCCCCTGTCATTTCATAGCCCATTTTGTAGCTGAGGACCAAGGCTTTCCGAAGAGCCTGGTCCTCTGTTGCTAGCCCCCAGGAACTGGAGATATTGCCGGGCAAATCTGGAATATATTCCCCATAGGATACCATGGGACCCGCTAATTCCTACCCCCACCCGGAACCGATGGCTTCCAGTCCCGTCCCCCCCCCCCCCGGCATTACAGACACTCGTGGCTGATCTAATTCAAACCCAAATCGCTAGGTCTGCAATCTGATACCTGGTCCATATGGGTCAATTGGTTCCGGAATTATTGTGGGTAAACCAATTTTTTTATTTCTGAAATGTAATATCATGGCGGTTCATGTTCATTGAGGGCATATGCCTCTGGAACCAAATGGCCCAGTTTCACAGGACCCAAAATCATTTGAAGCCGACTCAAAAGTTCTTCTATATGATTCTAGTCTCAGGTAAGTTGGATCTGAAGATATAGCCAGTTAAATGATATAGCTGGTTAAAGGGGGGGGGGTTCTCTCCCCCTCACACCAGGTGCCAACCTGGAACATGTCCCTGCATGAGAATTTTGTCTCAATCCATATGGCATTATGTGAATTTGGTTGAATCCGTGTGGCATTATGTGAATTTTGGCACAATCCGTGTGGCATTATGTGAATTTTGGCTCATTCCATTTGGCATCATGTGTAAGGGGCAAGTGTAATGGGGTTGAGTATTTTGTTGCATAATGTGTAGAATTTGTATATGGTGTGGTACACTATACTCAAGGACATACCACCTTTTAAGTTGCCACACACCCTTTTCTGGAGTGCGGCTTTGGCGCTTGCACAACTACATCCTTCACTTTTGTTGCCAAGGTCGGGCTGTGTACTTTAAATGCCAGGGCTTATTTTTAATCCCATTCCCACCCAAATCTCTGCTCTCCTCCTCTCTCTGCTCTCTTAGCATGTACAAAATATATATACACAAGGTATATCAGGCAGAAAAAGTAAAAAAATAATATATATATATATATATATATATACACATATAATAATTAATTAGTATTAAATATCCACAGCTCCAATTAAATATTGTGCTGCTCCCAAAATAATTATCAAAATTCAATGAAAGAAAACCAAAAAAAATTAAGAGATAAGAAACATCACTAAACCATCAAATGAAGGAAAAAACTATTTGTTTCTTTTCTAACGATTTGGATTTTTACCCTTAAATTAATGAAATACTGAAATTGTTTATTGGTAATGAAACTCCAAGATAATACTGACTATATGATACCAAATTTAAAGAATTGTGATATTTTATTTCTTTAGAATTCATTTGCACAAATTGCACATATACTGTACCAGACTTATTGGATATTTCTCCTTCTGAACACGGCACACAGTCATAGCAACATATATGATATTGTTCTCTTGTTGCTTTTCTGAATCCATAAAGGCACTTTTCAGAACACTGTGCTCGTGGCATCTATTAAAAAAAAAAAAAAAAAAAGATTTTGGAGATTTACAGTAATAAAGCATTGCACCAGAGCCTAACTTTTAGAATGTTAAAATCTAATTATAGTAAATTATAAATAAATATTGTGAAGCAGGAATATATCAGATAAGTGCATTTTTATAGATAAAGTGCTTAAGAGACTTAACAGTTGATATAAACAAAATAATATTTCTCATAGTTTTTTTTTGTTAACTTTAGGCACCTAAAACTAAAGGCTAACATACCCAATATAACCTATGGCTACAGACACAATTTGTGGAAAGTGGAACTGGTAAAACTAAAAATAACATAATGGTAAAAGCCCACTGGGTTGGTGTGTCATCTTCAGCAGCAGTGGCAATATGCCAGCTCATTCACAAGCAGGGTACTCTCTGTATTGCCAGTGTCACAAATAACCATACTGGTGTCAAACTGTTGGGAAAATTCAGGGATTTGAGAGTCAAATGTTTTACTCTGCTAAGACATTTCCAATAATTGAAGTAAAATTGAACAAGCATTACTACTGGCTGAATTGCATCGTGTATCTTGTTTTGCGTAACCAATAAAGTTTTTTTATTTTTTTATTTTGTTTAAATGATGGGGGTGATGGGGGTGATGATGAGGATGTTATAGATATCTTCCAAACATGACAATGATTCTTAAAACTGTTAGCTGAATTAATCTCATTGACAGATTGGTTTAACCAAACCACTAAAATGTTTACATTTGTGAAGAATACACCAAGCACTTCAGCCACAAAAGTGAAGTCACTGTCACTGAAGTGTTGGTTTGTTAAACTGTGAATGTCCTTTATTATACAATGTTAACCTAGCCCAAGGACATTTCCACGGTGCACTACTTTTCATGATGGGATGTGTTTTGACAGGCAGCAATTAACATTTATGTACTTTAATGGAGCATTGATGTTTCTATGTGTCTTGCAAGTTTCTACCAGTTTCACATCCAGGTGTACAGGCACAATTTCTATTAGCTGCTACACAGCTACACATATTTAGATATATATAAAAGAAAAGGGATTTATCGGAGAGCACTAAACTTAGTACCATCTAGTACAACTATAACTATAACCAAGTGATGTATCAATTACACTTTGTCATGCTCTTAGAAGCACCAGCTGGAGAGTAACGGAGGCTGGGTGCTTTAACGTATGGTGGTTGCATCCACGACAGAAGGGAGTGAAACAAGGAGGATAAAATATAATGAATTTAATGAAGATATTGCAGACAGTGATAATGATGATAAAAACGGTATATGGCAAGTATGCAAATATAAAGTCAATTGTCCAGTAAGTTATTATAATAGATGATGAAGCTTGGTCCTTGAAGAATATTGCAATATAATTGAAGAGTGGAATAGAATATAAACCGGAGTAGTAATTAAGGGTTGCAGAAGGAATTGAGGATTGGATGACTTGAAGAATGAATGAAGATTGTATTGCAGATTGGAAGATTCCGTGCACCCGAAGCGAGGCGCATTTAGATATCCTTAGCGCTTATTATATTTGCTCTTTTTGCACAATTTATATGTTTTATTGGTGTGGTAGGACATGTGTTCCTTTTAAATACGTGCTTATATGAATTTTTTATTATTATTATTATTTTTGAATGTAGAATTATCCACATTAAGTTCCATTTGGAATCATAGCTGCGGGTATGTCTAAACACCTGCACTGATTATTCGTATAACAGGTGTATAGCAGCGCCTCTGAGCCCTGATTGGTGGATCAGTGTGTTAAGTATAGAGAGCCGTCAGTCACAAGCCACGCCCTCTGACGAAGTTGCATAATGAATCGCGTTAGGGCGGGGCTTGTGACGGCATCTCTCACCCTGTACAGCTCCCCCACCGCGTCTGTTCCTGTGTGGTGGTCCCGGCACGCTGCTAGTTTCAGCGGGAGGTCGCGGTTTCCAGCAGAGCCCCGGATCAGCGGTAGGAGGTTGCCTGGCATTCATGTTATGAAACTTGTGGTACCCAGCCCACAGCAGATTTCTTTTTGGTACGAGTCCATTGTTACCTTACCTCGATGTGTTTTAACTGCCTTTTCTATTAAACGTTTGTGTGATACACTATGGAGCGCCCCTCCTGTTCTTTATTTTAACAGATTGTCTTTGCTTCTCCCATGAGTCCTGGGAGTATTGGAGGAGGCTGCATCCCATTTATGGATCTAGTGTGACCAGCTACAAATATTGATCTATTGGCTGACTGTCCTTTTATTGCTGGTGTGGTCAATAGCCTTATCCTGCGCCGAAGGTCCACCTACCTTTTCTCTCATATATATAAATATATATATATATATATATATATATATATATATATATATATATATAGATTCATTCTAGCATCCTGCATCTTTCAAAGGCCTTGCAGTTCTTCATCCCTGCCTGGGGTGTCATTCTCTGCTGTGGTGCTTCTAGCACAGTGGGGTCTGTATGTCAGCACACATATGTAGGCCATACCTGTGCTATAAGTACTGCAGCAGATAGAGACACTCCAGGCAATGAAGAGGAACTGCCCAGGTTTTGAAAGAGGCAGGGTGCTAGAATGAGCACTATATATATACTAGGTGCGCTCTTCACACCGTCGTAAGGGGCTGCGCCCCCTTAATTTGTGAATGTTTGTATTGTGAGAAATATGGTTAGAATTGTATGAAAGATGCCCTGTATTGCAGCTTCTGCCAGTGGGTGAGGGTCCAGCGTGGCAGCACAGGAGTACAGGACGGTGCCCCTGAGTCAGTGTCTCCTCCTACTGGGTGGGAGTTAGGGTGTATGAGAGCAGGAGGCTGGACTATGAGGCATGATAGGGGTATGTGGGCAACACCGCGTCAGCGACTCCCCAGTGGTCGAAGTTACGGTTCAGGAGAGCAGGAAGCTGGGTAGTGATAGGGGTGTGTGGGCATACGGGGGAATAAAGAGGGTGGGGGACACTGTGCAGCTTCTGCCAGTGGGTGAGGGTCCAGCGTGGCAGCACAGGAGTACAGGACGGTGGCTCTGAGTCAGTGTCTCCTCCTACTGGGTGGGAGTTAGGGTGCATGAGAGCAGGAGGCTGGGTGGTAAAGCATGATAGGGGAATGTGGGCAACACAGGGTGAGCGGGTCCCCACAAACGGAAGTTACGGGGCTGAAGAACAGGAGGCAGGGCAGTGATAGAGGTGTGTAGGCATGAGGGGTAGTAAAGGTTTTTGCATGTTGTAGAGTAGGGATGGGCATTGGTGCAGACACCATCGATGGTTGGCATTGATTTTGCACCCTGCCATCGATAGTAGTAAAATATTACTTGGATAACCATCGATTGTTGTAGATATCGATGGTCATCCATTATATCTGACTGAATAGGCCGTGGGACAATAAGAACTCGGTGGCGGGACTGTCGGGTGTTGGGAGGCGGAGCTATGCTCCGTGTCCCGGCACCATAACGATTTTTTTTAACTTGATCGGTTCTCCTTTCCCATCAATGTAGGGAAACCATCTGGTCCTCACACATTGATGGCAAAAGTATTCAACATCGGCCATAAACCATTGATGAATTGAAATCATTGATGGTCGATGGGCATCCCTAGAACTGGAGGAGGGTGGGGGACAGTGTGCAGCTCCCGGCAGTGGGCGAGTGTCTCCTCCCACTGGGAGGGAGTAAGGGGGTGCATGAGAGCAGGAGGCTGTATAATAGTGGTATGTGGGCAATACATTGATAAAAGTTGTGCCGCTGGCGCAGAGGAGCGTAGGGACACTTCTGGCAGTGGGGAACCTGCAGCGTGGCAGCCAGGGCCGGATTTCCCACCTAGGGGCGGCACCTGCTTGTGGCGGTACAGGATCCCCCATTCTCACGGGGGTACGTGAAATGCGGGGGCGGGGTCGCGGGGGTCCCTTGGGGGTGGAATTGCTGGAAGGGGGTCAGGAGGGTCTGCAAATTGTGGAGGGGGGGGCGTGAAGGGGCGGGTCCGCAAATTGTGGGAGGGGGGGGTGTGGGAGTCAGTGAATTGCGGGAGGGGGGGTTGTGGGGGTCCGTGAATCGCTGGAGGGGGTGCGAGGGTGGAGTGAATTGCGGGAGAGGCGCGGGGGTGCCGTGAATCGTGGGAGGGTGGCGTGGGGGGTGCCATGAAACGCGGGAGGGGGGGCATGAATCGCGGGAGGGGGGTCCACGAACAGTGGGAGGGGGCGGGGGTCCGCAAATTGCGGTAGGGGGGCGCAGGTGTGCCATGAATCAAGGGAAGGGGGGCCCAGGGGGGGTCCGCAAAGCACGGGAGGGGGGCTCGGGGGGGTCGTGAATCGTGGGATGGGGGTTGCAAATTGCAGGAGGGGGGGCACAGGGGTGGCGTGAAGCATGGGAGGGGGGGTGCGGGGTGGCGTGAATAGCGGGAGGGGGGCGCCGTAAATCGCGGGAGGGGGGTGTCGCCTGGGGTGGTGCCGTGAATCGCGGGAGGGGGGTCATAGGGCGGTGCCCTGAATTGCGGGAGGGGGGTCATGGGGTGTGCCGCGAATCGCGGGAGGGGGGCGTGGGGGCCCGTGAATCGCGGGAGGTGGGGTTTCGGGGGTTCGAGGTGGGGTGCTGGTAGAGGGGGGGTGCGGGCAGACCTGCCACTCACCTGGTGGCTGTGAAATAGCAGTGTCTTTGCCTGGCAGCATGGGGAGGCAGAGGGTGTCTGGCACTATGGGCTGGTTCTCTGTCACTATGTGAGTGTGTGTGGGCAGAGTCAGAGGCTCTGATAGGCTATTAGCCTATGACTCCACCCAGCGTTATCGACACACTCACACATTGAGTGACAGATGTAGCCAAACATATAAGATATAGATAGATAGATAGATAGATAGATAGATAGATAGATAGATAGATAGATAGATAGATAGATCACACAAAATCACACAAAAATGATCAATGGAAATCAAATTTATTAACCCATGGAGGTCTGGATTTGGAGTCACCTTCAAAAGTGGAAAAACACACTACAGGCTGATCCAACTTTGATGTAATGTCCTTAAAACAAGTCAAAATGAGGCTCAGTAGTGTGTGTGGCCTCCAATTGCCTGTATGACCTCCCTACAACGCCTGGGCATGCTCCTGATGAGGTGGCGGATTGTCTCCTGAGGGATCTCCTCCCAGACCTGGATTAAAGCATCCACCAACTCCTGGATCCTGGAGCGAGACATGATGTCCCAGATGTGTTATGTTAGTGTTCCCTTTATTTTTTTGAGCAGTGTATATAATCTGATATGTTCAGATAAACATAACCTGTAACACTGAACAATAAGTTTTAACATTTTTACCAATATACTTTATTACATACCCTTCCATGTCTCCAATGTATTTTCCATGGTGTAATGTACAACTGCTTTTCATCTGAAACTGATCAATCAAATGTTCCCACATACCCACGCGTATGCTCCATTATTGGTCTTTTATAAATATATATCCAATTTATTATATCTAAAGGAGAGAGCAATTCTCCATTTTCATTATAATATATTTCCTTACCATATTCATCTTTATAATGCAACTTTGCTATGTATAAGTGAAGCTTTACAATAAATAAATAAAGAGAGAGAGAGAAAAAAAGAAAGAAAGAGAGAGAGAGAGAGAGAGAGAGAGCATAGTAAATATGATATATTGTTAAATCCATTTATGAACACTGCAGAATATTTTTCTGTTGTAACTAAATAATGTAGCATATTACTGGGATTTAAAGACCTTGAAAGTTCAGGACCTCTGCAGAAAAACTATAAACATACCTCCCAACTGTCTCATTATTCGTGGGACCATCTTGTTTTTTGAGGATGGTCCCGCGTCCCTCCTGGGGCTGGCAGTTTCCCACGGTGGGGGGTCAGATGGGAGTCTGCATGCGCATAGTGTCTATTCCTTTCTGGGGGGGACAACATTGATGCAGAGGACAAAACTAGGGGGCATGGCTTGAGGCCGTGGCATCCCCGCAAGGCCATTCCCCCTTTCCATAGGCCCCATTGCCTATGACTGTCCCCCTTCCAAGCCACCAGAAGTTGTGAGGTATGTATAAATACGTTCAGTGATATAGAATGGACTTTACTTCTTCATATCTTTACCATTATGGATCATGTCTAGATTCATGAATCAATAAAATATTTGCATAAATTTGAACCAAAGTGAATAAACCAGTATGCAGGGATAACATCATGTCTTTGCAGCTCCTCTTCACTCACAGTGTAATGCCACTCCCTAATCCCTATTTTATTATTTTCATTGTTTAATTAAATTTGTATTCATGTTTACTATGTAGGACACCTACAGGGACAGTCTGTGGATGTCCTACCCATTCACATTCCACTCAGTATTGTGTATAGTACATTAGAGTGGAATATTTATTAGCTACTGGTAAATTTCTGACTGACAATATTGAAGCAATTAACCAGGTGCCGCTCCCCAACAAGAGGCAGGAGCCAGGTGCTGCAATGTACCCCAGGGGACTGCAGCCACGGCACTCCCCAGGGGCAGCTTGCACTTCCCAGACCCTCTGAAGTGACAAAAAGTTGGAGTTCAGTATGTGAAGCCATGCCCCCTCATGTGAAGCCACACCCTCCATATTGTGCCGCACGGTTATGGCATGCATATATGTAATTATATATATATATATATATATTAAGAATTCCAGGGTAATATAACTATATTGGATACGCCTCTAGACAATTAAAAGTAATACTCAGTGAACCTCTCCGTAATCTAAAAAAAAATCAAACAGTCTGGTTTAAATGTTTAAATTAATTGAAATTTTTTATGCAAAAATGGTCTACAATACATTGAACGTTGAATGATGTTAATATTCTTATATTTAAGTGGCTCACCATTGGATCTGCTACTAGTGCTAGGGCTGCTGGGCCTGACTAGAAGTTGGACCTGAATCGGTTGATCCCTACCGGTTTGAGCTGCGATTTTGAATTGAAATGGTTCTTGTAATCATTCATCTGTTTCTTTTTTAATAGTTATATTACCCTGGAATACTTACTATATCCTGTCTTCATTGAATGGAAATGATCAAGAATAAGGAATATACAGTATTCAAGTCAACATGCAGAATATCGATATCATCCCCATCAGATTGTTTTTCACCTATTATTTGCTTGTAATTTTTTTTTTTTATTGTGTAGCATTAATTTGGATATTATCACTATTGAGCAGATTGTTTGTTATCATAACATCTTTGTCCTCTATATTGTGAATGGTTGGGAACATTATTATGATACACAGCCACTTCTGGATACAGCGCCATCTTGGTTTTTAACAATATTTTAAATATTACTTTTTTAGCCTTTCAGCCCTTTGTTTTTACATACAAATCCTCCTGCACCAGTGCCCTATTAAATGTGCACTCCTAGGTGCTGCAGACTTGTCTTATAAATGAGTAACAGTAATCAATCATTAGCAATGAATACATCATTTGTGTGAGTCTAAATATTATTTACTTTTTAGGTGATGATGAGCATAAAAACAAACAGCAAAGAGGGGAATTTGAGGAGCAGCTCTCACCTGCTCCACCCCCAATTCCCCCAACACCTGCCACATCTGGGCAGTCACCACTTCAGGTACTTAATGTGATTCGCCAGCAGAGGGAGGAAACAAAACCGCTTCATTCCAAATGTTGGCCACCCAGAACAGGATGGTGGATGCCATGGAGTGCATTTATGAGGATCTAGGCCAAATTAGTGAACATTGTTAGTGGGTACCAACTCATGACTGCAAGATTCAGTAGCAGGCCTCAGGTGGTGCATACACCACCATCAACATCAGCATCACCACCTCCCCCAAGGGTAGCACGTGCCAGGCCTTCAGGGCCAGCTGCAACACCTCGAGGCAGATGTGTCACCTGACACTCACCATGGCCACCTAAAGGCGGAGCAGCCAAAAGAGGGTGGGGAAAGTGACATTTCTTGTATTGGAGTCACTTTATTGTTTTCTTCAGTTATTTCTTTCCTAATGTTCTCCTTGTTTGCTGTCCCCATTTTTTATGGCCTGAACTCAATCTTGTCGCATGCTGAAGGAATCAAGATTGCAAGGTCATGGGGTAAAAGGGCAACAGATTATGAAAGCATTTTGTTGAAATAATAAAGATTAAATAAAGAACATTTATTTATACTCACTTTCTTTTCATTTACTTCAAAGTTTTTCCTCGTTTTATTTTTGCTTAGAAATAAATACATTTGGTGCAAAGCTTGAGCCATGTTAAGGACAGCAGTATAAACTCGGTAGGGTGTGGCATCTTGAGAATAATTGAAATGACCTTGATATTTATTTTTTAAACTACAGTTTCTAAGGGTTATTTTAGTTGTCATTGTCATAATATAATTTTTATGTTCATTTCTAGTCCTGCACCAAAATTCTGTTATCCAGATATCCTCCATTAGGGGGTCAGATGAGAGGTCTGGATGTATTACTTCATCTAGAAATTCCTGCACTCCGGGGATGTCATAAACAGGCAGTGAAAGCACAAGAGTACAGTTAACCGGTATTATCGACTCAAAGGGCAAAGCGATCTCTGGCATAGATGACCATAACGCTGGAAAAATAAATGTCTTATTGACTGTAAATTGTGCAAAACTACGGATGTAATTTACAAAGGGTAAGGAAATTGTGCCACAAATAATTATAATTTCAGTAGAAGAATTCTTAATAATTTCTATAAGAAATAAAGTGTTAAATTTTTTAGGCAAATATTGAAACTTGAACTCAATACATATTTGATGAGCAGCTAAATGTCTGCTCAGCTGTTGGATCTCCCGCTCTCCACTTTCGTCCTCTGATGAAATGATCCCAACCCAGTTCCAATCAAACATTTTCAATAACTTTGCAGTTGCCAAAAATTGCAGATGGTCATTGTGAATTGTACGAAATAAATATGGGTAAACCTTTCGGTCACTCAGAGCAGGGTCTCTAGCTCCATAGCTGATCTAGAATTGACATCAATATAGGGTTAAACATTTAAGAAAAAATCTATTTTCATTCCAAAATATGTATGGAAATCTGCACTGCATCTATTGTTGCTGTGTGTTCCAATAAATATTCTCTATTAACCAGTCACTTGGCTTGGTCACATCAGATGCAACTACACCAAGCTGAGCTATCCTTGACATGATTGCATATGATATGACCGGTGAGAACTTCCACCAGCCACCAATCTCAAAGAGTCATCTGACAATCTTCACCTCGATTCTCTACCAACAAGCAGGGCCGGCTCTACCATTAGGCCACTTTAACCAGCTGCCTAGGGCACCAGGTTCTGGGGGCTCCACAAAGTCTGCCTATCAAAAAATCAAATATGTCTATGGGGATCCTTGTACTTAATGCAGGTGGTGGCTGTGCAAATTCTAAGACCTCACCTCCATACTTTCATTTGAGGCGTACTTCCCTACTTTGCTGCCACCTCTTCCTTGTACTGATTTTCCCTGTCATTCCATAATGTTAGGCAAGTATGCCTTACAGGGTTGGAAAATTGTTATTGGTGGCAGTATTGGGGGGGGGGGGGGGGTACAGTAGGTTGAAGTTTTGCCTAGGGTGCTGCCAACAAGTTGATCACTACTGTAGCTTAGATGGGTCTGGCTCATTGGGTTTTAGATCAATAGGTTGACCACTCTTGGTCAAAAGGCAGTAGTAGCTCAACACCTGGAAAAGGTCAAAATGCATTAGGTCCACATGGTGAAAAAGGGCAGCACATGCAAAAGGTCAATATGCGGTTTTCAAATTTTTTTGGTCTAGTTCGATATAGGTCACCATGGACACCGTATTAATGTACCATGTCCTCTCGCCATGCTTCGGGCACGGTACCTCACTGAACTCAGCACACTAGTATAATCTACTGTAGCTCTATGCCTGCTTAGATGGAGAAGCATGAATAAGTCAATTTAAAAAAAAAATCATGAAAAGCTCATGTTGGCTTTTTTCATGTCCACCTTTTTAAATGTTGACTCTTTGACCATGTCGATCTAATGCATGTTGAACTTTCTCATGTGTCCACATACTGCCTGTTGACCAGCACTGGTCAAAACTGATACAAAACAGAATATGTGTTGCGATCCCTGTAGCGCTCAAATAAAAATAATAATGAGATGGAGATAGTTACGTATTTCTTTGCCCTGTGTGGCCAAGATGTAGAAAATTTCACATCAGATTTCTCACGGGCAATTCATACATAAAAAACAGATAAACAAGAACATATATAGTGAAGTATGTTTTTAAAAGTTCATATAGGGACTTTCTTCCCAGGGATGAAAAAATTGAGTCTTCCTTTATACGATAATGGTACTATTCTTTAAAGGGTCACCTCCTGTGCAGGTAATAATGAACGGTGCTTACAATAAGCTTACATTCATATAAATCACAGAAAACATGTAATGGTATCTTTCAAACGCTCACTTGTATGCTTACATTAGCCTCGCAGTGGATCCTCATGTAATGGTTTCTTTTCAATGAAAAGATGTCCAGGCAGATATTAAAAATCAGTGGAATTTATTTTAAAAAAGTAAATATAAAAGGACGGGCATGTATGATAACAGATATAGCTCAAACAGCCTTCTCCAACATAATAAAACACCAACGCGTTTCAACAGTGTCTGTCTTTATCAAGGCACCTGTAGGGGCAGATATAATACCCTTTATGGCAGCTAATGAAGCAATTTGCCACTTGCCCCGAGGGCCCTCCTTCATCCTGGAGCAGGGCTGGAAAGGGGGAAACTTACCCCCACCCAAAATATATTCAGGAGATGACAGCCAAAGTACTGGGTCATGGAGTGGATCTAAAACCCTTTCTGGTACTTATGTATTATCTGTTTTTTTTAATTGTATAGTCAACCATGGGTGATTTCATACCCCCACTATCCAACTACGCACGGAGTTGATTTTATATAGTGTGGCGAGTGCAGCACGCCACCGAGCCCGAAGCGTGGCGACCGCAGCGAGCCCCGCGAGGGTACGTGGATTACTTTACATGTATTCTGCGTCCCCTCGTGGGGCTCACTGCGCTTGCCACTGTTAAAGTTGAATTACATACACGCCATTTTAGAATGGTATGGCGCCATTTTGGTTTGCAGAGTTGCGCAAATAAAGTATAATACCCAAGTTCTGTGTAGCGAAGCGAGCCTTAAACGCAGCCATACTTATACACATAAAATTCATATTCCACACTTACACAAAATAAAATATAGTTAGATGTAGATTTAGTGCACAACACATAGTTTAACCAATAATACACGACTGTTTCTGTACATGTTTAGTATCTTTATGTTCCGTGTCTCATGCGCAGCACGGTCGCAGCGAAATGCTCACAAGTCCTAAGGTCTGATAATTACAGACAAAATCCATAATCTATGTACTTTTGCCATGTGAACTGAGGAAGACAAAGGATCAGGTTGTAACCAGTTCTTGTGGTTGATTTACGACCCCCTATGACGATGCCAGCTAACAAAGGACACAGGAGCACATTCCCTCTGCACCAATCCACTCAAAGTGCATCCCCTTTGCTCCAATCCTCGAGGACCTGACATTTGAACTCTTGGACCAATGAAAACTACCTTTGACCTCACTTTGGAGGTTATTCTGGTTGGTGCGGCCAAACGTGCGTACGTTCCATATTAACGTACGCTCTCCGTACGCGGCCGTTGAGGTTAAGTCCACCCACAAATCAGCCGCATACGTACGGCCAGAAACAACGTCGAAGGGGAGTGGCGTACAATTGAGAGTACGCCAACGTACACGGACGTATCAGCCCTTAGACTCCGACAACTGGCGTACAACAGAGCGTACGCCACCGTTTACGGACGTCTCTCGTCCGTCTTCCCACCGACTTCTTGCGGCTATCTGAGCGTACGCCACCGTGCACGGATGGGTCTCTATTGTTTTCAATGGAAAACTCAGCTTATGTCACCGCTCGTGAGAGTGAGCGTACGTCCGTGCACGCTGGCATACCCTTCACATATATGGACCTGCAAATCTTGCCTTTCAACTATAATTCAGACAATTAATTAATTATTCTAATTGTTATTCAATTATTGTTTTCTATTAACTCAATTGTCTACCTTAATAAAGACCCTAATAAAACAACATTTTAACCCTCATTACATGTATATTTTGGGTACTATACAAAGATTGTGCGCAAAATAGTGGGCATGGGCTTAAAACATTGCTGAAACATCCTTTGTAGGTGTTAGATGTGGTTTATGGTATTGTATCATAAATACAAAACATATGTTTGTATTAGAGTGAACACGTTGACACATGTCGACTTGTGTAGATTGAGTGTGCTACTGTGTAAAGTCTATGAAAGCACGTAGTGAATGTGTATAAATGTTTTACAAATACCTACCTTAGCATATATAAGCAGGTCTTAAAAAGATTCTTACCTTAAATTAAACAAACCTTTAAATGTCGAGAAGTATAGAAAGATAAGCTTCCAAGGTGTTTCAGTGCTGTGTGTGGCTTGCAGGTAGTGAAATAATGGTTTGGACTTAATAGACTGCAGCATTGCTTATTACATTCAGGTGTATGTGTTTGAGTAGTTATCAGCGTAAATTAGCAAACCCAGGCGTCCGCTGTCATGCGGTATCTGTAGGGGTGGTCTGAGGTGGCGGTTGGCGGCCGCCTGTTTTGTGTCCGAAATGAACGGTGCTTTAGGCGATCGAGCGGTAGTAGCACCGTTCATTTTTGGTGCACACCCCCGTGTACGCCCATGTTTACGCCCATTTTCCCTCATTATTTCGGCCGCTCCCCTCAACACGCCCCTATGCCGCCCCCAATGCTCGTACTCTCGCGTACAGGTTTTTTCGCACGGAGATACCCGTCCGTAAGCGTTGTCGAGTGTTCGCGCCTGCGCATTGGAGATGGTACGCATGCGCAGATCATTAAAAACCCCGGAACGTACGCGTACGGCCCAGCCGCACCAACCAGAATAAACCCCTTTGTGTGGACACTATAAAAGTAGCGATCCCTGGCTGGCTCGACCACTTCTCCCCTGCTTTTCCCCCTCCTCCATCCTGACTGGGCTAAGTTCTATTTGAACCTAGCGAGCTCGACCGGACTGCGCTGCGCTATTTGATATGACGGTAACATTTGTATTCCTGTATGTAGTGTGGCTGATTATATTCTGTATCTGTTTCTTTTCCCCTAGTAGTTTAAAGTGTATTTAGTGTTGTTAAACCAACTGTATCCTGTTTTATACTGTGTTCTTCTTTCTGTACCCCCCTGCTGTCCGCTAGGGACTAAATGCATTATTAGGAGACTCTATCTCCTTACTTTGAGTTAATCTCTTGCCTTGACTCTTATTCACATATAGCGACAAAGGTGTAATACGGACATTGTCCTTAAAGGTATTCGCAGTTTGAGTACTAAGTACTGCGAAAGGATACTCAAATACAAGTATCGGTCTAGCGTGTACAATACACGAGAAAGGTTTGCTACACTGTGCTACATTTTGTTCGCACGTAGCTAGGATTAAAGGGTCAGCAGGATACGGACAGAGTACGTAAACTGCGCACTTCACTTATTGTCCATCTGGTTATATTTATATCGGTATTGATACCACGCTTCGGGCTCGGTGGCTCGCTGCGCTCGCCACACTATATGAAATCCACTCCATGCGTAGTTGAATAGTGGGGGTATGAAATCACCCATGGGTGACTATACAATAAAAAAATCGGGTCTTTACAATGAAAAATCGCATCGCATGAATTGTATGCCGCTATATTGCATGCGATGCGATGAAAAGAATCGGGCGCCCAGATATTACATAATACCCCCTTTCTTTGGTGCTCCACCTCCTCCTTTCTACAGCCCTTCACTGCCTGCATTCAAGGCCTCCCCCTGCACCCAGCTCCAAATAACAGTTTGCGGCAATTAACTGAGGGCAGAACCCTCCTCTGGGATTAGCCCTGCTTCATTCTCACATCCCACTTCATATATTCTTCACTTTTTCATAATTAGCTCCCTTTTGTCCTCCCGCTACTTTTTCCTTTCATCACCCCCTTTCACTATTTCCATCCGGGTTCAACTGAAAATGTAAAATATTAAAAGAAATTACAAATTCTATGAATAAGCCCTGTACCAGAGGCAGAACTCTGGGAGGCAATGGAGTCATCTGCCGCCGGGCTCCTGCTCCCAAGGGGGCACCTTTCCTTCCCTTCAAGTTTGAATCAGTCAAATGTAAGCAGTTGATATTGCTAATAAGGCTGACTCCCCCTCCTAACATCATTTTTGCAATTGTCCCGTGACCCTACTGGAGACAGACACCTTACTCAGGGGTATATTTATTAAGCTCGGTGAAGTGATATACTGTCTGTTTTTTATCACCGTCCAATCAGCTCCTACCTTTCCTGTTTCAAATCAAGCTGGTAACTTCACAGGTAGGAGCTGATTGGCCGGTAATAAAAACCAGACAGTTTATCACTTCACCGAGCTTAATAAATCTACCCCTGAATGAGCTATTTGGGGGGGCACCAATACTTATCTTGCCTCAGGGCAACTGGGATGAACTTACGCCACTGCCCTGTACCATCAATTATAACAAACAGAAACTTCTTCTGTAATGGGGGTTCCTAGTGGGGATGAGCTAGTTTTAACTGTGCATGTCCTTTTTAATATATAACATGTAGGCGGGAAATAACAAGGACAATTCTATCTTGCATCAAATTACATAAAGAACTGTATTTAGGAGTGCACTTTTGATAGCCTTCTGTCTCTCATGAGGTGATTTGAATCTCTTGTATTGTCCTGACTTTTCTGGACTGTGATTTGCTGCATGGATAAGTTTGATGTATGATGACATATCTGTAAATCTTTTTTTGTTTGTTTGTTTTACCAGGGAGGGAAAAAAGTATGTTGGAGATTCCTGTTTGCTCTAAAATAATGTTATTCTTTTAACAAGCTACAATATAAAGTTTAAGAAACTACTGATTATAAGCAGATTTGATGGCACTTACCTGTGAATAACCATATACATTTAACATCTGTGCCATAGGAATGGTGGTGTGAGAATTGAGATCTCCAATAAACCCAGCTACTTTACCATGTTCCATACACCTGTAATTAGGAACTTTCTTTTTGTGTCCAGACAATATCTGTAAAACATCTTCCACAACTTTAATCTCATTTGCACAAGAATCATACACATGATAACCTAAAGTAATATTGGGAAGGATATCCGGGTTCTTGTTAATCTGATTAATTGCAAAGATAAAAGCTCTGAGATGTCTGTATTCTCTGCGGAGGACACTGTTAAAATATAATAGATGTTTTCAGTTAATTTTTTTTTTTTTAATCAAAGTAATAGTTACCTAGATCGATTACACTTCCTCATTTCTCTTATCTTGGTAAATAAAGTCAGAAAATCCCTCTGTCCTGTTAGCTATGAGCAAAGACAGACATATAGGGGGAAATTTACTAAAATGGATTCGTAAAAAATAGGTGTATTCGTAGGCAGAAATACACCTATTTTTTACACATTTGTATTTTCGGGATTTACAATCCCGAAAATACAACAATCCGTATTCCTAAAGATGGGACATTCGTATTTGTTTTTACAAATACGAATGTCTACACCATCGATAGAATACGACAGAAATCACAATTCAAAAGAATGGTGGTTCCTGATTTACTAAGCAGCCGTACTGATAATACGGCTGCTAATTGGTGAAAAAGACCCACGCAAATACGACAGGAAAATACACCTTGCTTTCCCTGTCGTATTTGGCTTTAGCCTGCACGGATCAGTCAGATCCGTGCAGGCTGCAGTGTAAAAAAATAGAAAAATAAATAAATATAAAAAAAAAACAGCGTGGGGCCCCCCCACAGCTGTAACCAGCACCAGGCTGAAGGAGCCGGGGCCGGTAATTAAAAATCAGGGAACCCGACAAATAGGGGTTCCCCGATTTTTAACAACCAGCCCCAGGCTCCAGGTCCGGGGCTGGTTCCCAAAATACGGGGGACAAAATGACTTGGGGTCCCCTGTATTTTAAGAACCAGCCCCATGCCAAACCAGCCAGCAGGTTAATGCCACAGCCGGGGGTGACTTTTTATACAAGTCCCCCCGGCCAAAACATTCAGCCCTCTGGCCAGTCAGCCTGGCCAGGGGTCCTGGGGGAGTGGGGACCCCCCCAATAAAGGGGTCCCCCCCCTCCAGGACTTACCTGACCAGACTGAAGCCTGGTGCTGTCCCCGATGCCCCTGGGCGGTGGGCATCAGGCTGATTCTGGTGTAAAAAATAGAAGAATAAACTATTGTTTTAAACTGTAGAGCTATGAGTCCAAGCAAGCCTCCCCTGCAAGCTGGGACTTGGTGAGCCACAAGTCCCAGCCTGCGGGGCATTAAATGGCCCGCTGGGTCTTGTAGTTCCACAGTAAAAAAAATAGTTAAATAAAAACACACTGACACCTGTAAAATAAAAGTTTAATACATACATTACACACACACTGATACTTACCTATCTTGATCCCGTAGGTAGGTCCCAGAGTCTTGATCCGGTGCCTTGTCCTGGTTCCGGATGATGGATCCATGTCGCCATTCTTCTTCATGTCGATCTTCATGTCGGCGTCAGGTCCGGGTCCGAAGAAATCCATGGTGGACCTGTGGAAGGAAATCCAACTCACCCAGGTCCTCCATGGAAGTTCTTCTGGCTTGGTCCGACGTTGTCCAGGCATTCTTCCATCTTCTAGCTTCTTCTTTAAGCTGCCGGGCGACTCCAGCAAACTCCCTGTCTGTCAGAGCTGCAGAGATGTTTCCTCCTCGGCGTCTGGACTAAGAATGAATTCTAGCCAATTAGGAGCCGCCTAGTGGCCAATCAGGAGCCAGTAAAGTCGGCTCCTGATTGGCTAGAATTCATTCTTAGTCAAGACGCCGAGGAGGAAACATCTCTGCAGCTCTGACAGATGGGGAGTTTGCTGGAGTCGCCCGGCAGCTTAAAGAAGAAGCCAGAAGATGGAAGAATGCCTGGACAACGTCGGACTAAGCCAGAAGAACTTCCGTGGAGGACCTGGGTGAGTTGGATTTCCTTCCACAGGTCCACCATGGATTTCTTCGGACCCGGACCTGACGCCGACATGAAGATCGACATGAAGAAGAATGGCGACATGGATCCGGAACCAGGACAAGGCTCCGGATCAAGACTCTGGGACCTACCTACGGGATCAAGATAGGTAAGTATCAGTGTGTGTGTAATGTATGTATTAAACTTTTGTTTTACAGGTGTCAGTGTGTTTTTATTTAACTATTTTTTTTACTGTGGAACTACAAGACCCAGCGGGCCATTTAATGCCCCGCAGGCTGGGACTTGTGGTTCACCAAGTCCCAGCTTGCAGGGGAGGCTTGCTGGGACTCATAGTTCTACAGTTTAAAACAATAGTTTATTCTTCTATTTTTTACACCAGAATCAGCTTGATGCCCATCGCCCAGGGGCATCGGGAACAGCACCAGGCTTCAGCCTGGTCAGGTAAGTCCTGGAGGGGGGGGGGGGCCTTTATTGGGGGGGTCCCCACTCCCCCAGGACCCCTGGCCAGGCTGACTGGCCAGAGGGCTGAATGCTTTGGCTGGGGGGACTTGTATAAAAAGTCTCCCCACGGCTGTGGCATTACCCTGCTGGCTGGTTTGGCCTGGGGCTGGTTCTTAAAATACGGGGGACCCCTAGTCATTTTGTCCCCCGTATTTTGGGAACCAGCCCCGGACCTGGAGCCTGGGGCTGGTTGTTAAAAATCGGGGAACCCCTATTTGTCGGGTTCCCTGATTTTTAATTACCGGCCCGGCTCTTTCAGCCTGGTGCTGGTTTCGGCTGTGGGGGGGACCCCACGCCGTTTTTTTTTTAAATATTTATTTATTTTTCTAATTTTTTTTACACTGCAGCCTGCACGGATCTGACTGATCCGTGCAGACTGCTAAAAAAAATTGTATTAGCGGCCGTATATATGGCCAGCTAATACGAATGAATACGACATCGGAGGGTTACAAAGCAGTCGTATATGACTGCTTTGTACATTCCCCTCCGGAACACGACTTTGCATACGACTGAAACAGTCGTATGCAGTCGTAGGGGAAATACCAATACGAAAAACTAGGTTTTTCATATTGGTAAATTTCCCCCATACTGGGAAGTAATGGCAGACAATTTTAGCGGTTGGGAAAAGTTGCTCAAGGTCAAATTTGTAGAATGTCTGAATTTTTACCAGAACTCAGCCAATTTAATAGTGTATGTCTATAATGCTCTGAAGGCAGATTGTATCAGACTTCTCGTGGTACTAATTAGACAAGAAAGTGTCTATTTTTTTCTGACCAACGAAAATGTGTCTTTTAGTGTAACAGCTGCACAGTTAGAAAAAGTCACCTATTGGCACCCAAAACCAACATGATTGATGCATCACATATAAACCCAGGTACATCTAAACCCCAGTCCTCCATTTTGTCTTTTGAAAGATAATAGGTGTTTTTGTGGGGAGTTTGTGGTTTGTTAAAGAGAGAGCAAATGTTTGTGTAGTTTGCAGAGGTGTTGCTGAGAGTTGGAGCAGGCATTCAATCCAGGAGAGTGTGCAGAGAGAGTTGAAGTCCCAGCAGCAGACTGTGTCTGACAGAGAGGCAGAAGAGGGTGCGGAGGAGGAGGTGCTTGAGATTGGTGTGGAGGATAGTTATAAGGAGGCTGCTTGCTCTGCACCTGGTGAAGGACTGGAAGGTCAGGATGCAATGTGTGGTTTTCATATCAAGAGACTGTGGTACATGCAACAGTACAGGTTTACCCACACCTGCTGGGTGCCCAGGCAAACATGACCCCTGCTTCTCAGAGGCAGGTCATGTGGAGGAGTGTCCTGGATGCAGTCATCACAGTCAGTCCAGTCGGGACCTCTTGAATGTGATAAAGAGGTACACCGTACAGTAAAATCAAAATGGCTGAGGAACCCCATGGGGGTAGTAGGCAGCAGTCTACTGCATGGAGTTGGAGGAGCAGTTGATGCAGAGGATCCTCCGGAGGTGCTCTCAGGAGAGCATTTAGAGAAAAGGGACCATCAAGTGTCTCCACCTCATCCGGGTGAGGAGAATGTTCCCTTTTAACTGCAACAATCTATTTTGTGCGCTATGTGGGCGTTGAACAAACCGGTCATGATCAGAGTTCAGATGGTTGGGAGTCTGATCATGTGCATGCGCGTATTTGCACATGTGCAGACCCTGGCACCGAATGGCTTTAGCAAGTTACACACTCGCAGGTCCGTTCATACAGGGAGGGAAGGCTGGGGGTAGACAGGGTTGGAAACAGTGATGGATCGTAGGAACTCCGAGAATTTTATGGGCATTATCATGGTGACCCAGATGGGCCAATGCAGACTGGGGGGGGCTGACATCGCAGGATGTCAGCGACCTCCCCCTCTTCAGCGAACACCAAATAAAATAATAGTGAGAACAGAGTCAGCTCAGCGACCATCGAACCATTTCTCCTGCTGCCGGAAACATGCGAGGGGATGTGTTAACGAACACCTCCCCTCGCATGGTACCGAGGGGATCCAGCATCTCAGCATTTTTTAATGAAAAATTATTGTATGCATTGTGAAATTTGACAAGCCCAGAATGTAGCACATCATTTACCTGCCGCCTAATTACACAATAATTCCTGCATTAGATATGAATGAGCTGACAGGCTCGTGGTACAGTAGCCATGTGGGCCTAGCGGTTGAAGCCTAGCGGTTAATGGCCTAGCGTTTAAGATCATGGCATGCTATGCACTGTGCCTGGGGTTAGGATCCTGTTCAGGATTGACTCATTTTACATCATTCTAAACTTTTTTTGGGACATTAAAATGTGTACAGTACAGTATATACATAATTTATATTCCACTTACACATTACTTGTGCACAAAATTTTGGGTGCAAAAGGAAAACCGCTTGGCCAGCTTTATATAAAGTGAATTCTAGGTGTATGGCCTGGTGATCAGGGACTTTGCACCCCTGTCTCCATAGCTAGGCTCTTACACCCAAACTTTTATCTCTATGCTTTGCCACTCAGCTACTTTTGATGCTAAACTGCTATTTGACGTGGTGCAAAACGAAAATGGCAAGTGGAAGAGATACTAGTCAAGCCATTTACATAGAGAGTTTAGTCCAGGGCATACTCAGAAACCCCCCTCCCCCCCCAGCATAGCTCACTTCAATTCCTATTGAGCCTGAGAGCTTACTGCAAACAGCTCTGCTCCTACCCCTTCATCAGCCTCCATCTATTCATTGCTGCTAATGTTTTTTAATTGGATATTTAAGTACATACATTATTTTGGCGGACATTAATGGAATGCATTTTGGGGGCTACATTAAGGGAATTTGGTATTAAACCAAATGTATGAACAGGATTTAGGGGCACCCTCCGGGAATGGTTGTGGTGTGCACAAGCACATTTTCCCCAATGTGTATGTGTGGGCTCAGGCTGTGACCTCATTCATCTAATTTCTTTGCTGAGGTGCTCGCAGCCTGAGTGACAGGCAGGGGGCATTCCTATGGGTGTAGTTTCATTGGTGTGCCCACAAAAACTGTGGGTACGGCCATAGAATAGCTGGGCAGGCTTCAACAAATGCAGGCATTACTTACCTGCTCAGGACCGATGTATGACATTGTTGCCCGTCCCTATTTTGCATTGCTACAAGCAGCAACCGAGTACATCCTAGGTCATGCACCGGGCAGAGGAAAAATCATTAAATGGTAAACAACCATCAAATTATTTTTCCCCTGTGCATGTGCTAGCGACTGGATGTGTACCGGTACACATCTATTTGCAGCCCTAAAAGGGATCCATTTGGCAGTGGGGAATGCATTCTGCAGGGCGGCATTAACCTGCTCAAAAGGTTCCAAATACACACATCCTAGCAAGCAAGTCTGAAACGTGTGCACCATTGAATTTGTATGGCTTATTGGATTCGTTGACTTGATTTTATGAAGTTTAAATAATGGATTTTCCACATTTCTATCTTGGCACCATTTGTTAGATCTGTTTGGGCAAATTAGTTCTTGGCATACACCAGCCTAGTGGTGCCATGGCTAGCCACAACCATGAAGAGATTGCCAGGTTAATGTCTTGATTGGACTGAGTGTGCCTCATCTTTCATCCAGTATCCCGCTGAAGATTAGTCATCCACTCATTTATGGCTGTTGCGATGAGCAATTTGGTTAAAGGTCCTAAAATTTCTATTTATGAATACATTAAAAGAGCCATGCACTACTGTAAGTCTCTATTTCATTCCCTTATACTCATAAGGAGATTATGCTCATAAGGAGATATAGACCACTCTCCTTATCTTGGTACACACATCGACTTTGCTTTTACAACCAATTGCTAATCCAATTGAGATCGATGGTGGATTACAGTATAAAAAAACAATATTTTCTGTACAGTATGCATTGGTTTTGACTGACATTTTTTTTTTCCATCAATAAAATTTTTATTGTGACAGATTTTTTATATGGGGTACAGATGAGAAAAGGGGAGGGGGAGGGGATATCAGGTGACAAGCACAGTCAGTCATTATACAGTGTACTTCGCTACGCAGAGCGAGCAGCGTATGGGTGGCATAAATAAGAAAGAAACCGGGAGACCAAACAGACATTAGTACAGGTTGAGTATCCCTTATCCAAAATGCTCGGGACCAGGAGAATTTTGGATAACGGATTATTCCGTATTTCGGAATATTTTAATATTTCAATGATGTATTTTGAAGTATCTTGCATGTATGCTGTATAAACACATAATATACACACAAATATATTTTATTACCACATAAAATACACATAAATATATTTTATTTGTTCAAAAAACAAGGTTTCAAAACGTGAAACAAAATGTGTGTACTATCTCAGCACTGAATTTGAATGCCAAGCAATCATTGTCTAGCACATATATAGTGCCAGTTACATATCATGTCCTCAGTGATGCTGTTACAAATGTCCCCAGTGAGTTTTTAGCAAAAAAAAATAAAAAATTTCACTTTCTGGAATGTCTGGTTTTCGGAATAATTTGGATAACGGATATTCGGATACGGGATACTCGACCTGTATCAACTA